>NC_058042.1:24250000-24561428 GCF_020085105.1 Siniperca chuatsi
GCAAGACTAGTATACAGCATACACCAGAATCAAATAAATATGATTAGGTAACTATACTTAGTGTTTAACTGTATTAATGTAGAAATATAATACATAGTATATACTGTATAGTATAATATAGTATGGGATATAAGATGTAGTATAAGGTGAAATGTAGTAATTAGTAACATAGTATCTCTATAGTATGATTATATAGTATAGTACAGTAATACAATATAGAATATCAAATATAATATGAGTATAGTACAGTATAGTATAGTGTACAAATAGTATAGTATAGTATGACATAATAAATAATAAGTATAGTATAATATATAACAAAATATGTCAATCAGCCAACAGTCCAACAGACAATGGAGAGGGAGAGTAGTGTGAGAGTCCCGAGTGTACCAGACACTGTGGAAATTGTGTGTTTGTGATTTGGGGAGGGAGGGGGGCAAAACTGGCCAGTCTGTGGTCTCCACTGCTGTTGTACAGTCTGATGGCAGTGGGCAGAAATGAGCACCTGAAACGCTCCGTTTTGCACCTGGGTGGGATGATCCAGCAAATGAGCTGCCCATCTGCCACAGCTCATCATAGAGAGGGTGAGAGGGGTTATCCAGGATGGCTTTGATTTCATCCTTCAACCTCCTCTCCGCCACTGTCTCCAGACTGTCCAGTTCCAGCCTGACCACAGAGCCAGCCTTCCTTACCAGCTGGTTAAGTCTGCTGGCCTCACCAGCCTCGATGCCACCAGCCCAGCACACCACAGCGAAGAACAGAGCACTGGCTAGTACAGGCTGGTACAAGATCTGCAGGAGCCTGTGGCACGCACTGAAGGATCTGAGTCTCCTCAGGAAGTACAGTCTGCTCTGTCTCTTCCTGAAGAGGGTGTCAGTAATAATCCAATAGCTTTATAATTTAATACTCTTAAAGCAGAAATTCTGTATGCTGAGTAGGCCTACTTCTAGTTTTGATACCTTAAGTGCGTTTTGATGATAGTAGCTATTTCTGTCTTTTTATGTAGTAAGGCTTGTAAGAATGCTGGACCTTTATATGCGATGGGGTATTTTTTTCTACATTTTTACCATGTGGAAATTATCCTTTACTTAACTAAAAGATCTCCATACTTCTTCCACCACTATATATATGTCTGCATGGTTAGACGTAACTTGGGATGTACTCTCTTGCCCAGCTATTGTAGTGTTGCATCAAATTCAGCAGATTAAAGAAAACTAAATACTTTGTGTAAAATTTTAAATGTTTTGGTCATAGGATGTCCGTGTGCACCAGAAAAGGTACCTCTGACTCAGAAATAGAAGCAGCTTGCAAAACAGAGACATCCAGAAAGAAAACACCTACCTTGGAACTGTCCAGTGCGACGCAGGTACATATGGGGAGTTTGAAGTTATTGGGTTATTTCTGGATATGAGTTCATGATGTTTAACGTCAAATACCTGACAAACCATTTGAATAATTTCAAATCAAGTCAAGATTATTTGTGTAGCCCAGTATAAAATATGTCCAACAGGTTCTACAGGCACACAAAATAAAAAGGTTGATCAGTGTTTTCCAAAGGAAATGTGGGTATTCATTTTTCATTGTTGTGTCTTATCCATCAGCTTCCAGAGAGCACCAACTGCCTGGCGTGCTCAGAAGATGGCAGGTACCTCAGTCTGGGTCACTCCCAGGGCTTGTCTGTGTGGTGTGCATCTTCTCTGATCTGTGTTGCAGAGTGGCTGCAGGACAGACTGGAAATTACATTTACTCAAATGACCAGAATGGCTGAGACGACCTATCTGCTTGGCACTGTTGATGATATGGGTGGGTATTACGCCTCTGATCTGCCACCGTGCTTCTCTTCAACTTCTGTTTATCATCCCTCTCCTGCATAAAACCGGTATAGATAGTCGGAGTTTCACAAATTAACAAATACAGATGGATGTTTATTTGTATACTTGAAATGCTCTAGCTTGATCCTGAAATCATGAACTAATACTGTGCTGAATGGAGACAATAACACCTGAGAAATAATGGAAAGAAAGTTTACAACTGGAAACCCCCATCTTTGTTAAAGATGAATCATCATACTGACATCAGCTGCTCTCATCTTCCACTGCAGGTGTTGCCAGAGTCTTTGCATATCACTGTGAAGGCATCCACCTCCTCTGTGTTATTAACATCATGGTGTGTATTGTCAGTGTCAGTTCTTGAGATATACCTTGTCATATTTTGTTTGTCCACCACCAATTTTTTTCTTATTTGTAAAAGAAAATATAAGAGAGGAATCTTATTTTTTTCTTTCATCACAAGAAAAAAAAAAGTTTTTTTTGTAATTGTATTGCAAAATGTCATGTGCATATTTATAGGATATAGTTTTCATTTTTGAATTCCTTTTAGGAATAGTAAAATACATAAATAACAGTTTCAAAAAATAATTTAAATATCAGGAGAATATCAACAAAAGGAGCATTTGCTTGACATTTGAACTATCTGAAGGGGGAGATTATGGAGCTGCATCAATCGGCTGTAAGTAAGGACTTTACTTTCTGTTTGAGCTATTTTTATTATGTGATTTTAATGAAAGTCTACACATTCAAATGCTGAATCATGTGAATTTCACACCTCCTATCAGGCAACAGTGCTCTTTGGCTCGAGGTCTTTCACTTCCCCACAGAAGCATGGCTGAAGGAATTAAAGATGGCACTATCACAAAAGCAGGTATCGTACTGAAAAATAATTGGTCTATAATCTTACTAAAAGTAAAATTTTATTGTCAACTACCATTTGAATCTGAGCTTAATTTGTTTGTTTTTTTAAAATTAAAGTCAGTTTTACATTGAACACAAAGAAAAAAAGCCAGTGAATCTAGAAAAGTGAGAAAATGCTAAATAAGTGCACAAATACTGGCATAAATATATAATGCCGTAAAAAAACACAAAAAGGCTTGGACTCAATGCTGCCTGAAGAAGAGCACTAAGCTTGTGTTGCAATCCAGATTACCTGACAGGATTTGTTTGGTTTTTTTTATCCTCAGGACCCAAACTCATCTGGAGATGTGGATGTGAAATGGTCTCCAGCCACAGTGGTGATTAAAGTCAAGCCACCCAAAATTCCTGCAGGTATAATTTATCTTGAGCACAAATATTTTACATTTATAGTGTGGTATAATTGAACAGAACAGAAATCTATTTTGTGTGTGTGTAAGGGGGAGTCATGGTGTGGATGCAGAGGTGTGTGTGCCTTTATGTATCTCTGTCAGTGATTATATGTATATCTCTTCTAAATGACTGTATATAAGTGTCCCACCCGTTCTCTCTGTTTTTTCTCTTACAAATATACGTAAAACAATAAGCATGAGCATGAAGAATACAGTCGAGTCAATATCGCAGCATGTTTCTGCCTTTTTGCAGGGACGGCATTGGATGGTCCACTTGAGGTCTTGCAGATGACGGACCTTTTGACACACTGTTTGGCTCTGGACGTAGACACCAGCAACAGTCACCAATGGGAGGAACTGTCTTTCAATACAGATGCAGGAATAACAAAGGAAACAAATGAAAGCCCAAGGTACAATAAACTCTACACAAATAAATAAATAATAATAAATAAAAACTTTATTTATAGAGCACTTATCAAAACAAAGTACAAAGTGCTTCACAACAAGAAAAATAAAATAACACAGTGAATGACGAAATATAAAGAAATAAAACACATGAAATACAGAAAAGCAATAAAATAAACAGTAAAATAAACAGCCAGTTCACGTAAAATCAGGATATGCTTTCAGATAAAAATGTGTTTTGAGACGAGATTTAAACGAAGACACTGACTCAGAAAACCTAATTTCTTCGGGCAAGTTGTTCCAGAGCCTCGGGGCCCTGATAGCAAAAGCTCTGTCCCCCTTAGTTTTCATCCTGGACTCAGGAACAGACAGGAGACCCCTGCCCGAAGATCTCAAACTACGTGAAGGTTCATAAGGGATTACAAGGTCTAAAATATAATCTGGGGCCAGGCCATGAAGAGCCTTAAAAGTAATCAACAAGATCTTAAAATCAATCCTAAAACCAACAGGGAGCCAGTGTAAAGAGGCTAAAACAGGTGTTATGTGGTCATACTTCTTGGTCCTGGTTAACAGCCTAGCAGCTGAGTTTTGTACAGTCTGCAGTCGTGTCAGAGCTTTTTGATTAAGACAAGTGAACAGGCTGTTACAATAATCAAGGCGTGAGGAGATAAAAGCATGCACAACAGTTTCTGCATCACTAAGATTTAAAATAGATCGTATTTTTGCAATATTTCTGAGGTGATAGAAGCATGATTGGACAAGCTTAGTGATATGTTGCTCAAAACATAAATTGCTATCAAACAGGACACCAAGATTTCGTGCAACAGGCTTGATATGTTGTGACAGGTTACCAGTGGATGGCAGTATTTGTTTAGTGATGTGTTGGGGCCCAATAACAAGGATTTCAGTTTTATTTGAGTTGAGCTGAAGAAAATTTATCGACATCCAATTTTTTATGTCAGACAGGCAGTCCTGCAGAGAACTCAGCATACTAAGGTCAGTGGGCTTGACAGGGAGGTACAACTGTGTGTCATCCGCATAACAATGAAAAGAAATACCATGTCTGCATGGATTACATCACCCAAGGGGAGCATGTATAAGGAGAACAATATTGGTCCCAGAATTGAACCTTGAGGCACACCATACTTGATATGGGAAAAGGATGACTTGAAGTTATTAATGCTAACACAGAATTTCCTATTGGACAGGTAAGATGCGAACCAGTCTAGTGCAGTTCCAGATATGCCCACCCAGTGCCTCAGTCTATCTAAAAGAATGCCATGATCAATTGTGTCAAAGGCAGCACTTATGTCCAACAGCACAAGAATTGAACACATGCCTGCGTCTGCATTCATTAAAAGGTCATTAGTGACTTTGAGAAGGGCTGTCTCAGTGCTGTGGTGTTGACGAAAGCCAGATTGGAACTTTTCAAAGGTATTATTGTTTTTTTCACAGCAGCAAGGAGCTGCTTAGATACAAGTTTTTCGAGAATCTTCAAATAAAAGGCAATTTGGATATTGGGCGGTAGTTATCCAGGAGGGTGGGATCAAGCCCAGGTTTTTTAAGACTGGCTGGACACAAGCTGTTTTAAAGAAATCAGGGACGCAGCCAGTAGACAGCGAGCTGTTAAAAATAATTTGTAAAAGGGGCGCAATACAATCCATAACTTCCAATAGAAACCTAGTTGGGATTTTGTCCAGAGGGCTGGAGGATACTCTCATAAGAGACATGATGTCTGCGAGTTCGGGCAGAGTAACAGCAGAAAAATTGCTCAAAGAATCCCTGAGCGGGTGATCCACATCTAAAAAGGCAGGATTGGGGGTGATATCAGATCTTATTAACTCCACCTTACCAGCAAAGTGCAAAAGAAACTTTTCACAATCAGCATCACACTCAGCAGGGGCACAAGGAGAGGCAGGGTTAACTAACTGATCCACATACAGTCAGCATTTCACAGTTGAGCTGCTATGGTAAAACTGTTGTAGATTTAATACATGTGCTACATACATGGTCTTCAAATGAAGTATTTGCATGAAATATATTTGAGTCTTTTAAGCATTTTTGTTTTTTGGGTGGCCTGAACCACTTCAGAAACCAAAATTGTGGTAATATTGGTAATATTGCCTGTGAATCATGTAAATCATTAAACGTAATGCTCAGCCCTCTTCTTGTCGAATATTAGTTACATGGATTATTTTTCAGACGTTGCACCCACCACTTTCTTCTGCCTTGTGGTCAGTTTCCTGTTGACGGTAAAGCAAAGTCTCAGCCAGGTTTGTAATGGAGGAGGTAGGGTGCTGTTTTCTCCAGTATTTGAAATTTGAGTGTTGAATATGTGAATTTTCTATAATAAAGAATTATTTAAAACAATTGGCCAGTACAGTCTCAGAGGCCTTTCCACTAAAAACATTTGGCAGAATAAAAGTTCATAACCAGGGTCTTTGTGTTTTAATGAATAACCTTGGGTGAATAACAGACTGACAGGAACAAGGGTATACCCCTGCTAACTAATTCCTATGGATTTTATCCCATATATTCATTCTATCCTAAATTAAGTCTGTAGTGACGAGCTACGCTCCTATTAATGTCATCTTTAATCTCTGACCTTTTTTAGCAGGACTGCCTGTTGCTGTCTGTGTGTGGTGGAGTGGCAGCCATAATCTTCTTCAGTATTTGCTGAAAAAAGCACCAAAGAACAAACCAGGTAGGGTATTTCTTTTTTCAAAGATGAAACTGGTGGATGCTCAAAACCACACCTTTAAAATGTGTTGTCTGTTGTTAAGAGCTCATGTCTTCTGTGCTTCTTTCTTTGTACTAGAGAGTGCAACAGGCATACATTTTTGACTTTGACCCTACTCTTTTTGAAGCAGATGTGGAACCCATGACAGATGTGTTGTGGCCAAATGCAAAGGAAATCCTCTGCTCTGCTGTTAGTAGATGCACCCGTTACATAGCTCTTGGGCTCGATGATGCTTTGGTGTGTGTCTGGGACAGGCAATCCGGTAAGAAAATCTTATGGTGAGGTAGCTCATCAAATCTGACCCCAGTGTTGTTTAGCTATAGCAGTACACTTTATTACATTTCTCTTAATTGAAAACTCTTGATTGTTATGTTGTAGAAAAGGCCACACTTAAACAATTTTGAGTTTTCATATAATCTAAATATCATATTCTTGCCATTACAGGGACTATTAGGAACATTTATAGTATAGCATCCACATGGTTAGAACAACACGATGAAAAGAAAGAAGGAGCAAAAGAAAGTTCACCATCTGACTTATTTTAATCAACCAATCATGTACAGTTCAATGTAGTTTCATTGAAATATTTCTACTGTAACACTTTCCTCATTGTGACAACAGCATCAGTATGACAGTAACTGCAGTTTGACATTAACACTTTTACAGTGTTTTCCATGCACTTCATGTTCCCATGAAGTAATGATGCAAAGTAAAATTAAGCCTGAATAAATTAACAGGCATTTAAAGCAATGTTTATACCTCTAACTATGTCTCCAAACCACTTTATTGTTCTTCATAAGCTACAGGCAAAGTTATAGTGAACATCAATCTTCTCTAGATACTTGAAAACTACTATTATTTATATTTTTGTTTGAAAGGGTTTGTTGGCTGGTTGTGTTTGGGTTGGCCTAAAGGTTAGAGAAGCAAGCTTGTGACCGGAAGGTCGTCAGTTCAATCCTGCGGGATAAATCTTGGTGGGGAAAATTTGCATCAGTAGTCCAATACTCTGATGGCACTTTTGATCCAAGTGGGTATTGCCTGGTGCTTGCTGATTGAAATGCATTACTTCTCATCAGACATATAGTCTGTATTATCCAGTATACTATAAATTGGAAAGGGCAATTCTGAAGGAAATGAGACTAAGTAACTTTCAAAAGAAGGAATAACACCTTTTTCCTCCTACTGATAAAAGAGTTTAATTCTTAAGTAATAAAACACACTCTTGCTCACTTCAGTACACTCAGGGGTTTTGCTGTTACAGCTTTACCATGACTAGCTTATGGTGGCTAATGTTAGCTAATGTTAGCAAACTTTAGATATATATTGCTGAATAACTGACATTACTGAGTAAGTTGGCTGACTTCAAGATCTTCTTATGCTACTGTTACACTATGTTTTAGCATGTCACAAATAAACATGGTCTATGGTTTTATCACAAATGTGCTCATGGTTATTATCCTGAAATTGCAACTTTGGGGCCACAGTGGCTGCTGTTTAGCAAAAGTGCACAGTCTTGCTGTCAAATGCTTTGTTACATCTTATAGCAGTCAAATACAACACTGGCAAAAATGTAAGTAAAAAATGTACACACTCACACAGAGCTTAAAATCATGACAAATAACAATTATTTTCCACCGTTATTTACTTTACCTCTTTCTATAGCAACCACTGCCAACAACAAAAACAGGCTATCTTGTTCTGGCAAGTCAGTTATACTGACATAGCGTTATGTCTGCATTTCTGAGTGCTGCCGTGGTTAAATACCCCCAAACACTCACACAATTACACACATTAAAGCATGATTCAATAAATTCTATCAAGCTCTCAGTTAGTTGTGAGATATACTTAGGATTTCCCTGAAAGAAACTTCACTGATTAGCAATAATGAGGCTGAATCACTTTGTGTGTGTGTGTGTGTGTGTGTGTGTGTTCTGCTTGTGAGAGGTTTGTAATATAAACAAGGTCATGGCCTGTTTGATTCTCTTTCATTTTCTTGTCTTCCCCTCAGGGTCTCCGTTGTCTGTTGTCTTGGTGTCAGAAACAGACAGTGCCTTCTTCAGGATGCAATTTGTAGATTACTGGCTGTCTGCTGAAGATTCCCAGACTTTTACTGCAGCAAAAGTCCATCTTTTGGTGTTGTGTAAAAGTGGAGCAATTCATACAGTCACCACAGGACGAGGGACACAAACCTGCACAATGCAGCACACTGAAAGGTTACCTGAGTTTTACATATTTCCATATTTAATCTGTCAAATGAAAAGCAATCATATTGTGTCAGACAAACATTTTCACACACAATTTCCTATATCTCTACAGGCCAAAAGAGAGCAGGGACCTCCCAACTGTCACTGCATCAGTGCCGTTCCTGCCGAGCTTGGTAGAAACACTAAAGTTGTTAATAAAAAGTTTAAAGTTCATAATACAAAAGGAATTTCTGTAGAACTTAAGGTATTATGATTTTCTGTCTGTCTTATTTTTCTTGCCTCAACTAGTCGCTTGTGATGCAAAGAAATGGAAAAATGTTCCTCCAAGATGTCATCAGCAAAACCACTGTATGCTTCTTGATTCCTCCCACAAGTCATCTGATTGCTACTCCCTGCAATCCTGTTTATGCTCTGAACACCAGAGAGCAAACTCTGTTCATAAAAGGTAAATGCAAAGCCACATTTCTGTTTTGTTTTGTTTTGCATTACATCATAGAAAAGTTTTGTCAGCTTCAGGAGGAAAGTGTTGATGAGGGAATCACTGGTGATGTTCTAGAAGAGTATGACATTCAGTAAGTTCATCTTAACATGGACATGTAAGCTATAAAGCTGTACAAACAAGGTTACATGAAACTGAACTAAAGGCTTTCATGTCCTATACAGGTGACCAGGACCCCAGCTGCAGTGCATCTTCTAAAGAAGGAAGCCAGAGTCAGCTTTTCATCTTCTGTTTCGGAGAGTCTGAAATCATTAAGCAGTACATTGTTTCACTTCCAGACTCTCCACGACAACAAAAAACATTGAGCTGTGTCACTCTGGAAGAAACCTGCAATCTCTACCTTCAGCAAAGGTTGCATTCTTTGTCTCTTTATGCCACTATAATCTGAAGATGTGATGTCCAATTATTTTTGGAAATTTACTCCCAAGATGAGTCAGATGATATGTAGACTCCCGTCCGAAAAGGACAAAGCCCAAATAATTCATATTTGAACGTTAAAGTAGTGTCTTGTCATGTGTGTCTTGTGTTTTCATGTGAAGAGCGCTGTTTGTGGATGAAAGGAACAAAGCTGTAAGGCAGACCTGGAAGCAGCTACAGGACACTGCAGTGATAGTACAACAGAGACACAGCAGAGCTGCAGCCAGCTGAAGAGCTGCAACAAATTATTTTTTGCACGGAGGTACTATTGCATGTAGTATTTGTGTGTCTATTCATTTTAAAGCTTCTTCTAATTCCCACCACTTTTACTGCACTACCCTCCTTGACACACAGTGCTCATGTACACACATTTGTAATTTTTGCCATGTGAAATTGCTGCGATTAGCGCAGTATTATATATAAGGTGTTTTTCCTTTTCTTTTTTTTTAAACAAATAGAGTGAATGGATGCTGTTTAAACAGTGTATTCCATACTGTGTATCCCTTTCATAACTAATAAATATATAATGGTATAGTGATGTATCATTTATGTAGCAATAAATAAACAAAGAAATATTGCAAATTATGAAATATAATATTTAAATAATAAGGGCAGTACACATTGAGAGAATTCAGTTAAATTAATAAAACCATTTAAGCAAACAGTAAAAGTTCTGTTTATGAAGCTTGGAGTAAGCAGTAAATGCCATGGTAGTTGGATCAAAGCTTGCAGGACTGTGTCCATTGTTTATAGTAAATCATAATATGATTGAGGGAGAATAAGTTGCTGAAGTATTTTCGTTTTCATTATTGTCAGTTGATCCTCTTACAGCAACTTTGACTAAGTGGCTCTGCCTGTAAATGCACCCTGCATACAAGAGAGTAAGCCCTTGTTTAATACTATCTCACAGGTCCAAATGTGACCGTACATTACCAACATAACCCTATCTCCAGTTTTAATTTGCTTTTAAGACAAAGGCACTGATCCTGAATTTGTCTTACCATCGAAAAAAGAATGGCATTGTTTCTTTTTTATATCTGAGGTGCTGGTAGGCCATCTCTAATGTGTAGTTTAAAGGGATGAGTGTATTTAGGCTGATTATGACAGGGCCGTATTCAGTCATGGCACGTTGGCATTTTGTTGCCTTTGGGGTCCTTGAATGTTTCATATGTCATCTTTTTAATGTCAAAAGACACAAAAAAACAGGACAGGGTGACAGGAGATTTTGCTTAAAGTGCACGTTGTAATCCTAAAATTTTATAATCTGTCATGCAACAATACCCATTCAGGGCTTTGAATGTCTGTACTGTGAAAGTTATAGGTTTAGTTTTGGTTTGGGTTTTGGTTTTGGCAGTAGCAAAAGAAGAGATATGTTCTTGTGCACCTAAGCACTCTCATACCACTAATACAGTTTATAATTTAATGGCAATTTTTTGACCCCTTGAGAAGTCATTCCAATGTGAAGCAAAATGTAAAGTGAAAATAATCACATTCAGTTCTAAGGGCATTTTTAGCAATAAACAGAAACTCTGCTTTTCAGGTTCATGTATACATAAGAGAAATGGGGACTGGTGGGCAGCATAATTAGTTGAGTGCTCTAGTTTTATGTCTGTCGAACTGACACATTCAAATTCAAGGTTGCATAATCAGCTACTAAATAATGTCCATATTTATTGAGTGCCATGGTAACAGCAAATTAGATGAAAAAGGTGAGATGGGCTCACAGAGTCGAAAGATCTTAATCTATCAGAGAGCATATTGTTCATATATAACCAATCAGCAATATGCGGCTGTAGAATTACTCCTGATTGGCTCCCTGTTTGAATTCAGATTGTTGGCAGAACAATTATGGAAATCCTTGTGACAGAATGTACCCATGGTTTTCATTTCACTGAGTGCTTTTTGGATCATTTGTGTGGCGTCTTTGAAACATTTATCAACATTGTTGCATCATTTGTATTCCACCTTCACCAGTCGTATCAGATCATTCTGTGGTGTCTCTCTGTCAAAAGGAACTGATTTTAATATGTGCTTGAAAGCCTCATTTGAATTTATAAAATGCTTGAATGAGGGCTGATGCCAAAGGTCCACAGTCATTGAGAGTGTAATGAAAGCACAGGTGCTTGATTCAAAGAGCTTGGCATGTGTTACTGTCAACACCAGATTTGTACCAGAAAAAATAGTCAGTCAGTAAAAACAACACAGCAATGGCCTCTTAAACTAAGCACCTACTCTACTCCTTGTCACTGTTGGCTGTTGGGTTTGTTGTTCTCATTTGACTTTTCATTTGCCTCTTATATATTTGTGTTATTTAGTCAGTTGCTTGTGACATTTTTGCGTCATCAACATTTTCTTTACTACAAAACCTGCCATCATCACTCTCAGCTTCAAAGACACTTTAGGTATGTTTTCTCTTTCCCAGAGACGTCCAATTAACTGAAATATATGCTTTTTTCATACATTTATTTTCTCCCTGGCATAAATAGACCCTCATTTGCAAAAGCTCTGGTACAAACAAAACAGCTTAAATGCCAGTTTTGATTGTTTGCTCCGCCCTGATTAGTCTCATCTGTGTCTCATTGTCTCCCTTCACCTGGGTGTATTTAGTCTGTGTGGTTCCCTTGTTACTTTGTCAGATTGTCATTGTTTCCATGTCAAACGTCCCTGTCTTTGTTTCCTGAGTATTATGTTGGATTCATCTTCTATTTCTCCTGCACCTTGCCTGGACTTTGGATTTGGACTTGTCGAATTGTGTTTGATTGGACTACTCCCCTTTTGAACACTGCCTGCCTGACATTAGTGTAAGCTTTTGTATTTCACTAAATCATTGAACTGCACCCGCTCTGCCTCAGTGTCTGCATTTGGGTCCTTTCCATGTTCCCTGCTTGACTACATACGACAGCTTGTTAGTGGACCTTGATGAAGATTAATAAATGTTTCATCATTTATTAATCTTCATCAAGGTCTATTAAGTTGATAAAAGGAGTAGCTGGACATTATGAAATTTGCTTTCTTGCTGCGAGTTACACAGAGCGATCTACAGTATACCACTCATGTCTGTACAGTACATATGAAGCTAAAGCCAGTTATCTTAGTTTAGCATAAATAGTTAGCCACATAACCCTCCCTGAAACCACAACGTGTTTTTGTGTTGATTAAACATGTTCATTCATAAGCTCGTAGGTGGATTTTGTTATGTGTTTCGACAGTCAGAGAAAGCATGACTGACAGAGAGAGTTGAAGTAGTTAGTTTTGGTTTATTGTAAAACACACAGTAACCAGGTGTGTGTGGAAGCAATCGCTGTGAGCAGGTGGACTGGACGAGGACAGCTGGCTTGGCAAGAGGTTGGTGAGAGCAGACTGGCGGCACGAGGACAGCAGGCTGAGGTGGAGCAGCGGAGGATCCGTGGTGAGCTCTTTCTGGAGAGCCGGTGAGTAACTTGGAGGCAGGTGTGAACAGGAATGCACCTGAACACAGGGAGTCAGAGAGTTAGTCAGGGGTTCAGAAAACATGCAGGAAATTCTATCAATGAGGTTAGTCAGAGGCCGAGGCATAGTACCACTTGGGTAAACGGACGACGGACGGCGAAGACTGGTGAGAAGAGCAAACAGACGGAGACACTGGGAATGTTACCACTGTATCATGACAGTCTCTCCCTGTTTCCAGTCTTTATGCTAAGCTAAGCAAATGTTTCTCAAATCTGAATATTGTCTGTATGTTTTCTATGATATTTAACTGCATAACTTTGGGTTTAAAAACTGTTGATCAGACAACAATCTAAGGATATCACCTTGGGCTCTGTGATGGCCATTTTTCACTGTAGACCAAGTGGTTAATCAAGAAAATAATTGATAGAATAATGAATAATGAAAATAATCATTAATTGTAGCCCATAGGAATTGAAAATGTGTCTTAAGGTCATATTTAAAGAAGGGTGATACAGACTTCAATTTAGATAATGGATTCAGTTTCTTATCTCAGTTTGCTATTGTAATGGCTTGTAGCCATAGCAGAAAGTGACCTAGATAATCTTCCACATAAGACCTGAGAGCACTGAAATACAGCTGTATTTCACAAACTGCCCAGATTAAATACTTTTAAAGCTACATTATTTATTTTGTAAAATATATAAAAGCGCAAGTTGTTGTGATTTTTCAGTAAGTCATGTGAAGTTTTAATACACTAATTCTAAAATTACATGTTACGCCAATCTCCCACTTGTCTGCATTTGAGGTTCCTCTAATCATCACATGGGATAATATAACCACTGAACCTATATGTTTCAATCATTCTTTGTTCTGAACAAAAGAGAAAAATCCATCTTTTTTTTTTCTTCCACAGAGTTGAGGATGATTTAAAAGTTATTATCTCTGACACATTAATTTGTCACAATTCAAGAGTAGAAATGGCCTTTCCATTCAGACGCTATGACTCATCACTGAGTATAGGCAGCACCCCCCTCTGGGATCTCTGAAAATTGGCAACATTTCCATCAGCAATGGATTCACAATAGACACTCCAAATCCCAGTAAATACATGTAATTCAAGATGACCACAAGTTACAATTTAAGCACTAAACATTCCTTTATAACAGAAGCTCGTTATGTTAGTGTGGTGCAATCAGTGTACTTATTTTATGTAGCGTCCCCTCTTCAAGGAAATACAAATTCCTGTATTTGTTACGGTTTTTGGCCTTTGTTTTATACAGAAGCATGTTACAATTTGTGAAGTAAGCCAAAATAACACATAGTATTCAAGGAATACAGGACCCGACACATCAGACAGTCAGACACTGAATAAATTAAACAGTTATACAACAGTAGTAAAATGTCAGGGAGCCTCCGCCCTGTACTCTCCTCATATGATCCTCTCAGGGCTGGACTGGTTTGGATCGCTCTCTGCATCATTGTCTGCTGTTAAAAAGCTGCTTCTTGGTGACATCGACTCTGCTTTGCTGTGGTTATCACTGCACAACATGAACCTCTCCTGGCTGGCAGGGTTCACCTCTCTCTTTAGTGGCAAAGAGTTGGCAGCACAAGTGAAAGATCCGGTTATAACCGTGTTAGTATCCAGGTTGGACGCCGTGGTGGCATTGCAGTAAAACCTCCGGAGCCCTTTTCGGAAGTGAATGGTAAACAGGCCATAGACGACCGGGTCCAGGCAGGCGTTGATGAGCCCGAAGATGAACAGGATGTGTGTCAGTGAGTGGGAGACCTTGCCCTCCAGGTCATCGGGGAAGAACCAGTACCACAGGCCCAGCAGGTAGTATGGAGTCCAGCAGATAATGAAAGACGAGACGATCACAATACTCATTTTTAGAGTTTTCATCCGGGCTCTGGGGATGTTATTCTTCGAACGCCGCAAATGCACTTCATTGGAGTGCACTGGGAGCAGAGCAGAAGACAGAAACAAAACACAGAAGACAGTATGAACGGCTTTAATGCAAACAAACATTAAATATGTGCTAAATGTAGCACTAGTATTGCCTTTTGCATTCAGATTTAGTGAGGATAGTGAGGGATTTCACACCAATCCATCAGATATTTGTTGATATTTCAGTCTGGACCAAAGTGGTGGGCCGACTGCCTGACCAGCAGACCAGTATTCCCATCCCTAGAGCCTCACAACACCATCTCTTTTGAAAGCCGTAGTCGGTTACTCTGAATAATCCACAGAATACACTGTAAACAGTTCAGAGACTTTTTTCAGTGGATTTATTTCATGAAAACTGCACAGCGGGGTCTGTGGATTATCCAGAGTAACCAGGACTGGGGAAGAGATATTGCTGAGTTTTTAAAATGTAAATTTTTTTTCAATGCTGCTTGATGCATGGATACAATGGATGTGATTTCAGTCAGCTCTACAGCTCTGTGTGGGTTGAAGAGCAAAAAGCAATCAACCACCTAACAAACAGCCTAGCTTTTATCAGTGTGCGTCTACTAATAAATGGGTCAAACAAACTGTGCTGCAGCAGTTATGTTATGCAAGTGCTAATCACTGAAGTAAACTCATCCACAGGGTTTTGGACTCCATTTGAACTTACAGTTGTTCTTTTTCAGTCGTTTGGAGATCTCACAGAAGATCCTGGTGTAGCAGGTGATCATGATGACCAGCGGCAGCAGGAACAGGCAGGAGAAAGTGAACATGTTGTAGGCCGTTTCATGCCAGTGAGTGACAAAACTTCCACGTGTGGTACACTGAGTGAAGTCCTCGGGATGGATGATGGTCACATTGTGAAAAAGGAATATCTGATGAGGGAAAGGAACAATACTTAGAAAGGCATTTTCAGTCATATGAGATAACACCCATTTGTTTGGGCCATATCATCATTTAAAGATCCTTTCCCTTTTAAGCCAGCTATATTCTTTAATGTTCGGATGGGCCTGTATGCTTACAAGACACCCTGTTCTACAGGCATCTGACCTGGCTTCACATTCCTTTGTGTAAATGGCTCCTTAATATTGTTCACATTGGTAAACAAAAAATATTGCCAAAAACTCTACTTGCTAATCATTTATTTCAGACTGATGTTGGGAGGGCAACTGGAAGCCACACATTTTGTACTTTTTCATTAGCAGTTTTTGTGGAAAGGATTATTTATGGAACAGAGATTGTAAATCACAGGATCTAAAATATTCATGTAAACAATTTATACCAAAGTAAGAATTACATCAGACTATAGAAAGTGCCATGATCCTCTTGGACAGGACATGTTTAATGAAAACCTGTTTCTAATCTAATTAAAATCAGTCCTGACCTCTAGCCAGCGTTGTGAGCTGGGGTACCTTACCTGAGGGACTGACAGCACGACACTCATGCCCCACGCCACAGTCAGCATGACTCTGTTCCTCTTTCTGGCCTTATTGATAGCCAGAGGGTTGAGGATGGCTGACTGCCTGTCCAGACTGATCACCACGGTGACAAAGGCGCAGGAGTACATTGCCTGCAGCTTAAGAAACATCAGTAGCCTGCAGGCAAAGTCCCCAGCGAGCCACTGGACTGTGATGTTCCATACGGCATCCACAGGCATCACAATGAAGGTCACCAGCAGATCAGCCACCGTCAGGTTGATTATCAGCACCGTGACGTGGGACTTACGCTTCCCATTGCTGTGTGCCGCCCACAGCACAGCCAGGTTGCAAAAGGCCGATATGCCACAGAGAATGCAAGTGATGATCACTCTGACTTTGGCTGCTGTGGTGAATGTGGGCAGCTGCAGGGTGCCGCCCCCCGCCGTCCAATTGGAAATGGGAGAGGAGCAGTTGCAGCTGGTGTTCAGTTGGTGTTCCATCATCAGGTGATACATGGTTGCTGCAGAGTCACACAGAGTGGTGTTCATTTTCTGACGCTCGCAGAGTAAGAAACATTCTGCTCATCCACCGTGAAGATCAGCACTGGTAACAAGAGTGAAGCAAAAAGAGGGAATCAACAAGGTACAAGACGGATGAGTCAGGGGCCATGAAGTGGGCACAGATCATCCAAACACATTTGTGTAACAAGAGAAATACAAACATCCCATGAATGAATAATACAGTGGCTCATCAAGAGGAAGTAATATGCATATATGGAGGCCTCATTCATATTGCAATTCAGTGAGATGGAAAAATGGAGCTAGCAAACTGTGAGGAACGTGGAGATAATGAATACAGTACATATAGCTAATATTACATCATATAAACTTCTACACAAGTTCTAGAGTGCATGTAATAGTGCTAACATTCATCCACAATTTAAACATTTTATGAGCTGTTCAGAATTCCTTACTTCATAACATGGGAACAGGAAAGATTAAGATGATCTTTATTAATCGATGAAATATATATGTCATTATTATATTATAATAATATTCATTTCTCAATCAACAAAAATTTGAAAATTAATCTTTGTTGTGTGAGCCCAAACAAAAACAGTTTCTCAATATACTGCAAGAAACAAAAATCATCTTAATATTTTGGACTTGTGATTTGAAATGCAAACATGACATACGTGCGGATGGATTTCAGTCGACTGGGCCTTGTTCAGTGTCCTGGTCCATTTAATAAGTGGTTGGCAGCCTCTCTGTTATCAGTTAGTATTGTAGTGCCCACACCTGCACAGCAAAACAGAGCTGTGTCACTGAAATTAGACTGATTCTGTCAATACAAACACCACATCATGGACTATCTGGCTGGAAGTGTTTCAGAGAGATGCCTACTAAAAGAAACACAAAAGGTATTTTTAAGACCATTCATAAATTCTAGGAGAGAAAAAAAACACAGCATCGTGACTGAGTGATGTCTCACCTATATCAGGTTTGGCTTGAATGTTTATTCATTTCTCCTGGTGTTAAATTTCATAAAAGAGGAGCTATTATCATAGACAAGGAAAGACATGGTGGTAAAATAGATGACACATAACAATGTAAATAATGTTAATTTTAAACGTATTCTGCGTTACATATAATATGCAAAGCACTGGTCATTTAAGCACACAGGCATGCACATGCGCTTATCACTCATCCAGTCTCTCGCTCTCTTTTGATCCGAGGAGAAAATAAGCAAAGATGCATTGAAATGATTTGACGAAACTCTCCACATTTTCTGTTGATAATCAACCCCAAAAGATTCTTTTAAAAAAGATAACCGCACTCACGTAGACTCAAATGTTTGTGAGTGGCACTAAGTGCAGCAAATTCTTACATGAATTATTACAGACATTTTCTTGTTCTGCATCCAGATCTTACCGAATGAACCTACAATTTAAAACTGTTAACCTGCTCCACAGATGGCATTTAGCAAGTTTTTTAATTCCCACGTCTGACACTAACTGCACTTGCAGCCCCAAAGCTCATTACACAAAAGCAAACTTACGTTCAACGTGCAGTGGAGATGGCTTTGGGTTTAGCCTTTTGCGCAGCTCTGGGACCCCCAAGTATTTAAAAATCACAGCAAGATGGAAGCTTCGTCGGTGTTAGTGCTCGTTTGTTTTCAATAGAAACAGGCTGTGGTAAGTTTTGCAAGGCAGCAGGTTCACCGACACCTACTACAGCTGTCCGGCTCTTCTGCTATCCAGTGCGTCCTGTGCGCTTCCAGCCGCGCCACCTTTATCCAAATACCAATCACAGAGCCGTGCAACATGAACCCCGGGGGTGTGGTCTGAACTCAACTCCATATTCACTGACATATTTGTTAGAAAAGAATAAACTATGATTGATGATCACCCGCAAGGCAAAAAACACCAATCATGGTCTTCTAAATGAATGCCAGGAAGAGATAAGTCATAAGAGACCAGAATGGGAAAATATAAATTATGAAATCCCAGTTTGGAATGTGCCTGTGCTGTGAAATCCTCCAGTAAAAGCTACACTATTATGTAAGACATGATTCATGAGATAGGACACAGGCAGCTGAGACTCAGAGATGCTTGAAAAAACAATATTCTCTTTGACCACAAGAAACATATATGCAAATAAGATAAGCAGAAGGTCAGCTGAATCTGAAGATCATAGAGAATGTGGTACATTTTTAAGTTACAAAGACCATAAATCTAAGCTAATCATCATCGCAAATGGAGCTGGAGTTAGTGCAGTAGGTTACTCACCTGGCATGCTGGTCTTGGGGCAAGACAGAAGAAGGAAGGAATACTTAATGTTTGTCCTCTTATTTCTATTCATTTAATTGACGTATTAAGGAAACATTCAGTGCCAGATGAAGTGCCAGTAAGTAACAGATTTTGTAGACCTATCACTGTTCTTTTGAAAGAGCTGAAATGGAACAATGATATACTTTATGTTGTTATCACCAATTGATATTATACAATAATGATTCATAATTTGGGGGGGACTTTTGACTAATATACTGATGTATGATTGTGGATTTGATCTTGGTTTTTCTTGGCTTATTAATTTATAATTTTATTATCTTAATCTGTCCTCTTATTTTGTCTTTTATTTTTCATTATTTATATTTCATTTCTATGTATTTATTGTATGACGTGACACCCTACGTCTAATTATACCTCTATTTGTATGAACTCTTATGTGAAGCTAATGTGCTATATGAAGTATGATTAGTAGTTTATTCTTTTACCTGCTAATATCTGTCTCGCTTGTACAAATATGTCAGAAAATAAACTACGAAATTAATTATCTGGTGACATTTCCCAACGGGAGCAGCAACATTGAATTATATGCAGAGTTATAGCTGCACAGTGAAATATAGATTTCGGAGTTTGCCTGGAGACGTAGGTTGGCAGACAAATCTCTGTGCTGAGTCAAAGGAGGCCTTGACTGTGCTCTCAATGTAATTAAAGTGCTCTGGTGGAAAGTAATTGGGGTAAGATTGTTCAAGTACTGTGCTTAAATACAATGCCTTGAAGCCCTTCGAGAGAACGGTGTCCTGTCTAAATTTTATTCTGTATTTAGCAGTTGTTCAGTATAGTGGTGAACAGTGTCTTTATAAACAGTCTGCAGTTGACAGCTGTAACAAAGATATATACACTTGATTGTAGTGATCTGAATTACTGGAAGGCTTCTAAACAATATGAACTGATTGTTTTTCATGTCATTAATTAACAAGCACTCAAGTAGAGAGGACAAACTCATCAGTTAATCAGGCAACACTAATAGCATCATTATGCACTTATATTCGCTGTTCAAGGGTGTGCAATACTTTGCTGCCTATATTTCCAACTGGCATTATATTAAACTTTTTTGACTGTTGGTTTATAACAGCTAAATATGCACAGGTCGAATGTATAGATTCACAGAAAACATTCAGCTTTTTGATAATAAGAAACTGACATTTCCATATTTAGAATCTACCTACAAGGGACTAGCAAAGCTTTGTAATGTCCTTGTTGCAGGACCTGTTTTGATTTATTGAGATGGATTAATTTCCCTGGTTCCAATTTAGAATAGATAGTTATGTGGCGTTCAACTCACGGCCAGGAAGGAAGGGAACATGCTGACCCAAAACATATTATTTGTCACCCCAGTCTTCCGGCTTTACTTATCACAAGCCCTTGAAGGGAAGTCGCAACTCAATACTCTCAATTCACACTCAGTTGTGTTTTTAAGCTTCAAAAAAGAGAGGAGAGCCATGGAACTATTTCTTAATTAAAGTTAGATGGATGAAAAATGTGTTTAAACGAACTTCAAATGCAAACTTGAGAGACTGTGATATTTACAGTCTTTCATAATATAATATAAAACAGAGGGACAATATGATGAGAAGGGAATCGCACTTTTGGTTTGCACAAGGAGATATACCCATTTTCAGTTTAATGTGACTGAAACGGGACATTTTTTTAAAGCGTTTTAGCCAATTATGTCTATGTGACCACTGTATTTGCTCAATGGCAGTTTGGTCTGCCCTTGTACCAATGCACCAAATTGTGGTGGTAATGAAATTCAGTCTCAAGTGGTAACAGCTCTGTCTCAAGTGCCCTGATGTTGGTTGATTAGGCATGTAATGGAAGGTTTGTCTCTTCTTACTATATGTCTGCTGATAGGCAGTTATGTGAATCTGTCTGAAAGTTTACTGGATGTTTTTCTTTATGAGTGTTTGCACCCAGTGCCATATCCTTGGGTGCTGAAAATGCCTTTTGTGGGTCTCAATATTATTTTTATATATCTTATAACAGCTGGTAGATTACCTTGTATCATGAAAAGCTTAATTTAAACCTCACAGTCGGTGAGATGGATGGAGACGGACTTTCCAGAGTTGTAAAATCCTGTCTTAGACTATCAGAAACCACTGTGGGTTTGCAATGAGCCTTCAAACTCAGATGTATCATTCAAACTTCTGAATATTATTCAAACTAACTCAACTCCGTGTACCATATCGTAGAAAATGTTTCATTCGTAGTCATCTGGACACTGTTTTCAGAATCAAGACGTTTCGGCTCCCATCCGGAAGTCATTCTCAATTGGGAAAAAATGGGACGGAACTAGAAATTTAAGCTACTCTGTGTTACATAAGCCCTGCCCTCAGGTATCTGCTGATTACTCTGCCTAGTTTCACCTGAAACTGACCTAATTGTTTCCATGATGGCCCAGTAATCAGTAATCAGGCCTATTGTTTTCTGGCTGCACCTCCCTCATCACTGTTAAGTACCTGATTAGCATATGATTGGCGTTACCAAGGTGCTAATACACCTTAACACAGAGTAGTTTAAATTTCTGAGTTCCCGGACCATTTTTCACAATTGAGAATTACAATTACACCGCCTTATTCCATGTACCATAGTTCATCTTCTCACCGGTACCTAAAGCAACAGGCTATAACTCAATATGCCATAACTCGACTGGTAAAGGAAAATACATATATTTGTCTAAAAAATATACATTCAAAATTCTCTTCCTGGTAGAACTTCCTCTCAGAAAATGTTGCGTTGTGGCCTTTCAGGCCTCTTTGCACCACTCTTCACCTGCCAGATGAATCTGCTGCAGGACAAAACACAGATAACATGACTAAAAGCCTGACGCCCTATTAGCAGCCTTGAGATGCTGAAACACAGTGCCAAAGTGTTGGATGGAACAAACAATGTAGGGTTTATGCCTAGGAGCACGAATGGTATTTCATGGTAGCCCCTTGGGGCAAATTGTGATATCGGGCTATATTAATAAAATTGACGTGACATGTAATCTGCCTTTAGTTCTTGACAGGCAAACAAAGTTGACATTTCAGGGGCTGCCTCCTTTGAGGTCTGCATTTCAAGACTGAATGCGTCACTATGGGTCGACAAGGCTACCCCATTCTAAATGTGGGCAGATGTGTTTTGCTTTCTTTTCATTTGGAGGACACAACTGTTTCCTCTGAGCCCAGGATGGGCAGATCTTTTACACTTTACTTGATGCTTGATATTCAAGTGGTTTTGATTTGGTATTAATACCTATTTTTAAAAAAAAGTATAAAAACAGTTTGTTTTTTTTAAATGATGTCACATCCCTGAGGCTCCACCATAGTGAGTCATTATCTGAGCTGACTCACACAAAGCTGTTTTCCCCTTGTGAGCCTCTTGGTTTTTAAACTCACAAAAATTACTCATCCTTTTAGATCGTTTACTCTGGTATTTACTCTTACTTTCTCTAGACTTTACTTTAGATTATTGTCCTACATGTTCCAAAATGTAGGAACACATTCTAGGCCTTCAGTTGCCAACTCTAAAATCTCACACATGAGTTTCATACATCATATAGCACACAGACTTTTCAAATAAATCCACTGCATGTTTCAGTAGACTAATACACGCATGAAAGTGCAGTGTGTGACTCCCTGCTGCGCACAGGCAGGTCAAGCTGACACCTTACCATCTCAGCTGGAGCAGCATGTAATTTCTTGAACTGGAGCACAGACCTCTCAGCTTCAAATGCATGCCCTTTCTTATTCTGTGAGAAGAGGCAGGGGACTTCTGCCACTGCTTCTAGTACAATTTTTTTCTCCATGTGAAATAGACACACTGACAGTTCAAGAGCTATATTACAAGCAGACTGGTCATTACCACCAGTGGCCCTCTGTCATACCACACCACTGTTTCTCAAACTTTCGTAAAGTCAGCATTTTACGTGTTTTATGTCCAAAACAGTCGGGCAAATCACCCCCAGGCTAGCTGTTTCCCCCTGTGTCTGGTCTCTGTGCTAAGCTAAAGAGCTGCTGACTGTAGCTTCACATTTAACAGACAGACATAACCATCTTGTCATCTAATTAAAGCAAATACGCATATTTCCCAATATGTCAAATTATTTTAGACTTTCCTCCATGCTCAAGTTTGGTTTTGTTTGCTTGTTTTTGTTTGTGTTCATTTTGTCCAGTGTTCATCTCTGTAGGCTATTTATATGGTTGGAGTCTACTTGTCAATTTACTTGGTATGAATTGCTTAGAAGTCACAAATGAAATTAAGAGTATTGCTGAAAACGTGGGCTTTTGCTGAATATCATTTTAGAGAAAATGCAAGGAATTTATATGATTCAAACAGCATTTCTCTGTAGTAACTGCTGTTTGTCCCACCTGTTGTTACTCCCATCAATTGTCAGCTGGCAAACACAGGACACAGAGGTAAGATACGAGGGAGGTTTATTGCAACAGTAGGAGTTGTACACAGGTGGAGCAAAACAGTAGGCAACTTATGCGAGAACTAGGAATGTCTTTGAGAGGCTTATCTGTAGTTAGGAGTCCGTTCTTTTCTCTGGGAGGGGCGGGGATAAGGAGAGCCAGGAGACGAGGGCACACACAGGCTGAGGGGAAGCCAGAGTACAAGGAGCTCTTCAGTAGGACCACAAGTCAGGTAGAACCTCATGGTAGGGTTGCGACCAGACAGTGAGTGAACTGGGGGGAGTGCTGTTTTATAGTGCAGTAGGGTGATTGGTAACAGGTGTGTGAAATCAGTATTCAGGTGATTGGGATCTGATGACTGTGGTGGATGGAGCCAGTGGTGTCTGTGTCAGCTCCCTGACATCAATATCATTTCGTGAAGAATTAGGCATGCAGAGGCACAGTGAATGGTGTGTTCATCATTGCGATGTAAATTGATTTTTCTTGTGTAGAATTTATTTTTAGACCCTCTGAAGCGGCACCCAGCAGGAATAAGCATACATCAGTCTGTACCACATGGCTCCCAAAGACTTCAGCTGGACAGAGGCGGATGGGCATGCATGTGTGGTTCAGCAGTCTATACTTGGTTTGGTTTAGCAATCTATAAAGTATATGAATTCCTGTTCTGAAAGTGAGCTCCGTCATTTGTAGAACAGCAATTTGTATACAAATACTGTAGAATAATGCAAATAGACAACACAAAATGCACTGCAGATTTATATGTGACTGTGACTACTTAAATCTGACATATTATACACTCAAAATGCATTGCAAGCAACATGACAGTCATTATCTAAAGTAAAACTGCAATAGCCATGCAGTTAGAGTGTGTCTTGGCTGCTTTAGTGAGACGGCAGATTTGAAAGTGACCTATTTCAAGCAAAAACCCCAAAGCCATAGTTACAGCAGCCGGGTACTCAGGTCAGAGTCACACAAGGGGGGGCAACTGCTGTGTTCATCTCAAGTTTTGGCATTGTGGAGCTTCAGGGGTGAGCCAGGAAGTCTCCATGTACGCTTGAAAATTCATCTCCATATGGTTAGTTTTAGCTTCTCAGCCTCTCTCTGCCATGCAGTGACGGTTGATAAGATCCCATTAATCCACAGGAAATGACATATTCCTTACTAATTCATATAAATATGTGGGAAAAAGACAGACAATATTCAAATCAATCTGCATGTATAAGAGGAAACGTAAATTACTGCTGCTCATTACTGTGGGAGATCCACTTTGAAAACACTTTTTGTGCTGTACACATATCCACATACATTCCCGTTGGCATGGTTACAGTGGTGACATGCTAGATTTAGCCCACTACTTCCTACTAAACCCCAACACTGCCAGTAATTGTCAAAATGGGCTGCACTTGAGCTAATTGTTTAATAATCTGTCTTTGACGACCGGTAATGTTCAAATTTTTTCAACATTTTCAGCTGTCCAAGGAAAAGGCAGTCATGTGAAACTGATGAATTTGAAATCTCAGGTTCAACAGGCATCTGATTACATCTTGAAAGAGTGAGCAGCCTGGCTATTAACTAACTGGTGCTGAGGAGTATACTGGAAGACAAGGGTAGATCACAATTAAAAACATGCCCACATCGTCACCCTTGGTCACGCTAAACTGAATGGGTGATTTGCATGAGTCACACATAAGGATAATCAAGCAAAGCTAAAGGGACAAAGGGCTTACTCCATATTGAGCGATAATAAGCTGTGACAAGAGTGCACAGTATGAAAAACAAGTCATACAAATATAATAAAATACTCAACACTGCAAGCCTGGAGTATGTCATGAAGTGATTTATATAATAACATCATGCTATCAGAGCCTCTGTGAAAAAAACTAAAATAACTCAGAGATTGAAATGTTTTTCTTTTTTCCTGCATATTTGATTTGTTCTATTAGGAAGAGAGACACGCATTTTAGGTAGTTAGGTAGTTTAGTGAAATTAACATTAGTAATGTCTTTGAGAAAAACAATGTGTACTACCAGCAGAGAAATAAGTAAGAAGAAATTAGTGACTGGGGCAAAGATAGGTAAGTGCAGAATCTAAAGCTGATGAAGTTAGCTGGTGGTTGACAGAAGTGTATGCTTTGGTGCTTGCTAGAATGAGGCAGCTAACAGGCTTGTTTGGTTAGTTTGGCGGGTTAGGTCACATGCTGCCAGTGCTGGTAACATGCTAGTTAGCTTAGAAAATCAGTGAGCTTAGACATTTTAGTTGCAAGGAGCGAGGCCTTCAGTGTGCCACAGGTGACAGTTTTGAAAGATTTACTGTGGGTATGTGGAAGAGCTTTGACAATCCATTCCTTTAGTTCTTTATATTACTTGTTTAAGGGGTGGTGGTGAAACACAAGTACTGTCTTTAAGTTTTAAAACTGCATCACTCGACCAATCTTGTTTCTAACCTCTTTTAGTGAATTTCTCTAATATCATGTACATCATGTATACATGTTGTACTTTTGTTTTGAAGTTATGCAACTATGTGTCTAGCTCTTTAATGGATAACTGATAAAGATTCGGCCTTCTTGTATTATATATTTATAGGCTGTGTTTTTTACACACTGATTCTGTAAATAGCCCTGATGAAGGCGCTGCATATGAACGTGTTGCTGAAATAAAGAAGATTCTTCCAGTTAGTCAGGTTGTGTTGCTGAGTTGTTTTTTTCACATTTGGTCCATTTGTTACTTGAGCACCTAGCTGGATGGTGTAGCAACAGCACACTCCTACTAGAGTCCTGTCGTTTGGTGCTGGGCAGGTAGCATACAGTGGGTTTTTAGAGCTTTGTTTGTTGAAAACAGCTGCCTACTGCGACTGAAAATGAGGCTGATAAGAGCGGTGAGAGTGAACCAAAACAGTATTATAAAACCAAAACAATGTCCTACTGCGCAGCTTTAAATTTAAACTGTGTCAAAACATGACAAAATGTAAAGGCTAGCTGGATATCAACATGAATATTTTGTCATTCACTCAGTACTTCATTTGAGACCAAAAGACATACTAGTGAGGTTACCTATGATGTATGAGTCACCTAAAGTGATGACAGGTTACACAGTTCACTGAATATACAGTATCCATGGCAGCATGATAAAAATGTCATAGCTATATGTTTGGTTACAGAAAAGAAAAACTAGAGAGATACATAAAGTATTTTCTCGCCCTCCAATAACTGTTGTTGGGGCTGTTATAACTGTATTTGACTGTATTTTAAATATGCACAGCAGAAACTGTTGTCACAGTCTGTCTTGTTTTCTCCAGTCACTCCCCTTCACTCTGCACTCCCTCACCCGATTATTAATTCCCAGCACCTGTCACCTCGTACACACCTGCTATCAATTAGCACTCCACTCACCTATAAAACCCAGCTCCTCACTACAGTCAGGGTCCGGTCTCGTTCATGACAAGGGATAGAACGCTAGTTCCCCTGGATCATCGAACCTCTTGGACTCCCTTCTCCTATATGAACTCTATTCCCAGCTACCACGACTCCGTACCTCTTCCCTGGCTCCATCGTGCCCCTGTCCTCCGTGTGTGTCTCTCCAGCTCCAGTCCCAGTTCATCTCCTGTCCTCCGTGAGTTACCCACTCCTTCTCCTGGTCCTGTGTGTCACTCGTCTTCCGTGGGTGTTGCTCCAGTCTCCCGGTTCGTGTGGAGCATCTCCTCTGGACTCCCCACTCTTCTTCAGAGCTCCGCCATCTCCGTACCAAGGACAGTATTCTTCCCACCATTCTCTATCTACGCTCTTGGTGTTACAATAAAATCTACCATTATCCTCCTTGTGTCTCCAGCCAGTTCTGTCCGTAACAACTGTAGTCCTACAGAATGTTTTTGCTGACTCTGCTGCACTTGTAGTAGTGTTACACAGTTCATCATGACTTGTTCTCTCTGTCAGCTGTTACATATATGTTTGACAATAGGCTGTGCTTAAAATGACAGAAATCACAGGGGCTAGATAGGATTTCTTCGGATTTGTCTAACCTACTGTATTTATAAAAATCTCACTGCATCAGCCAATGACTCAAGCATATTCCTCCGCCTCTCATGAGGTACAGGGACTTCCTGGAAGCACCACAACAGGACTTGCACTGTACAGAATGGCACACTAAACAGAGAGAAGCTCAAACTGGGTGCAGATTTGCTCATTAATTGTTTTAATGTGTGTGTGTGTCCTCAGGTTTTCGGTAAAGGGATGCAGGTGAAGCTGTACGCTCCACCTCACTCGAAGATTGATCCAAGAATTGCAGTCATGCCACCGATATCCACCGTCACGGTTGCTTTGGGCTGCTACTGGTCGCGGGGCATGTGAGAAGTGAGATATTGCAGCTTCACATACAGAGCTCACATCTTTGACCCATCAACATTGTTGTTGTTGGTATGCATTGATAATGTCATTGACTAACTGGATTATGTCAATGCAAATCCTGTAGCTGCTTCAGTTTCAGGGTCTAGGTATAGTGCATGCTCGCTCAAGGTCACACTGTCATGAATTACTGTGACACTTGAATAGAACAGAGCCGTCGTTAATGTTAGTAAAACCTGCACTTTTCCTGCTGAAAAAGGACTTTCATGTGGAGAGTTTGTATTCTGTCTTGTCTGTGTATTGGTGTTAGCTTCTTTATTTTTTTCTTTTACCATAACCACGATGCTTGGGTGGGCTGGACGTTTGGCTGCTGTACTTTCATGGTCAACGTTAAATCCGATTGAACTCTGCTTGTATTTTTTCACTATAAGGTTATATCAACAAGGATCAAGACAAAAGTCAATACTTTCTGAACCAGAGGTCAATCCTACCTTATCTCTGAAACTGGCAGGACACCAGTGATCTCCCGTAAACCACTGGTCAGCTATTCAATCAAACTGATCTCTATGCTAACACTTTAAAAATTTGATTAACCTCTATCAATGTCACAGCAGCAATTTCATGGAAGTTCAGATTTGGAAACAAATTGCCTGCCAGTTTGAAAATAAAACTGACTAACAAACTGAACGTATAAGTATTAATAAAAGTGCGTGTTCAAAATAGGGCTTCGAACTGGTTATGGACTCGAGTTATACGATGACCTTTAGGGTTTTACTTCTACATCAATCAAAGCCCTCACCCTAGCAAAGTAGGCTGAAGGATTTCTTGTTTTGACAATGCCATATACGTTCATCACTTCAAATATACAGTAAATAGAAGTACATACAGTAGAAAGTATTCACAGCGCTTCACTTTTTCCACATTTTGTTATGTTACAGCCTTATTCCAAAATGGATTAAATTCATTATTTACCTCAGAATTCTACAAATAATACCCTATAATGACAACGTGAAAGAAGTTTGGGTTTTTTCTATAAATTTGCAAAGATTTCAAACAAATAAACAAAATCACATGTACATAAGTATTCACAGCCTTTGCTCAATACTTTGTTGAAGCATCTATGGCACTAATTACAGCCTCAAGTCCTTTTGAGTATGATGCTACAAGCTTGGCACACCTATTTTTGGGCCGTTTCTCCCATTCTTCTTTACAGGACCTCTCAAGCTCCATCAGGTTGGATGGGGAGCGTCGGTGCACAGCCATTTTCAGATCTCTCCAGAGATGTTCAGTCGGGTTCAATCTGGACTCTGGCTGGGCCATTCGAGGACAGTCACAGAGTTGTCCCATAGTCACTCCTCTGTACATTGCTGCATTCATCTTTCCCTGGGTCCTGACTAGTCTCCCAGTTCCTGCCGCTGAAAAACATCCCCACAGCATGATGCTGCCGCCACCACCATGCTTCACTGTAGGGATGGTATTGTCCAGGTGATGAGCGGTGCCTGGTGTCCTCCAGACATGACGCTTGCCATTCAGGCCAAAGAGTTCAATCTTTGTTTCATCAGACCAGAGAATTTAGTTTCTCATGGTTTGAGAGTCCTTTTACTGAGGAGTGGCTTCTGTCTGGCCACTTTACCATACAGGCCTGATTGGTGGAGTGCTGCAGAGATGGTGGTTCTTCTGGAAGGTTCTCCTCTCTCCACAGAGAAACACTGGAGCTCTGTCAGAGTGACCATCGGGTTCTTGGTCACCTCCCTGACTAAGGCCCTTCTCCCCCGATCGCTCAGTTTGGCCGGGCGGCCAGCTCTAGGAAGAGTCCTGGTGGTTCCAAACTTCTTCCATTTATGGATGATAATAATAATAATAAAACTTTATTTATAGAGCACTTATCAAAACAAAGTACAAAGTGCTTCTCAACAAGAGAAATAAAATACCATAGTGAATGATGAAATATTAAGAAATAAAATACATAAAATACACAAAAACAATAAAATAAACAGCCAGTTCAGGTAAAATCAGGATATGCTTTCAGATAAAAATGTGTTTTGAGACAAGACTTAAACGAAGACACTGACTCAGACAACCTAATTTCTTCAAGCAAGTTGTTCCAGAGCCTGATGGCAAAAGCTCTGTCCCCTTTAGTTTTCAACCTGGACTCAGGAACAGACAGGAGACCCCTGCCCGAAGATCTCAAACTACGTGAAGGTTCATAAGGGATTACAAGGTCTAAAATATAGTCTGGAGCCAGGCCACGAAGAGCCTTAAAAGTAATCAACAAGATCTTAAAATCAATCCTAAAACAAACAGGGAGCCAATGTAAAGAGGCTAAAACAGGTGTTATGTGGTCGTACCTCTTGGTCCTGGTTAACAGCCTAGCAGCTGAGTTCTGTACAGTCTGCAGTCATGTCAAAGTTTTTTGATTGAGACAAATGTCAAGGCGTGAGGAGATAAAAGCATGTACAACAGTTTCTGCATCACTAAGATTTAGAATAGATCGGATTTTTGCAATATTTCTGAGTTGATAAAAACATGATTGGACAAGCTTAGTGATATGTTGCTCAAAACATAAATTGTTATCAAACAGGACACCAAGATTTCTTGCAACAGGCTGGATGGAGGCCACTGTACTCAGTGGGACCTTCAATGCTTTCTGTACCCTTCCCCAGATCTGTGCCTTGATACAAACCTGTCTTGGAGGTCTACAGACAATTCCTTGGACTCCAAATCAAGTCCAGTCAACTGAATTTACCACAGGTTGACACCAATCAAGTTGTAGAAACATATCAAGTATGATCAGTGGAAACAGGATGCACCTGAGCTCAATTTTGAGTGTCATGGCAAAGGCTGTGAATACTTATGTAAATGTTTTCTTTTATATTTGTTAATACATTTGCAAAGATTTCAAACAAACTTCTTTCACGTTGTCATTATGAGGTATTGTTTGTAGAATTTTGAGGATAAAAAATTAATTTAATCCATTTTGGAATAAGGCTGTAACATAACAAAATATGGAAAAAGCGAAGCGCTGTGAATACTTTCCAGATGCACTGTAAATGGAATTCAGCCATCATTAATATTATCACATCTGTGCTTTTTCTGCTGTTTCTACTAATAAACTTTATTTATATATCAATTTTCTTAATAGTGTTACAAAGTGCTTTACAAAAAAGAAATAAAACAAGACAAGGCAGATAAAATGAGAATAAGGCCAAATAACATGAGCAAGGAGGAAGTAAAAACAATAAAATGAATATGATCAAATAAATACTCGATAAAATGATAAAAGAGAAAAGTTTTAAGAAGAGTCTCTAGAGGCTTCAGTGGGCAGAGAGTTCAAATCAAACAACTGATAAAAAATTACCTAATTTTAGAGATGATCTTTAGCTGGAAGAAACATGACCAAACAACATTTTTGACTTGATCATCGAAACAGAGGTTAGCATCACATATTGCCCCAAGATTCCTTGCAGCCTGCTTAATATTGTTTGACAGACCGCCAAGATTTATATGTCATCACATATCACCAGATACAATCATGTTTTATCTACCTAATATCAGATCATGCACATTTTAAATGGATTCAAAATCAAATGTATCTGCTTAATTTACATAGTAAGTGTAAATACTGGTGCTGGTCACGTGACAGGCTGCCAGGAATCACTCCCATACAATATTAACCTTTGAAACAGCAGTGGGTGATGGGTTGCCCTTTGATTTGTTGATGAAGTTTTAAGAAAATCAATGAATGCATCACAAATAATACAGTCAGTAACTGTATATAAGAGCGACTCTCTTTCCTCTCTCCACCTGTATTTTCTGCTCCGTTCTCTCGTGATCTTGTCTCCTTCATCCTGTGGAGTGTCACAGTCGCTACATCTGCTCTGCTCACACCAGCTTTCTTTGTGATTATTTGTAACTTGTCTGTCTTTCCCTGTCAAAGGTAATAATCGTCTTCAACATCTGCATCATCTCCACCACGAGGATGCTGACTGTGACTCTACTTGTTTCTGCCATGATGGCTCTGACTAGTGGTAATGGTGAGTGTTTGCTTTTTGTGTGTGTAGCTGTAAACAAGCAAATTCATATTGTATAGATACATTACCCACTCTTCTCTGTTTGTCTTCAAAAGACACGTCTATCAACGCCACGTTGCCAGACACCAACTTAGCCACTGGATCAATGACTTGTCCCAATCACTGGATTCAGTTTAATGATCGCTGTTTCCACTTTGTTCCAAGAAGCTTGAGTTGGGTTAAGGCTCAGGTAAGGATGATTTCAAATGATGACTTTCACACTTGGTTCATTGTCATCTCCTTCTGAATTGGTGTATTCCTAATAATCGTGACATTTCTTGCCAACACCACTCAGACTTTCCGTGTCTGTCTGTTTATCACCACTTTAGCAAAACTGTCAGTCCATGGATGCAAACCTTGCATCTGTACACAGCATTGAGGAGTACTATGCGATTCAGAACATTGTAAAGGGCAGTTCTGCAGGTGAAACAAATACATGGATTGGAGGCACAGATTGCCAAGAGGTAATTTGTCATTACACAAGGTCTGATAGTACTGATACAAACATTATTTTATTCTACATTATTTAATTATACATCTATTCTATTCAATTGTCTAGGAAAATGCTTGGTTCTGGATGGACGGTACACCTTTCAAGTTCACAAACTGGTGTGAAGGAGAACCTAATAATAGTCAAAACAATCAGCGCTGTCTACGGATTAATTATGGAGGTAAATCACAACATATTATGTATGTTAAGAGTTTAAGTTTAAGTAATAAAAGGCAGATGGGTTGTTTTTGTAAGTTTTTGTAAGGTCTAAATTGCAATTTTCACAGTAAATTAACTGAATAAGTGTTGAATAGAAAGACGATAAATAATGCACATGGCTCTCTTTTATAAGATAAAGTTACTTGACCGTAATACATTTTCACCTGTTTATCACTTTTGTCTTTGGTTCACATGAAGCTTATGTGTGAAAGACCTGTAGCCTTTTTTTAATGTTTATAGTGGTGGTGTGATGGCAGCCAACAAGTTCTACCTACAGCTGTTATACAGAACAGGCCTGTGTCTTATCTGTGTCTGCTTGTGTGTTGTGCTGTGAGCATAGCCTCAGACAGTTTCAGGTTTTGGTTTGTGTACCACCAACTGAAGTCTGTGTTTTCTGGTGTTCACAGTTGACAAATGCTGGGATGACTTTCAGTGTTACTCCTCCCACCCATCGGTCTGTGTCAAAAACGCCGAGAAATCCTGAGCTGACACAGAGACGTGCATCAAACACACACATTTGGTGGAGGAGTGATCATGTGAATGTTTGCATACTTGTCTCTGTATCAACAGTCTCCTACATCCAAAATTAAAAGGCTCAAGCATTGAGACAAGCTGTTCTGTGAGTCCACTGTTTTTTTGTTGTTGGTATAACTGTCTTGCGAAGAGGAGCAAGAAAGAGATAAAAGGGAGGACAGGGAATGACAGGGGGGGAAAAGAGAAAAAACAAGACGCAGGAGAAAGAAAAATAGATGAGGGAGGAGAGAGAGAGAGAATGACAGGAAAAGGAGGAGAGAAAAAGAGAGAAAAGGGAGATGAAGAAGTCAGAAAGCCAGGAGAGTGAAGTAGAGAGAAAGGGAGGAGCAAGAGGAGGAAGAAAGAAAGGAATTGGTTCCAAAGAAAACCTGGTGGGTGGAAATGGAGTCAGAGGAGGAATCAGAGCGCGAAATTAGAAATGAGGACCCGAGAGGATTTGAAAATAAAAAGAAAAGGAAGAAGAGTAACTCAAGTGAACCCAGTCAGAAAGAGGAGAAGTATCTTGTTGGTATGGTAGCTGTGACACAAACAGACGGCATTTTCAAGAATCCACATGAGGTCGGAAAGTTTGTAGGAGGAAAGCTCGGAGATGTCAGATCGGTCAGGATAACAAGAAGTGGGATGGTTGTCATTGAATGTGTATCACAGCGTCAGAGAGATAGAGCCCTGAAGATTCATGCATTTTGAGATTATAGCAGTGTGAACTGCTTCCCATTCGGAGCAGAAATAAAGGGAGTAGTAAGCGGCGTGCCACTGACAGTGGAGGCGGAGTCATTTCGGGAGGTTGAAGGGGTGTGTGAGGCAAGAAGGCTGACAAGATTCAGAAATGGGGAGGAGGAGGACAGTAATTCAGAGTATGGAGAGAAACAGTGAAATGGTGGTAGTACAAAAGGAAAAGGAGAAGAAAGGAAATGGAGATGAGCAGAACATCAGTATGGACAAGAAGCGATTTCTGGCATTTACTGCCATGGTTATAAATTGTGCGGCTGAAATAAAGGGGAAGTCAGAAAGAATTAAGATGGTGCTGGATGCTGCAAGAAGATTCTTGAATGTTGTGGACATATCTGGATGTTACACTGAGGGAAGGAGTTGCAACAACTCAGACAATTGGGTCTGGGTTATAGAATTGACTATGGCATGGGATCACGTTGGGTGGACACTGTGAATAGTTTAAACTGTGAAGCTGTTAAAATTCAGTAGGTGGCGGTAATGCACAATTAGGAATGCCAACCGCCATAAAACTCAACAGAAGCAGAAGAAGAAACCCTGGTACAGCGAAGGACCAGATCATCATGGTCTTAAAGGGACACTTGAATAGAATGGAGCCATGTTAATGTTATTAGGAACACCTGCACTTTCCTTACCATAACAGTGGCTATTGAGAACTTATATTTATGATAGCCTACATTATGCTAAAATATTTAATGTAGCCTACTTTTACATTTTCACTTACTTTTACTTGTAATTGATTATTTTTACACTGTGGTACTGCTACTTTTACTTCTTTATTATCTTTTAATGATTAATGGTCAGTATGACTGTTGTTGAGACGCTGTGAGGTGAAACAGAAACCAGTGGTTCACCGTGTCATGTGTCACGAGCCAATACAGGAAGTACCTGACAGCTGCTGGTGGCAAGCTAAACAATAGCAATGCAGATACGACAAACTTAGCTAATGAAAAGTGTCTCCGTGCCACATAGAAGTCAATTAATGTTGATGCCACCAGACTGTGTGAAAAACGAATGTTACCGAAATGGAAAGAGCTGTCAGAATCGTCATTTTGTCGGTCATTTTCTTGGCGTCGCAGGTAAGTTGATGGACGATAATAACAGAAACTGAACAGGGTGTGCGTTAGCAACCGACGGGCCTGATAGCTGAACTTACCGTCGAAAAACACGTCAGCTATGACTACTGTTAACTCTCTAAATCATTCTTATTATGTAGTCAATACACTGTGCTAATTTGTGTATCACAAACACGGTGTTGTCCGCTTTACAACGAGACAAATGACTGCTGTCAGCGAGTTAACGTTAGCTCTGTCTTTCGGTCAGTTAGCCTCAGCTAGCGTTAGCGTGGTTCAAGCTAGAAAACTGAGTTTTGTCTATTTTTCAGTCTGTGTTTTTTGTGCTGCATTGGTGTTACATGATGGGGACGACGATAATGTAGATAAACGTTTCCAAAACTGAAATTAAATTACACTCACTCGTAGGCCGTTAAAATCTAATTTAGCTAACTTACACAGAAGTATAACTTGTTGGATTGACGGAGGGTGATTTCCCCGACGTCCTCTCTCACGTCACCTACAAGAAAGTATTTACATATTTGTTTCAAGAAAGTGGAAAGATTTATTGTTCACTGCGGCATTTTAGGATCACAGTACAGTTCTGTCTTAGTCACTGCTTCTAGGTTGATAGTGTTTGGTTAGCAGTTAAATGTAGTCATGGAAATTATGTTGAAACTACTTAAATGTGTAACTCAGACAGATTTTTTTTTACATACAAAGCACCAAATAAATTCCGCAAATATTAGCTGTATGTCAGGCCAGTTTTAATTAATCTGCTGCTTTCTGTTCTGTTCACTCCTTTAGCAAGTATAGTATGTTAGAGATATAAGATATTTTCTTCAACACTTTTAAGTTTGCATGGAATTTAAACAGATAACATTTCTTTCTCAACAGATAAACTGCCAAGAGGCAATCTTGCACATTTCAAATGGAAATACAGACAGGGAATACTGCATTGTCCACAATCACTCCTGGACCCCCCTGTCACAAACCCTTGATGCTGCTGTAAGTTTTTCAAAACATTTTAGCCACTATTCTATTGTGACATATTAATGTCAGGACAGGAAAGTAAATGTCTTTTATTGACTTCTTTAGCCATTTGTTCTGTTTTATATCTATTTGTTTCATTTACAGAAACAGACTTTGAGATTAATTTAAATAATGTCAAAACATCACTTATTACCACGTAACAGCCTGAAATCTTCCTGTTATTCTTATTGTTAAATCACTTTTCCAGGTGCAGTATCCACTGGTGAATATGACCTCCACTGTGCTATGTAACGGCTCAGGGATCAGTCCAGATGTGGTAAAGGGCAAAGCGTTGGTGGTGACGAGGGGGGACTGTGATTTCAGCCAGAAAGCTCTGGTGGCTCAGAGCCTCGGAGCTACAACTTTGCTCATTGCCAGTAACAAAACATTGGTAGGATATTTACATCAATCTGTATTTTGTTAATGGCTTACACGCAAAGGGATGTGATTTGACATTTTCCTTAAGATTTCAGGTTTTTTTATTTGTTAACTAACTCCCACAGAGGAACCATTATCTTTTGTTTTTTTGTCTGCCTGATCATAACGCTAGTGTCAGCATATATGAATGGAACATGTAGAAACATGCAGAAGTGATTTTGAAAAATAAGGAAGTGACATACCATTGGTACAGATGTGGGGATTTCCATCAAATATATGTAGTATATTTTCTATGTCATTATGTTTGGTTCACTGTGTGCCATCTATGAAATATTTGACAGTATTACCATGCATAAAATTATTCACCAAAGGTTAGATAAGACATTTTCCCAGGTCTAACTAACTGCATTTATAAAAATCTCTTTTGTACTGCTTGAATCTTCAGATCACTCCATCAGCAAATGACTCTGAGTATGCAAAGATCCATATTCCTCTGGCTCTCATGAGGTACAGGGACTTCCTGGAAGCACAGCAGGTGAGACAGTCTTTCTGGTCTTGTTACCACCCTTTTTTTATAAAGGTCAGTATGATGAAGAAGGTCACATGGATGCAAAGTTGCTCATTAAATGTTTATTCTTTGTGTATGTCCTCAGGTGTTTGGTGAAGGAATGCAGGTAAAGCTTTATGCTCCACCTCAATCAAAGATTGATCCAAGCATTGCAGTCATGCTGCTGATTTCCATCGTCACAGTTGCCTTGGGCGGCTACTGGAGCGGGGCATGTGAGAGGTGAGCTATTGCAGCTGCACATACAGAGCTGTATCTGTACATTTTAATACAATCAAACTAGAGCAGATAGAAGATAATAAATAAGAAGAATACATTGTTTTTGAAGTTTCAACTTGTTTTTGTTAGTATGCAGTGACAATGTAATTGATTAACCAGATAAAATCAATGTGAATATATTATTTACTGAAGTGGTGAACATACAGTAGATGGCATTGTCAACCAGCAATACATAGATTGCATTAAATTGTTTAATTATTTATTATTATTTAATTTTAGTTAATCAGTATAGTGGGTGCTGATACACAAACAACCACCAGTTTTATAAACAATAGGCTCGAAATTCAAATGTTTTTCTATTTGTGGCAGGGACCGGTTAAATAGTGGTGCAGCAGGGGGAGTAGGAGGAGGGGGAGAGAACAAAGCAGACAGCGGAGAGCTTTTCCTGTACTCTCCTCTCAAAGTGGTTTTCTTTGTCGCCCTGATGTGTGGGATGCTGGTCCTCATGTACTTCTTCTACAGCGTCCTTGGTGAGTGGGACAAAAAATAGCTTGTGTGTATTCCAAAAGAGTAATAATATCTGGTGTTTAGTTGATGTTATCTGTGTTTCTTTTCCCCCCAGTTTATGTCATTATTGCTATATTCTGCCTGGCATCTGCCTCTGCACTGTTCAGCTGTCTAGATGCAGTGATGGATCTAATAGGTTGTGGCACTGTGAGGTATGAGGATCACTCTTTCAAATAAGACTATATACACACACACATTCCACTAGTTTTGGGCAGATATAAAATAGATAACTCTGACCCGCAGACAGTGTTATCAATAATAATATAATAAATAAAATATAATATAATAAATAATAATATAGAACAATTTCAGCTTGAATAGATATGTATCAATACAACCGGATGAACAAATCAGCATAAGTGAATATGTGTGAATGTGTTACTTCTTTTCCAGATTTACAGTAACCTTTGTCCCATCTAAACAAGACAAGCTGTGTGTGTGTTACTGTGTTACTGCCTTCTCCTAACATGTCTGTCTCTCAGTCACGCCCTGGCAGACAACTCTCAACTGCTGAAAGCTTTTGTTTATTTGATCGTCTGTGTGTTTTTCTAGCTTCTCTATCCGAAACTGGAACTTCTCGGTGAGGTCTCTCATACTGGCTGCTGTGTGCATTAGCGTTTCTGTGGTCTGGGGAGTGTACAGGAATGAAGACAGGTACTTAAAGGGGACACACAAAACACACAACTGTAATCCTTCTGCCTGTTTCACTCTCAAACTCAGACATGGCTGTGCCACCGCCAGAGGGGACTGTTTTGGTGGTGAAGCAGGAAGTGTGTATTGGTTAACATAATCTGGTAAACATCCACATCGCAGCAGCAGTGCTTTTGACATTCCAACACCCAAGTCAGCTTCCTGCGTTGGTGTTGCATATTTATGCAGATGAAGGACATTATTTCTTAACGGTGACATACACTTGTGAATGCAATAACTGAATAAATGTAGGAGTATGTTGCTGTGTGATATTGATGAAAACAGATTTTCTTGCAAACTTGATGAATCTTTTAAGATACATAGTAAATGTGTGTGTGTGTGTGTGAGAGAGAGATATGAATGATTACTTTAGTTTTGTTTTTTTAATTATATATTAATTAGCTTAAATAATAACCTCACCCTGCCTTGTTGGTGATGTTCAGTGTGATAATGATGTTGGCAGGGTTAGTGCAACTCAAGTGTCTCGTTATATTTAGAGGATGGTCAGTGTTCCTAGAGTAGTAGATGGTATTCTCAGCCTCCCTGCCACAATATCCTTAACATAACTTGTTTGTGTTCTTTTTATGATCTTATTCAGACAGCTTAGACTGAGTTTATGAATGTGAAAATCAAAAACATTAGAAGCCAGAAGTCTTTTGGTGATGATATTGGCAAGCAAATCTTTAAACTTCTCTAACGATACTGAATACTGATGAATTTGCATTCATTTATGTTGCTCAGGCTTTGTGTCATGATTTTTTTTTTTTTTTTTAGCAGAATTTCCTTTAGCAGGGTGTTGTTTCTAATAATGTAACTCTATGCATTTCCTTTCTGTGTCTCCTGAAGTAGAGCTAGACTACTCTCGTTGAAGTTCAAAACACATGGTAAGGTTAAAACGTGAGGTAAAAGAACCTTTTGTGTCCTTGTAGATGGATCTGGATCTTGCAGGACCTCCTTGGCATTGCTTTCTGCCTCAACTTCATGAAGACCATTTCACTGTCCAACTTCAAGGTGCCTCTTAACAGCCACTCTCCTCTGAGAATCACACTCCCTCCTTAATCATTCTGTCTTTGCTTAATCTCTTTTCTTTTTTTACTTTGTTGGGCATAAGGAGTACTTGTACTGTCATTGTTATATGTATAAGTATATATTTTTATATTTATTGTCCTTGGCCATTAGTTTTGTTTGTCACACACTGTCCCATTGTCCCAGATATTGTTGTCTTTGCATCAAGTCATTGGCAATTAATGCAATTCTGATAAAGCAGTCTAATGTTAAAATATATTTTCTCTCAGTTTTATCAGTTCTGCAATCAATCTGTGAATTTTTTCTCCATAATCGCATAGATCTGTGTGATTCTGCTGAGCCTCCTGCTTGTGTATGACGTCTTCTTTGTCTTCATCACTCCTTTCTTCACCAAGGTATGAGTATATTTATTTATTTGTTTTGTTTTTCTCAGGGCTGGAGCTGTAGGGTTTTCCACATACTTAACTGCTACTGATTTTAAAAAATAAAAATAATGTGTTTGCCATCCAGTTAACATATTTCACTGATGCACAAAAGCCTAGTTTAACTAAACAAGTGATGATTTGCAAAGGGAACTGTACATGATTTTTTTGCAGCTGTGGTGTTGCATTGTGATGCATGGTGGTTTTACACAGACAAGTAACATATTATAAATGTTTGGCATCACTTTGTCTGTCAACAGAATGGAGTTAGCATTATGGTGCAGGTTGCCCTGGGCCCGGATGCATCTGGAGAGAAGGTAAGTCGCCCTACACTGCTTCTCACCTTGAAGGGGAACTCCACCAAATTGTCTTTCCAGGCATTTTCAAAATATGTGCTAAAATATTAAATTCCACATTCATTCTTTTCACTGTTTTCATGAGTTTTAAGTTTTGGAATGGTTGAAAAAAACAAATTAATGGACACAGTCTCTTTTTTGTATTAGTTTTAATATCTAGAATTATGAGAGAAAGAAATAAATGCTTTATATTTGAGGAACATTACTGTTAAAACATTTTCTTTTAAACAACTCAGGCACTTTATACCACCCTAGGATTGTTTTTCCATGCCTATAGCTCAAGATATTGAAAAATGAGAAACTGTTTACTTTAGTAGGAGACTGAAGACTGAAACATCGTTCTGTGAATAAATAAAGTGGTGGAGTAAATTTGTGTTGAAAAAGAGCAGTGTGCCGCAGTTTTTGATCTTAGGAGTGCAGGAGTTTTATCAGCTAAGTCCTGAACAACAAGCCAAAAAGCTAAGTTTGGTGGAATTCCCCGTCAAGTTGGTTCTGGCTTCATTAACATCCTGGCTGATAAGCACTGCTTGTTTTTGATGCCCTAAGGGGAATGATAGACTGATTGACTAACTGTGCGCTGGGGTTGGGTGGGCTCTGTCTTAGACGCAAGGTAACATGGTGGAGGTCCCCGCTGAACCCCAGACTCCCTCTGAGAAAGTAAGGCTTGACTTGTTACCCATCCTTTCCTTTTGTCAATGCTACATCCTGAGGTGCGTGGGAAGGGATTGGAGTTGTTTGGTCTCAGATAGACATGAGCAGAATCCCACTTTTACACTCCTCAGATAATTATGTGATAAAACTATGATGAGGAAAGTTTTGTATCAGGCCTTTCTTTTGTTTTATATACTCTTCTATATAGACACACATGGACCGCCCAGATACATCCAAACTAACTGTCAAAATTTGGTTTAAAAAAACGACAAAGTAATTAAAGTGTCTTACTTTAGTGATGATTAAAATGTGTTCTTTGAACTATATATATTTATGAGCAGTGTTTTCATGTTGTTGTATCATTGTAAAATGGATTTGGCCTTCAGGGTGTTCCATTGTTGGTTTGTTTATATAGACGTGTCTTTTGTTTATATTCCATTTCAGTAAAACTTTGTTTTAGCTTGAAAACTGTAAGTGTTTTGCTCTGCAGTTAGAGGTGCCGAGAGGATTCAGTAAGGAATGTTAAGCCATTGCAGGATAGCTGAAGCAGTGTTTCTCCCAGGATTCGTCCTGCAGCAGAGCTTATGTTCTTGGATTTTTACAGTTTTCAGTGGGAAATTATACACTAGAAGCACACACCTGTGCACTCACAACAAAATCGTGTTCAGCAAGTTATTGTGTGAAAGTTTTTGCATAGTATATTTGTTCACATTGTGGAAACAGCAGTTTGTTAATGTTTTAGATGTAACTTTAAACAAAAAAGTATTTACTGTAATTACTATAACATGAGCTGAATGAAATCTAAGCAAACAGTCTCAAGTAACGTTCAGAGTAGACTGTGTTGATTTCAAACATCTGTGGCAAAAAATGCCAGCAAACACACCTCAAGACTATCACCCAAAATTTTGAGAACAGAACTGTTTACTGACACCCTAACTGAAAACAAATCTCTTGGAATCATATTATTTATAAGACATTCTGAGAGCTGTCTCTCGTCTGAATTGTTTCCTCTGATTTGAGCTTCACCCCAGCTGCCTCCTTAACTGCCCACACAGACCATACAGATTTTGTCAAATTGGCAAAGCCAAGGTGTAGCTGAGATGGCAATCAGATGGGAGTTAGAAATAAAACAAGATATTTTAAAGCAATATACACCAGTATGTCAGCTACAACTTTGAGAAATTAATATGAAGTAAATGTCAGTGTAACAAAAAAGTACAGCTCACTTTATTTGGCTGCATGCAGCACAACAATTCTGCTGTCACACTTTGTCATTTTAAACATAAAATGTTTTATTTTCTCAGCTGCCAGTGGTGATGCGTGTCCCACGGTTCTCAGCTTGGGCTCAGAACCTGTGTGGGATGCAGTTCTCCATTCTGGGTTACGGAGATATCATTGTTCCAGGTGAGGTTAAAGTGTCACCGTCAGTATTTACATAAACCGACCCTGGTAAATATTTTTAATAAAAAACAGTGGCTGCTGGTCACCAATCATTTTAACCACAGTATATCAATACATATGAGCCCACTGAGGAAAACAAAGGAAAAACAAAATACATGATGTGTACAGTTCAGTACCGACAAGGCTCTTTTTTCCCACAAGTCATAAAAAAACATTCTCATTTGTTTAGGCTGGATGGGGTGTGTGTAATTTAAGTTACTTGCTAGTTTCAATGGCTATTATGTGTTGCTTTCTTTTTTTGCTTTAAAGTCCTTAAACCACCTATGTTTTAAAAAAAAAAAAGCAGAAATGTGAAATGACAGCACTGTTTCTGAGCTGAGAAAGAATAAAGGCAAACATTTGTAGTGTGATGTATCACTCACCCTCTGCATCCTCATTGGTCCAACAGGTCTCCTGGTGGCATATTGCAGCAGGTTTGATGTTTGGATCAACAGCAGCAAAAAGATCTACTTCATCAGCTGCTGCATAGGTACCTCACAGCTCAACTATAATGTTGTTATTGTTATATGTTGTAACTTGATGCATGATCACAGGTAAAGATGATCGTATTTAGACTAATTTGACTTGCATATTTGGGGAAAAAGGAATAACAAATATGTTCAAAGCTAAATGTACAAGAGTTGGTTTGAAAGAGGTGTCAAAGAAGCCATTTTTGTGAAAAAAGAAAACTCCTCTTTGAACAGAAATTGTGGTAAACGTTGGGCAGATTGAAACTCAGACCACCGTGTATTAGCACCTTGGTAACGCCAATCATATGCTAATCAGGTACTTAACAGTGATGAGGGAGGTGCAGCCAGAAAACAAAAGGCCTGATTACTGATTACTGGGCCATCATGGAAACAATTAGGTGAGTTTCAGGTGAAACTAGGCAGAGTAATCAGCAGATACTCAGGAAGACTCCTTCCTGGGGGCAGGGCTTAAGTAACACAGATTAGCTTAAATTTCTGAGTTCCTGGTCCATTTTTCACAATTGAGAATGACTTCCGGATGGGAGCCGAAACGTCTTGATTCTGAAAACAGTGTCCAGATGACTACATGACTTCATGTTGTACATGTGTATCAGAAGATCTTTAGCAAGAGTTTTTAATACTTCTGCTTAGTGAAATGTTGACATTGTTTTTGCTGACCACTAGGTGTCTCTGGTCTTTTCTTTTTCCCAAGATTAAGCAGTTTACTTAAAGACTTTCGCTGCATTCAAGTTCTGATTATATCTGTGTGTGGTCCAAGTTTCAGGTTTACCTTGTCACTCTCTTTCTGTGTTTGTATTTGTCCATCTCTCTCATTCTCTGTAGCCTATCTGCTGGGAATGATAGCCACGTTTGCTGTGATGCTGCTGTCAGGGATGGGCCAGCCTGCCCTACTCTACCTGGTGCCCTTCACCCTGATAATCTCCGCCGTGGTGGCTGGGTGCAGGGGAGAGATGAGGCAGTTCTGGGCAGGAACCACCTATGAGGTGAGAGGACCGGAGAGAGAGTTCAAAGTGAATCTGTACAGGTTTGGCAGAGTAGTGGTACTTGATAGTCGTGTTGGAACTTCCTCACTGCTTTCAAACAGGTTTCACTGTATTTCTGAAAAACGTCACACCTGTTGTTATCTGTGATGTAAGTTTTTCACCACACTTCATGAAGCCAAAGTCACCACAGTGCTATTCCAAATATACACAGCAAGGCTTATTCCTGAGACGTATGCTCACTGCTAGTAACTAGGAGGATGTTGTAAATATGTACTAATACAAACAAGGCTTACATGCTTTAGTGCCAAGCTGCCTGTGCATAACATAATAATAAAAAAAGCATCTTACCTGTTCAGCAAAAAAAGCCCTTTCCTGGTCAGCCCTGAGGGTTTGCTGCTTCATTACTTGTCTCCACAAAGTCACTGCAGTCCAGACAACTGAACTTACTTTTTGCTTGCAGACTTTCTTGGTCTATAATTGCAAAACAGTAAAAACCTTCACTGTTGCAGTTGCAGCTACATAGCTTGCATCATTTTTAATTTGCAGAGCAACTGTCTTGTCATGTAAATAAAATGAGAGGAAATCGGTCACACCAGACCACCTGACCTTCATTTTACATCACTCAGCTCTCTGCAGCTATATGTACTGAGCAAACACTACTGCATCACTACACTGTCATTGCACTTAATTCAGGCCTACACTTCAGAAATCCCTATGAGTCACCCACTTGTACTACATAGACCGACTCTATTCCAGTATATTGTGCTTTCTTTGAAGAACCGAATGTACAGCAATGGAAAGACATCTGTCATTTACACGCTCCTTAACCTGGCGTGTGTTGTGACGATGTGTGTGTGTTAACACCGAGTCATTACTGTTTTGGGATGTCACCTACAATGAGCCAAGGACATGTGATATTGAAGATAAGAATTCTAAGATTAGTATATAAACATATCTTCGCTTATGAGGTCACGTTGAGGATATGGGCCCATCATAGGCTGCTACTTAGAAGACCAGTGTGCGATTTGGTTTGGATATCCCAAGACCTACATGCCCCACAAATGGATCCAGAATGTCCTGCAGTGGCATTACATGAGATATGCTTATGATGTTTAAAACAAAAAAAAGTGTCTTAACACACAAACTTTATTTAAATAGCACACTTAATTAAAAAATACAGTATATAGACATACGTATATAAATACACACAAACAGAACGTGTTTGTATGTTAAACATGGAATTAAAAACCACCACAAGGAAAACAAAGTTAATCAAATATGCTAGAGAACAGGAAAGTGAATCTGCTTTTAAATTAAATTATTGTTGGAGCATAGGAGTATTACAACAGCTAGGACCATAAATTCACCTGCCATTATGTTTGAGCACACTACACCAGATGCTGGTGTTTTCTCTCAGTTAAGTCTCTGCAGGTTTACATACCTAACTAGCATGAACTGAATCAAAAGGCAGCCTGTAAGTTTTGAAATGTACCTAATATCTGTAGTATGTTTTGGGAAGTGGTCTGCATTAATATAGAGATTTACACAGTCTGTAGTTGATATACAACAAAAATAATGCAAAAAAATAACATTTCTCACCCTGAGGTTCTAGGTTAACTGCAAAATTCTGAGATAAAGTTGCCTGGACGTGTGTGGATGTGTGAATATGCTTGTGTGTGTATGTGAGAGACAAAACAGAACAGGAAAAAGATAAAATTCTGACCTGGCTTCATCTTCACCAGGTCTTGGACTCATCCAGGGAACCTTTGCTGCCAGGTGTGCTTCCCTCCAAACCAGACCTCACCCTGCATCTCTCCTGCCATTTTACAGTTGCTTACCGCAGTGCCTTGTCTTTTCTTACCAGCTTCTTTTTTGTCCCCTTTTCTTTTGACCATTTTAACCCCTGATTTCCAGGGTCAGTGTGATATTCAAAGACACAACAGATGTTATACCTTTTTAAAATACAAACATCTTGCAGGACCTAAGTTTGGACAGTACAGTGTTTTGCATTAACTGACCACTAGGTGTCTCTAGTTGATTGAAAATAATCTTCTGATATGTCTGAAGAGATTCTCAGCCACACTCCAAAGTGGACTTGTGTTAAAGCCGTGGCCCTGGAATACCATTAACTTCATCTCTTTATTTCTGCAGTTTGGTTTATTCGCAGTTTGGTTTATCATTCTCTTTCTCCACTCATCCGTCTTTTCCAACCAACGGGAATTAATACTGTCATCACTCCATCCTTCATGCAGTTACCAACATGTCCATGTTGCCCTCTGCATGTTGTTGCTTGCAGTTAACCTGGGAGAGCTGTGGCATGAATTTTTGGGATGTGTTATCTCTGTGGTTTGGTGTAGAACGTACCGCTCGTATGCTGTTGTATATGCAGTATGCATTACAAAGTAAAATCCCATCTATGTGACTGTCTTTCTTTGTCTATCATTGGCATTTGGTGAACAAAAACATTAAACTGAAGAATTATTAACTTTTTCTCTTTTTTTCTTTAGAGGGAAGAACTGACTGCTCCGTAGAAGGAGAAAAATGCTGACTTACAGTGAATGGACCCAATTGCTGGATGCTTTTTTTTTTTTTTTTTTTACATTTTAATATTACATTTGCAAAGCAAGGGAACACATGTTATTGATGAACAGATTCTTAAAACAGTATGGGTTCATTTGACTCCTGTGAATGGTTAGAAGGCTAATAAATATTGTGTAGGTGGAACAGAAAGTGATTGAAAGGCTTGTTTAGTGCCTGTAAGGTCTGTTAGATTCATGTTGAGAAAACTGTAATGACTTTGCCTTGGTGATGATTGCATACAACAAAATGAGAAAGCACTTTATAATATTTAGCTTGACAGTTGTTTCATCAAGGGAGGGTTGGGGGCTGGGGTTTTAATTACTTGTAGCCACAATATGATACATTTTTGATAACTGTTTGGGGGTTTCTGTGTAACCTGTTTGTATGATGTGAATTCTTTCATTGCCTTATATTAAATTGAACAACTTCTATTAAATGTTCCTGTATGTGTATTTTCTTTCCCTGTCGAAACTTCCACACAGATATTTTAAGTGAACAAAATCTTCCTGTAGGTAAACCCCACATCTCTATATAAACAGTAACTTGTTCTGTTTGGAAAGAAATCCATACAGCTATTATAATGTGTATGAACTGAGAGGAAAGGCAAGTTTGTTTTTTACAGGACTTACGGGGGGGATTTTATGTTCTGTGAGGTAGCCAGGGGCGACACAGTGCCAAGCATTAATCAATAAGCTCTTAGAATTACAACAAAGGAAGTTGCCAGTGTGGAGAGGATACAAAAGAGCTGCTACAATTCAATCTCTGAAAGACTTAAGAATTACAGTAATGCAAGTGCACTAAAATGGTAAAAGTTCTTTATTGTCCTGAGGAGGAGCAGCAGCCCTGTATGAACACAGTCCCTCCAACCAGCACTCATAAAAATGATACTTCTGAAGTCTTTGATGTATATATTTCCCATTAGTGGGTTTATAATGAACAAATTGTGCTTGTAATTTTAAATCTTGTATCACTATTTAAGTTAATTCTCTGTAACTTGCAGTTATGTTGTTATAATTGGAATTTTTTTCATTCTGAATTGGATTTGACTTATTTTTACTTAAAAATAAGCATGAGGAAAGAGAGACTACACTTGCAGCTATGAAATATTCTGTGTGGATTTTCTTTCTTTCCAAACACTAACCACTATCTCCTTGAGACATGACTCATTAATGACTGTTGATATCAACTGACCTATAAAACTAAGGAACCCCCTATAGGGTACTTCTTTCTAATGAGGAACCCTTAACGTGGCTTTATTAATGGTTAATAAATACTTTACTAACGTTTTATAGACCAGTTAGAGTCCATTAATAATAGGTTTTGGTTACCAGTTTACTAAATCTTGCTAGGTGTTAAAAAAATCCCTTGGCTGGTTATGATCTATTTGATAATAACGCAGTTGTAAATGTTGGAACATTAATAAATGTTCAGGAGTTTCTCACTTTGCAACAAGTCATAAAGTCTGTTATAAATGTTAATAAGTCATTAATAAAGGGTTAGGGTTAGTAGGTTAGGACTTTTTGATTACAATAATCTAGTCTGCGGATGTAAAAGTTGTTATGTATTAAATGGATTTTTTGGATCTAGGTGCTCTGCAAATCTTTCACCTCTGACTGATTTATAAAGCATAAGTATATGATTTATTAACCATTAATAAAGACATTATAGTCAGTAATTATAAACGGTAAATGGTGTAGGCCTACGAGTGAGTGGAGCCGTGCTTTGTTATTTTAGAGCAATTCATAGCGGGTCTGTCAGCATATTAACAGTCAGCCAGGCTAAATAAGTGAGACAAGAAGAGGTTAGTTAAAATAATGTATCTTTTTGCTGGCTATTTGTAATTATTAGGAACTAAAACAAAGCGCACATGTCGCAGCTGGCTCCGCCTCAGCCATGTGACAGTGTGCTGGCTGAGTCAGGCGGCTCGTCATGCAGCGTCAGTTTGGAGTCGCACAATTATGAAAAAGCAACCTTCCGTTGGAGCTGCAGCCGAAGCGGATCTCTCCAACGTCCACCGGGCTTTCCTTCCAAGGCTAACCGAGAGCACCGCCGATAGATGGATAAAAGCCACGACACAGCTCTTCCTGAGTCTCAACGGTGAAGAGAATGGTATGTAGTCCTTTGTCAGTAGTCCGCTGCTTTCCTCTGGGTTTTATAACGTTAGTATTGTCAAATTGGCGCTGAGGATCGTCGTGACTGATCGGGGGTTTTGAGTGGCAGGCCCCCCCCTCCTCCTCCCCGTGCATGCTGCCCTCCTGCCTGTCAGGCACCCAGCCGAGATCCCGGTGGCATTTGCTGTGTTTGCTGACTGTACTGCTAAAATACTGTGACTCGGACGTGATAATTGAAGTGTACACGGTGACACACTGTCTAGCGAGAAAACCCCCAAATCACACACGGGCGTACGTTAGCAGGCTAAATAGCTAGCTCGCTAGCGCTAAATGCTAGGGACTTAACCTAAGCTAACTAGCTGCGGTAGCTGGCTGATGTTAGCAGCGGTTTCTTTGTCATAAGACAACAGAGGCAGGGCTTCTCTTCACCAGACAGTCCTCTAGACACTAAACACATAAAAGAGTGCAGTTCAGAGCAGCTGGTACTTGTTTAAGACACATTTCTGCCAGCTGTCTTAGATGTCGGACAAGGCACGCTGTCATTGCCAGTAACAAGTCAATGCCACCTTGAGTGGCTGCCAAGTCCGTTTAAACTGAATGCTCTTTATTCCGCCAGCGCCGGGAAAAGTTAAGTGATGTTGAAATAGCGCATTTATTATCTCCGACCTTTGTTAGACCTCTGTGCGCCCACTCATAACTATTTGCTATTTGGTGAGAGTTAAATGTTTTAGGCCTGCTGCAGACATTGCTGAAGACTTGTCTCAACATTTGTGTTTGTGCGTTGTAATTTTTCCTCTTCGTGTCAAGCACGGCCTCCTCTTTTTCCAAGAATTTCCTGTCTAGCCCTGTCGGATCTAGCAGACTGAGGAGCTCAGGGTGAACAGAAAGAGAAGATGCTATGTAGCCAAAGCTGTGAGTCAGATTTGACCACACAGTGTGTGAGAGCTGGGTGATATTGACAACGTCTACTATCATAATAAACCCAGTACTCAGGTATTAACAATGAGATGATAGTTTAGATTAGGAGTGGGCTACGTGGACAAAATCCTGTCATGGTATATGTAAGTTCATATCATGATATTGATACATGTTGTGATATAGGCTAGTCAATTTTCTAGAAAATATTACCAGATGGGAATGTCTGACTGGACAAATAAAGAATCTTCATCACACTGATGTAAAAATGATGTTATTGCTATAGATGAGTCTTGCCCAAAATGGCCTCATACACCCCGAGATATTAAAGGGAGAGACACACACAATGTTTATAAGTAAAAACAAGTAATTGATCATGTGGATGTGATGGCTGAGCAGCTACAGACATTTGTCGTTCATTTAGATCAAATTGAACAGTCAGATACATTCAACAGATGGTATAATTTAACTGTGTAAAACGAGGAAAATATCATTACCCAAATCTCAGATGATATTTAATCTCACATTAAGGTATTGATATATATCCCCTCCACGGTTTGTTCCTTTAGACACCAGAGCAGCTGGTGCCTGTCTTTTGCCTCAGTGTAAAACTGCCTTATTTCCCACAGTGCTGGCCTGAGCCGGTCACATGCTCCGGCTTACCCCTGGATGAGGGACACTCCTGTGCTGCTGCTCTGAGCAGTCTTAATAGCAGTCTGATAAACCAATGCCGGTTTATTAGAGCAGTCAGCATGATTTGATCTGTATCACCAATTCGTAATAGAGCTTTATTATTGCAAGTCACAGTCTCTTACGTAATAGTGGATGGTTGAACTGGTCATCAGCTTGGGCTTTAGTGTTCTATGAGCTGGTAGAAAATGATCTTTCATCACTTTGTTGTGCTCCAGAATTGACTCGAGCACTACTAGTATGTTAGAGTGAGTGTGAGTGTGTGTGTGTGTGTGTGTGTTTAACTGCTTGCATGTTTCAGCCTGCAGAGTGACTGTGGCATGCCTCTCTGAGCTCTGTTATCTCACACTCTAATCCATTTCCACCACACACACAAGCCCATTTGAAGATGACTGATTAAGTTTTTCCAGTGGCCCTGGACTGGGTTTTCAAAAATTTGGTTACACTCTCAGTTTGTTGATTTTTATGAATGGAGTGCTCCCCTGTAGTTCTTATCCAGCTGACCCCACCCAACTGCTTTCCCTAACTCTGCAGAGCTGTAGCTCCTGGTCAAGCATTCGGCTGACTTGCATGTGCTGTGTACTACCCAAAGAGCACTGGAGGGAACACCAACTCAGTATATCTTCTGTCTCTTATGTTGCAGTTATTGTACGATATGTGCAAAGAGAGGTATGCATTTATAGTAGTCCCTCTCTTTGTTATATCAGCAGAGAGGTTTAGAAGCAGTAACTCGGCGCTGTCCCTGCTGCTATCTCCTATCCTTAGACTGGTTTAACCTGGGTTTACATAGGCTCACATAACCATGAGCACCAGATGTTGAGAAGAATAGTTATCACATGCTTGACATTACTAGGTTATACAGCTGCTAGGATTCAGGGTGCCATGCTAGCATGGTATCAGCCCATGCTGTGCAGTCTTTCAGAGCTATGCCCAGGGGGCACAAGTGTGAGAGCTGAAGAGCTGTCACACTTTGGTCTCATGACTGTATGAACTGACTTTGCTTCTGTCTGCAGCCTTCCTTATCTGAAGGCTCTACAGAGTTTTTCCTGCATACACGAATGTTTGGCGCCCCTCAAAGAGGTTTTAGCCTATGATAAAGGAAAATCACCAGCACCAATAAGTGAGAATAAAAGTAGCAATTCAAATCCTCTCCGAATGTGTTTAATAGCAATTTAATAAACAACTATTGAACAAGCAGAACATAAACTTAAAGGGACAGTTCACCCCCCAAAAAATACATATTTTTCCTTTCACCTGTACTGCTGTTTATGCATCTAGATTGTTTTGGTGTGAGTTGCCGAGTTTTGGAGATATCGGCCGTAGAAATGTCTGCATTTTTTGTAAAATAATGGGACTATATGGCACTCTGCTTGTGGTATTCAAAGCGCCAAAAATACATTTGAAAAACTCAACAGCAAAGTCTCTTTCCAGAAATCATGACCCAGTTACTCAAGATTATCCACAGACCTTGTTGTGAGTAGTTTCATGTATTAACTATCAGTGCTCACAACAAGGTCTGGTTATCTTGAGTAACCGGGTCATGATTTCTTTTAAATATGATGTCTTTGACTTCCAGCAGTCAACTCACCTCTCATCCACAGTCGCTGTATTTTACACATACAGCTGATACTGGATAAGCCAGCTAAGCTGCATTGTTTTGACTGGGCCTGAATGCTCCGCTGTGAAGTTAGCGCAAATGGGAAAGAGGACTTCTGTGATTTCTCATAAAATATTAGCCTGGACTCTATAACGTAGCGACCAGGTTACTTTGCTGTCTCCATCTCTCTCCTCTGCTCTCTGTCTGTGTCATGGATGTATAAAGAGCTGCAGGTCTGTGTGTCTGTTTGACCGAGGGCGGGCCTGAGCTACACACACACAAGCAGAGCAGAGGCGGACAGGATGAAGCGTGGCTTCGGCTGCATTCACACACAAATTCTTTTATAGGTCTAGATCTCAGAACAACTACTGTGATGTGGCAAGGATTGCAAATTGATAAGGCCTGTCTGTGTTAAAATGTCTCATAGTGTGTGATACATTCTCTTTTAATGAAGCCAGGCCTATTTTGATCCTGCTTTGACTCTATCAAAGGGATAGCAAAATCTTTAGCACACTATTTCATGTCAGGAATTGAACACATTTTACTGGTAGTACTGGCTAGAGCTGTAAACTTGAGACTTGGATATGAGCCACACTTAGGTCACCAAAATCGGGACTTGCTATCTGACTTGGACTTGCCTGCTGTAAGATGTATTGTAAAGATTTCACATTGATTACATTTATGATTGTCCTGACATTGTGTCCTTAGAGGGTTAGGCACATGGGACCACCTCGAAACATTTTGTTCTGAGCTCTCCTGACCTTTGTGTTTGAGTAAAGTCAAGTGTGCAAAATTAAGAAGCACTCATTCATTCTTTTTGGAGCACAGCCTTTTTATCAAATAAAGGTTCCATTAAAACACGGCCTCAGCCATTCAAAAAACACTATTGAAAGGAAAATATTCAAATCCGCTAAAACTCGAGCCCGACCGGTATGGGATTTTTGATTACCAATATGGCAGCCGATATAGTGAATTTTTGAGCTAGAATGAAAATAGACTTTTTCTAGGCCATGTGGATTGTGCACCGATTTTGCACCAACATGCCTATACAAATGTACTCAGAAGGTTGCTTTCTTAAACAAATAACTTTATTCAAGAATATTTAAGTTAAATATTTTTTAACATGCTAAATTGTTTGACAATGCATATTACATTGTCGAACAAGTGTAGAAATTAACACTGAGAAAATAATGAATGAATAAATAAAAATAAATAGCTAAATAAACATCAGTACTGTTCAGTATCAGTCAGTTGCTGAAGTAGCAGAAAATGCCATGGAAATACTCAGGTAAAGGTACGGTATTAAATGTACTTAGTTAATTCCACCACTACTAAACCACATATTCTCTTATAACTTACTCTGTCAAACTCTGAGATTCAGGCTACAGCTTAGTTCAGATTCTGAACCGTTATTTCAATGGCTTGAACTCTCAAACGCTTTTTCTTGCTAATCAAAACATGTCATCTGTAACAATATTTCGCTGTTAATGTAACGGTCACAAACATTAACTCATGGTTTGCTGCTGCTGGGTCAAGAGATAAACAGCTCCTCTGCTATAAATGTTCAGGGGAAACTTTCAACGTATCTGGTGGAAAAACAGGCTGCTGTGACTCCAATATGGGGACGTTATTTATTCACATTTTAAAAACTAGAACCAGAGAATTCTTGGCATTTTTCCTTGAAAAATTGCTTAAATGGTTAATCGATTATCAAAATTGTTGCCGATTAATTTTCTGTCTAATCAATTAATCTACTACTCTTTCAGCTGTAATTGATTGCAGTACCAAAATATATGATGTCTGTGTCTATATGTAGATTTTTAGTACCTCTGGGGTTGTGCGGTACAACTGCAGTTCTCCTGTGATGTGACTTAATGCAAAGAGCATTATAGTGAGCAAGAACAGCGGTGAGGAATTAAGGTTATGGCATGGAAAAACCCATGACAGGAGCCTCTTGCTCACTGTACCGTGGAGGATGCCCCAGTTCTGTATCCATGCTTATAAATATAGCGAAATACCAGTGGTTCAATTGTAATTCTTGTTATATAATCTGAAACTTATCTCTTCAAACCCAAACTTATTTCTGTCTTCCATTACAAACTCTTTGAAGCCAGATCGCAGCCAGTACACTTTGATACAAATTTCTCAGAGTTAATGGGGAAAAACAGCAAAACATCATTTTGTTCTTACTGTTGGTTCTCTGAGAACCACTTTTCTCTTTGTCTACTGCTCACACTAAAGTGTTGACCCCATAGCCTCCGCTCTTTCTAATGGGTAATGGAATTGCTAAGCCAGATGTTATCTCACCGCATATTATGTCAGGCAGGGCCAGATGAATGATGGGTTGACAAGCCTGCCTTGTTACATTGTTGGGGATAAGATGGAGGGGGAAGGAAGAGCTCAGTTGGCAAGGTTTCTAAGTTCACAGTGTTGAGGGGTTTTTTTTGTGTGTGCGTTGGGAGATGACAGTAGGAAGATAAAGCGACAGCATCAGCATGTGATCAAATCTGTGTCTGTTCATATGAACACATTTGCTCCCACAAACACAAGTTGGTGCAGATGAACACGCATGCATGCGCTTGCCCATGAACAAAAGTCACAGCCGCCTACATTGTTGAACCCAGAGAGATGGAAAGGTGCTGGGTTATATTTCCTACAGGAACAGAGTAATCATAAAACGTGGCGCTTAGAGTAAGAAGCCAAAGAGGAAGAGGGAGGGAGCGAGGAAGTGGGAGAGTGTGTGTGTTTTTGGCAGGGGCTCTAATGTGCTTAAGTCTTTTGTTGCCTGACATTCTCAGGTACCATGGTTACAGGTTAGCAGAACACAGTCCGGCTTTATCTGCCTCATTAACACTTTCTTGGACCAAGACGACAGCAACGCTTTTATTGAAAGCGTTCTTCCACAGCGCAGCACAGAAACCTCCCTTAAGTCGTAGGGTGTGTCTCACACCTGTCACTAGTTCAGCAGGTAATGAATCAATGTTTACCCTGCTGTGACAGTAGCAGAGTTGTAGTTACACGTTCTATACCAGACTATAAACTGTACCCTATAAGCAAATCCTATTTTATTGTTGACTGTAATGATAGTATACTGTACAAGAAATTAATGGAATCATGTGCCATTTTTGTACTAACAGGAAATTATCATGTACAAGATGTGCATTGTTAGATGCACGTTCCTTTTGAACACTATTGCCAGTTTCAAATACAGAAACTTAAAGGAATAGAAGATTAATACCACAGAGCCAGAAAATGTTGAACTATTCCTTTTTAAAAAGTGCAACATTAACTTTTTTTTAGAGCCTCTTTAGAGCTGTGCATGTGCACGTGGCTTTTTTGTGTAGATTTAGGGATTGTTATCAGTCTTCCAGGTGAACTCACTTTTTGTTTTCACCTCTAAATAAGTGGTTTTGATAATATAACTAAATTGAAGGTTTGTCTCTACACTGTGTAACTAAGGGTTCAGAGCAAGATTCAGCCAAAACATAAATCCATATTGAAAGGGATAATAATTCCCTATGCCAAGATAATAATTCACACCTACAAAAAACATCACACTCATCAGATCATCAGCCAGGAGGTCACAATAAATTTAAACTTTCAGACATGTCAACAGCTTGCAGGATAAGAATTTGGCAAAACAGTTATAGATACAAAGTCAGCAGCAGGTGACCAAAATGGAAATGAGAGACAAAATACTTGATTTTTGCATTTAAAATGTAACCTTTCTGAAACATTTGTGTTTGCTGTCATCATTTCCCAACTCATAAATGTTCTCCAGAAGTGCACTATTGTGAGAAGAAAAATGATTCATCTTTCAGGATTGCTATGTCATGTGTGGACACGCCTACATTTTTCCATATGGGAGACCCTAATGTGATGTGCCACCGCCTTATGTAAATATGTGTTACGTTAGTCCACAGGGGTAACATTAGTTTGCTGCCCTCAGTTTCATCTGGAATGAGTTTTTTTTTAAATTTTTTTTTTTAAATGCTGTCCTCTTGGAAATGAGTTTCAAAATAAAGAGGCCTCTTGAAGTGTAAGTGCGGGGCCCGAGTTGTTTTGTGTGTACGGCATGAATCACAGTTGGTGGTGTGTCTTCAGTAGACAACTAGGTATATATCATTGAAGCCTCTGCCCATCCACTAATCCTCTCCCACACCCCCGCCTCCCTTGTCTCTTTCTCCCCAGCCTAAGTATAATATCTAGTTGGTCCCAGACACATTCATCTTCCCCCTGAGTGGCTTCTTATAGATTAACAGTGGATGGAGTGTGGAGGCTGCAACTTCTCAATGATCACTCAGCTTTTAACTCAGGCTGGATCTGTAGGGTAACAGCATCGCTGTACACTTTGAGTCCTGTATGGAAATTTCTTCTGAGAGACGGATATTGAGAGAAGTATAGTGATTTGTTGCTGATGATCCAGTGTTCAGGGGAGGCTGTGGTAACTGTGGTTTGTCCAGGAGATGCATGAAGAAGCCTTGGTATGTTCCTGTACAAAGCCCTTAAACACAGAGATGAAGAGGAGGACATCCAGGTACGTACTCAGTGGCTCGGTGTCACTGGTCAAGTGGTGGCATGACCTGTTTGTTTAGACGTTTCCGTAAAACCGCCATTTGTTGTAGGCAGCATAGAACCTAAGGGACTATGGACGGGATTCTTGGCACCAGAGATAGGTGCCTAGGGATAGATGAAATGATTGATTGAAATTTAGACACTATTCCTTTATGCTAAGTCATAAAGTCTATATTTAACTAGATGGAAACATTGACTAGTGAGCATCATTTGCAGCTAGCTCCAGCAGAAAATTTGCTGGTAACTGCCTGGTTCACAACTTTTCCATCCCAGGTTGTTGTAACACTATTGTTTGAGTTTTAGGAATATTTGAAAAGCTTTGGTGTAAAGCAGGTGACTGTGTTTGCAGGTTTCCCTCTTTGTGCTGGGAGGGATTAATAGTGCTAATCGCTCATGGGTCCCTCTGAGCTGTACTGGGGGAACAATAAGGCATGAGCCATTGATTGAAAATTCCTTATTTTTAAAAGAATAGTGATACAGGATGAGATTATTTTATTGCAGTTTATAACATCGGCTGTCACACGTTGCTGATGTGCCTCCTGAACTGTAGTTGTCCTAATTTTCTATAGTAAATTTTAATTTTTTATTTAATAAACCTTCTAATCCCTTTTGATTTTCATAGACTAAATCCTGGATTAAGGGGTTACAAGCTCCCTTTTAGGATGTTTGGAGTTTATTATTTTCAGAGAAAATTGTTCTAACTGAAGTAAAACAGACAGCTCACCACTTTTTATTTATCCCCATGTTCATTTTACTTGCTTTCCTTGTCTTTGTGAAACTACAATGGATATAATGTCAGCACTGTTTGTACAAACACTCAAATACTATACAGAGGAGCATTGTTTTTTAACATCCTCAGGGGACAATTTGCTTAGCAGCTTGAATGTATTACATGTAAACGTAATAAAGCCGTAAACACAAACTTGAGGAACATCAACTGCTGTCCACTGCTCACAATATGCAACTGTTTCTCTTTGTTCACAGTCCCAGAAACCCTGGATAGAAAGCACTTTCACCAAGAGGGAATGTGTGTACATACTTCCAGTGTCAAAGGACCCCCACAGGTATGTGCTTAGAAGTACTGCAGTGTGGTGATAGCCATGGAAACGGTGTAATTGTATGGTGTGTGTTAAAGTAGGCCCAAACCCTAACCACTACTCTCACCAAAGAGTAAATGAGTCTGTTTCTACATAATTTCAATGTTTATGTCTGTCACTATAATTACAGCATTAAGTAAGAGAGAAGACTAGTGATGAAGCTGTGTGTCATATCTTCTTCCAGTCTTAGGGAGGGAATTTTATTAATTTCTAATCAGTCTGTTATTTTAGGAAGTTTGGATTTCATCATTTCTATGACTTATTAGTTTCAGTGAAATCTGAATCCTTCATCAATGGAAATCACAATTTATTTCCTTGTTGACTGCCTTTGTATGTTGTAAAAATAAGAGATTATTTTCTGTGTATGTGAAGAACTGAAGTTCTTTTTCAAATGTAGCAGGATTTTTTTGCGGACTTACTGGAATCTTACAAGGCAGTGTTAAAATTGTATGGAAGGCTTCTTATTGGCTTGGCGCAAATGCCGCTCATTTACAGTGTGCCTTGTGTGCATGAGATGCACACACAAAGTAGCTCAATTAAAGGTACAGCAGCTGGTATAAAAGTCATCCACTTATAAAGAAATAGACAATATTAAATTACCATGAATTTTTACAAACAACATGTTTTTTTCTTTAAGTAGTTTCCCACAGTAACACATATTTACTATTTAACTACCTCCTGTGTGTGTAAGCCATTTCTGTGTTTAGTTACACTTTCAAGAAGTTGCATTCCTTCCTTCCTTCTTGTAAACTCACAATGACACTGGGTTACTCTTTTCCCTGTGTTTTCTTTTGCATCAATTATTTGCCACTGGCTTTTCTCCACTAACTACAGTACGTGCTGCTGCTCGAAGATGATTCGGAGGTGTAAGTGAACGTGGGCCCATTTAACATTGGGCCAAAGGCCTGCATGTGATCGCAGTCAAAGTGAGAGTCCCCTTGGCAGGTTTCATAATGTTCTCTTGGTTAAAGGCCAATTTAACCGGGCTGCCTGCCCAGCTGACAGATAACCTTCCCTAATGTCCTCAAATGTCTACCAAGAACTTCCTTCTCGCTAGTAGAGATCAGACCATTAAAACTTTTCTTTGTATCTTTGCAAATGTACTCCACATTTAGGTGGTCCATATTTATTTAAATTTAAATCAGTGATTAATTGTGTGGCTGTGAAATTCCTTCCAGATGCCTTCCAGGATGCCAGATTTGCCAACAGCTAGTCCGGTAAGTATTTGTTTGGTCTTTGTTTCACTCATTCTTTGTTACCAGACAGGATTAGCCTGAGAGAATCCATGCTAACCGGTTCCTTTACACCAGAAAAAGCCTGCTGGCAAATTCTTTTACAGTGTAATTCCACTGAACAGCAATCCTCCTCAGGAAACAATTAACTTCCAGGCTTTGTGTGTCAGAATGCACATTCTCGCCTAAGGTAATTAAAGAAGGAGAGAAAACAAAAAAGCTTAGGTTGGTCATTAATTGTAATAATAATACATTGAAGAGATACATTAAAAGTAAAGCTCACCTACAGTGTTTGTCAAGTCTGTCAGACCTTGTCATCATGATTGGTTGTTAGGATAAAAGTTAAATTTTTTGTTAATATTAGGGCTGCATGATATGGTAAAAAAATATCATATTGCGATTATTTTGACAGATATTACGAATGCGATATGATTCACGATTAGTGGGAATGATGTGACATTTGTTGGGGGTCTGTACCAAACAAACACATTTTCTTACATCTGAAAATCTAATCTAATCTTTAAAAAAACAAGATTTGTAGGCCAGAGCATCTCTGCAGCACTACAATGCTTCATTATAATGCTGCTTTGTCACAGATTTTATCTTTATCAAAAAATTGCAGCTTCTGCAATTTGGATATTGCAATTTTGATAACATTTCGATTAATTGTGCAGCCCTGGTTAATATTATATTGAGATACTGTAAAGGGGAAAATTAGGAATTTGGCTGTTTCAGATGTTACTCTTGAAATAGTCCACAAGCTTTACATTCTCACATGTCGCATGCGGTTTGCAGTGATAATAGGGAAAGATTTACCATTTGAAATTCTTAGTCATTCTTGAAACAATGTGTCTTTTTTATTTAGACAGACAAATCCAATAACGACAGAGCTGCAAACATTAGCCTAAACTCTGATATATTAACATTCAGGACCGGCTCCTAAACAGTAGAGAAATACTACACAGTGCTTGTGCATTTTTTTTTTGAAAATGTAACCAGAAAAATGGTAGTGTAACCAGAAATGTTAGTTAGCCTATAACACAAGGTTAGCTTACTACTGTTGTAAGCTAACCTTGTGTCAGACGAACATGCTAATGTTTGCATCTTGTGTTAGAGCAGTTAAAGACACTGTTTGATCATTCTTTATACTTTAGCTCTTGTGTTTTTGGTTATGGAAAAGCAAAACAAACATACTGTGTGTCATAAATTAAGCATAATTTAAATGTACTATTGTTAGTATTCTCTTTTACCAACTGTGTTCTGCAACAAAATTACTGTTAAGCAATAGAATTGAATAAGTATATTATTGTACTATCAATTAAAAATGATTCTGTTCACCCTCAAGGTGCTGCTGTGGGCGGCTGGTGCGGCAGCATGTTGGCTTCACAGCCAGCTTGGCCACGAAGTACTCGGATGTGAAGGTGGGTGAAAACCCCAACCTGTCCATGCCCGCGGTGGAGGAGTGGTCGGTGGAAAAACACACAGAGGCGAGCCCCACTGACGCCTATGGTGTCGTCAACTTCCAGGGAGGGTCTCACTCATACAGAGCCAAGGTAGGAGGGCAGATTCTTCACCGCTGGAGGGCACGTTTTTCATGTAAAAAGACAGCTTGCGAGTCTTGATAACTGTGGTATGGATTGTGGAAAAATTGTTTTCTTCAATGTAGATTTGTGTGGACTCACCCGTGATTAACCAACCACTTCAAGCTTAAAATTTAAAAAAAGGAAAATAAAAAGGGAAATGAATGGATCAAGTCTATCCTCAGTCTTTATTACTGGTGCTCATTATTAACATCTAGTGCTGATCAATTAGTTAATTGACAGCTATTTTGATAATCTATTAATGATTTAAGTACATTTTCATGCAAAAACTCCAAACATTCGTTGATTTCAGCTTCTCATATGTGAGGTTATGTTGCATTTCTCTGCTTTATGTGTTCATGTGAAGATTTTTCTTTTCTTGTGGGTAGTATGTGCGTTTGTCCCACGACGCGCGGCCAGAGAGCATCCTGCGGCTGATGCTGAAGGAGTGGCATATGGAGCTTCCTAAGATCCTCATCTCTGTCCATGGAGGAGTTCAAAACTTTGAGTTGCACCCACGCATCAAGCAGGTGGTGGGCAAGGGCCTCATCAAAGCTGCAGTCACCACCGGGGCCTGGATTCTCACCGGAGGGGTCAACACAGGTATGTAGTCAGAGAGAGATTATTTTAGTCATCCTGTGGATATGTAAGGAGCCTGGATGTGTTGTTTCTGGAAAATTGGGTAATTTAGAGAGGTTCAAAAGTATTCCAGACAAGCAAAGTAATAAGAAAGAAAGTCATTGTATTTCTTATATTACAAGAATATACCAGAATGTATTGTTTGCCAACTTTCAAATGTATTTAATGGTGGTTTTCAGCTGTGTTTCTCCACAGCAAGCCCAAAAGTAATGAAAAAGTGACTGTTTACCTCTTCCGTAATTTTTAAGATACAAAACACTTAATGGAGCTCGCTTGTAGCTCTCTCACAAACTCACAGATTCACATTTTGCAGGCTGCAGATTCATCAGTCACTGAGCTGTTCAGTCATTGTGAAACCAGTTACATGTCAACATTAGTGTTGTCACGATACTAGAATTTCTAACTTCGATACGATACCTTGAAAAATATCGATATTCGATACCATTTTCGATACCACGGAGAAAAAAACTGCCACAATATTAAGGGGTTATTTTTTTATTTAAAGCTAAATATAACAAGTCTAGAACATATATTTTACATTAACAAAACTGTCCTGAGGTAGTGCACTTGTTCAAAAGCCTCTCAGATTGCATTACATTCAAAAACCAATAAAGTGCAAGTAAAACAAAAAGTGCAATCTTTTGTATTTCCAAGTAAAATCATTTTATCAAAAATAAAATATACTTAAACTTCAAGCAAAAACAAAATCAGTGCAGTCTTATGCATCAAGTATCAAATTAGTAAACAAAATAATTAAATGGAATCTGTTGCTGCAGTTTTTGACCACACTTTTAAAATGAACTGAATGAACTAATCTAAGAACTTAGGTTAATGGTAATAGATATTTGTTAACATGAATAAGCAATGGAAAATACTTACAAAACATTTGTTAATCAAAGTTAAAAGTTGATTTAAACTAACATTCACTAATACATGTACTAATTAAAATCCAAAGTTCTATTTGTTAATATTTTTTCATTGGACCAGAGCTAACATGATCTGTTACATTTTTATTACCTAATACCTACTGTTATCAAAGATTAAAATATACTGTAACAAATGCATTGCTCATCGGTCATAAAAGCTGGTTAATACATTAACGTTATTTGATGAACAGATTTAAACATAACGCGTCGTGCATCACACGCGCAAACAGTGCTCACTGGATCGACATGAAGTCGTCAAGTCACCTTTATTTATATAGTGCTTTTAACAATACAGATTGTGTCAAAGCTCTTAACAGTATCAAATTGGAGGATAGAGTGTCAGTAATGTATAATAATAATACCAACCTCGAGAAATTCTTTATACAGATCCGGGTGTCGGTCTCTCAGGTGCTTTGCTATATTAGTGGTGTTAGCGCCTTTTGTTAGCACTGTTCTGTAGCATCTCTTGCATATTGGCTTGCTTGTGTCCTTCGGCTTTCCATGTTCATTTGCCTCATATGCAAAATATTTCCAGATAGCACTCCTGCTGTGTTCCTTATCAACCAAAGCCGGTCGCGCGGGCGTTGCACTCGCCATCTTTCCATTCACTTCAGTTTTGCTAACCAGAGCGAATGAGACAAGTGCAAGTGCGCGTGTGGTGATCGTCAACGTGCCTTTGGAGAGAAGTGAAAGTGCGGCTAGTATCGATACTTCGGGAAATTAGTATTGGTACCGTTCAGATATTTCAGTATCGATATTTATCAAAATATCGATATTTTTGACAACACTAGTCAACATATAGGAAAGGAACATAATGGCCACAGCAGAAGTAGACATGTCAGTGTTAGTAGCTGCTTTATTTGTGGATGTGTGTTATTTAAGGTGTAGCTAGTTAAAATAATTTTTTCATACAACTGAAGTGTGTTGAGGTTGTTAAGGTTGGTTTGGTCAGCAATCATGCTACCACTTGGAGTGAAGCTGAATGTTCCAACCATTTATCCATTACTTTTAGCTAATCATTTGAACTGTTTAGTCATTACTTTTAGCTATTTATTTCAACCATTTATCCATTACTTTTAGCTACCTGTTTAGACTTCTGTGCTCACTTCCTAGCTAGTTTTCATGCACTCCTACATAATTGCAACAGGTACAGTAGTGTTCAGGTGTTACAGCTGCCCTTTTAATGAAATATTATTTTAATGAAATCATAATTTCTATTTTTTTGCACAAACACACATCAGTGTGACACGCTGTAGCAGAAGTTGTAATACCGGGCTCTAGGCGTGTCATTTAGCTGTGTGTCGTGGCCAAGGTGTGTCTGTAGCCACAGCTCGGCGTTAAGATGGTGTGGTCTGATCATAGTGTTTAAATCATTACTCACAGGGTCAATTACCCAGACCAGTGATTACTTTTAATACCTCTCTGGCACCCTGGCCAGCTGGGATGGTCTCCTGGCTCACAAATTACTGCTGAATCCATGAGATCCATTAGTTGGGGATTGCGGTTCTCAAACAACCCCAAGACTAATGTACTTGTTGTGGACTTGCCCTGCATGCAGCATTTTGGTTGCAGAAGCTCAGGTGTCTTGGCTATTCACATGCATGGTTAATGGTACCTACAGTATCTAGCACACTTTAACTGGTCATAGATTTATACCGAAATATATATGTTAAAGGGTCAGTTTAATTACTTGCCAGTCAGAATTTTAAGTTAGGTATGGCAAAGGTTAAGTAGCAATAAAAACTTTACACTACTGTCCAAGAAATAATGAAAGTTTTATTGATTGTTTAATGCATCCTTCCCAAAGGTGTGGCGAAGCATGTGGGAGACGCTCTCAAAGAGCACTGTTCAAGATCATCAAAAAAAATTTGCACTATCGGGATCGCACCCTGGGGAGTCATTGAAAACAGGAACGATCTCATCGGCAGAGACGTAAGACACAACTCTTGCAATCTAATTTGTAATTGCAAGATTATCTCGAAAGATTCTGGTACTTTGGTGTACTACAGTACCCAATAACCTGTATATCTATTTAATGCTGAGTTTTTTTCATGACAGCATTGATTTTGTCATAGTTTGGAATGTTTTGTTAAAGTGCAAAAGTCATTTTTCTTTTTCTTTTTTTTCCCCCCTCACTCTCCTATCCTCTTCCCTTTTACTGCCTTCTCATGGCCACAATGCAGATTATCGCTCCGTATCAGACGCTGCTGAACCCTCTTAGCAAACTAAACGTTCTCAACAATCTGCATTCCCATTTCCTCCTGGTGGATGATGGAACAGTGGGCAAGTACGGTGCAGAGGTCAGTCTGCGGCGGGACCTGGAGAAGCACATCAACCTCCAAAGAATACATGCACGTAAGTAAAACCAGAAACTTAGACTTCAATGCAACAGTTTCCATTGCTTGGATTCCAGAGAAACAAGAGATTATACGGGATCACTTTAGATCTGCGAAAGCAGTCTGGGGATCTTCTTCTGAGATAATGCAGTGAGATTGTTAGTGTGTCTTGGAAAGCCAAAAACATTGCCCTACTCATGTACTCATCTCCTCCTTGTCAAAAATATCACACTTGGCCCATTAAATTACTGAAATCCATAGCGTCAAAATAACAACATCAAAACAACAATTTGAGTTTATGTTTTCTATTATTTTATTGGCATTTTGTTGGTAGGGGCTTTGAAGTGGGACATCAGAAAGATTTAACTCCACACTGTGTTGTATGTGATTTCAAATCCAAGCTAATTGCCCCTTCTGAAAAGAAAACAGCAAACTGTAAATTCTGTGTTGTCTCTTCTGTTGATGTGCATTTAAACATAAAATTGTCACTTTTTAGTTCTCTGAAATGTGAAAAATTGACCAATACTCAGAAGTGAACATGAGGGCAGTATCACCCACAGACTGGAATAACACTCCTCTCACTTGTTTGACTGGTCATGCTTCACTGACCATAGACAAGGACAATTAAATATTTATTTATTATTCATTAATAATATACATGCACAGTCTAATGTGCCCTTGAAATAAAATGCGCACACACACACACACAGCAAATTAACAACTCCATTCCAGCCCCTGTTCCACCAAACGGGACATAAAATGACCATCAAATTGCACCAGACAGCATTTGCTTCTCAGTTACTTACATTAAACTGAAAGCAATAGAGTTGACTAATTTCTTTCTTTTTGACAATTTGTGCTGGCTGTAAAGTGTTACTGGACAGTTTGGGACTCAGAGAGTGACATGATTTTCTTCCTTGAAAAAAGTGATTATCTGCCTATTTTATGTATTAAGCAGGTTAACTCTGCCCAGGCACGAGATTGCCTGGAAAATAATTCATTAGCAGCTATAAACAGTCATATCTGGTTAACAAAATACAGTATGCGCAGATAATTGTAGTGTGTATTATAACTTGTGTGGCAATACCACTTTGAGCCATGTTAAATACAGCAGGGTAATTCAGATGGTGTCAGGTAAGCTATTAAGATGTTCAAGACAATCTAAAATTTCTGAAAGTCATACATTACATTTTGTGGTAAAACCCATTCTTGAATATTCATGTAGGTTAAAATAAATCCAAATAGTCATTTGTACAACTCTTTAACGAGTGAAGTATTTTGTCGATTTGGTTGAATTTACTTCAGGAAGTCAGGCTCAGGAAGTGCAACCAATATAACTTGAGACAGATAACAGGGAAACAAGTTGAGTGCTAATTTGGCTGACAGTTCACATAATTAATTCCTATCTTAGACATTATGTATAATAGTGAATTATCATGACATACCCGTCAGATAGGACTAAACCCCAAAGTGTAATCATTATGAAATTAGTGTGCCTTTGCCTTTTTGAAACTAGGTGATAACAGCGAGCTGGCCATTATCATCTCAACCTCTCTCAAACTGTCACTTGGGTGGAGCTGTATTATGTGAATGACATTGGAGCTGAAGGGAATAATGTAACATAAACCTAAACTTTAAGCACACTCTTCGTCTTCTTCTTTTTTTTGTTGTTGTAGGAATTGGACAGGGTGTTCCTGTTGTGGCCCTGATCTTTGAGGGGGGTCCCAATGTGATCCTGACTGTGCTGGAGTACCTTCAGGAGAGCCCTCCCGTGCCAGTGGTGGTGTGTGAGGGGACCGGCCGTGCTGCTGACATACTGGCCTACGTCCACAAGCAGACCGAGGAGGGAGGGTAGGACACACACAAGCACAGAGGACAGGGGTGGGCGGGGGGAAAGAAAATGACTGCTGTGGTTGCTGTCCTGAAGCTCAGTCTTTCCAAATACTGTTTTAGTCTTGGTTTTTTTTTGTGTGTGTGTGTGTAATAACAAATTAAATAATGAACAGAAGATAAGAAAGGAGGGAAAAGATGGATAAACATTAAGAATTAGGTGCCCTACGTCGATTTTAATAAAATCTAATAAAATCAAGCTTTCATTACATATTTAGATGTGGTTTAAAAATAGTTGTTAAAGTTAGATTTGTTTAAAAAAAAAGTTTTTAAATGGCAGTATGATGCTGTAGCTGATGAATCATTTACTGTGTTGTAGACGTGATGTTCCTCTTTTTTACAATTTTTTTTATTTTGCAATTCCTTTGGCAGTGTTGGTGGTGGCTCTCATCTATTTCGGTCCCAGAAGGATTTCTAACAACCCAACCGCAGCCCAGTCTGTTATAAAAGAGTTGAAAATAGAGAACTTGTGACAGAGTGCAGTTAAAAATTATCAGTTGACGGGCTTAATCAGCCAATTAAATTTACACATTCTGCTGCAAAATGTGACACAATCACACATGACTGCAATTAGTGTCTAACCTGTAAATGTGTCTATGAACTTGAAATATACCCTCATCCTATTGTAAATGCCACCTCAGCTAGCATGTAGCTGCTGTATTTTCTTTGATTTCTAGTTTGATGATTTTGGGCAGTGATCCAATATACAAATAGTGATCCAGTTTAACTACCTATTTCTGCGCTTAAATATAATTAAACAAATATAGCATTTAAATACAATGAGTGATTGTACGGCTGCAGTATATAAACATGCTGCTGAAGCACATTATGTATACTGCAGGAGAAGACTATGCAGGAATGAAATCAAACCTTTACACGCCTCTCTTAAAAAGGACATAATATTCAAATTAATTCATAAAAGCAGTATAAGACCAAACATGCACTGCATAAATGGGAGTCTAGGTTCAGTCTATTGCACTCATCTTTGAATGAAAGTTAGCACATCTTATTAAAATCTTCTTGGAGGAATGACGTCATGTTTTCCCTGAGAGTTGAATGGTTAGGAAATTTGATACTGTACATCTGGATCAGAGAGGCTGCACAGCTAACCTACTCCACAGCTTATTATGTTCAGGCCAAGTCTCCATGGTGAAATACTCAAAAATATTGCTAAAAATACTGTAAAACGAGCGACTGTCATTAGACAAAAAAGCTGAGGTTCATCTCATAGGTGGTTCACTGTATTACTAATCTTATTTCAAGTGGCAGAGCCCTGGAGGCTGAAGTCAAACTGCTATATTTGCAATATTTAAGATCTAGATTTAACTTAAAATTTCAACTTCTCACTACACCAAAATTTGGTGACATAGTTTGCCACCAGTGGCCTAATATTAATGCGTTCTCTAGAGATAAAAGCACTTCAGCAACTATGGAGCATAGAACTTAGATCACATTCAGATAAATGTATCATTTGGTCTGTGTGTTACTTTGTGTTTAGCGAGACAATACAAAACATACTGTTCTGTTTTGTCGACAGAATATTTAGATTTGAAGGCCTTGAGTTCACTGTGTTGTTGATGGATGTTTAGACAGGACATGTGCGGGAATCAAACCTATATTTTAAGTGTTTTGCAGCTGTGTGGGTTTGAGCAGTGTGCCTGTAACCGTGTTATAATGTCATTCTTCTACAGTGGTCTTCCTGATGGAGTGGAGACTGACATCATCGCAACCATCAAGAAAACCTTCAACTTCAGCCAGGGCGATGCCATCCATCTCTTTCAGACTCTTATGGAGTGCATGAAGAGCAAAGAATTGGTACATTTATGCACATTGAATTTTTTAATCACATATTTTAATTGCTTTCATACACTTCTTATCATTCATGATGTTCAGTTTTTTATTTATTTATTTCCATTTCAATGACAGTGAGTGCAGAAGTGAAATATACTTGCACATCAGAATCATTTAATAAACTTCCTGAAAACCAAACACAAAAGCTTCAGGAGGTGTAAGAGAAAATAGAGCAGCTTCCAACTAAATGAACCAGTTTAAGCACCGCCACAGAGACAACTGTGAATTACTCTGGTCTTTTACTGACACATCAGTGACATCAGCTGATGGTCCCACTGTTGGTTTTCATAAACTGATATATATTACACATCACAAGCTCTTGAAACATCTGGATAATGTCTGTGGGAACATGGTAATGAGTGCTATCTTGTTTCTTGGAAAACAGATCACTGTGTTTCACATCAGCTCCGAGGAGCACCAGGATATTGACGTAGCCATTCTGAGGGCTTTACTCCAAGGTTAGTAGATGACTTCTCTCTGAACCTTGTTTCTCCCCAACATCTTTAATAAAGGAACTGAGAGTAAAAGTCACATAAAGTTGATTCAGTCTATTCATATGCTGAGGTTGTTGGCATTGGGAGATTAAGATTTCAAGACTTCGTAATGTTTTCATTCTGATATAGATATGCTTTGAGAACCGAGTCCCCCCCCCCGCCCCCCGCCCCGTGTGCCCTTCTCTTTGTGTTCCTGAGGAGATCATGTTGCTTACATTCACAGGGCCTCCTTATTCCAACACTGTCAGTCACTGAGCTGCATGTCTTAGTCTTATTCCTCTTCAATTCTGCAGTCTGTTAGAGAAAAAGAAAAAGCCAGACATTCTCCTGAGCAATTCTGTAGAGGGCTTTATCTATTTTGTATGAATGCAGTTCAAATAAAAAGAAGAAAAATACCTACTTTATGACCAGTTGTGTGAACATAGGCATCCTTCATTTGAAGTAAGGAACACATTTTTCACCTGAAGGAATGGTGTTGTACTGAATGTAGGTGGTTGCAGCAGGTCTGTGCTGGTTGTTCATCCCCTTTCTAGTTTTGTTTTTGTTTTGTTTTTTTCAAGCAAGGAATTTGTGAGTGACTGCAGCTGATAGGTTGTCTACTGAGTGATCGAACTTGTTTCTCCAGACTGACTGACTGTGACTGGTCAGGCAAATATTTGTCGGCCTGAGGCACAGTAGTTATGAAGGTATTATTGGAGCAAAACAACTGAGCACCTGTGACAGTGGAATCTGTAGTTGTATAGAATTTTTTTTTCTCTCCCTCAAACACTATGAATCACAAATGAAGAAACTTGCGCTCACAGTTTTGCTACAGTTGCTGCAGTTCTACGTGCTCTCACTTTTGCACCACATATCTCAGTGAAATGTGGAGCAAAACTGATTTGTGAACCTGTAGAGCCAGGGGCGGGCACTGTTCAGAGATCACAGAACCCTTTTGGCCAATCAAAAGAGCTTGTTTGGGCACCTGTCCATCTATGGTTTTTCCAACACAGTTTAGATGAAACCACGCCCACTTCCATATAGCTTGGAAAATAGCGACATGTAACTGTTGTGTTGTGTTTGAGTGAGAGAAAAAAATTCTACAAGTTTGCAACTCCTAAAGCATTTTTCTCTGACTTCAAATATACTGATACACATGTGTGACTGTTTTCTACAACTACAGATTCCAATGTCACAGGTGCTCAGTTTTTTGCTCCAATAATACCTTCATAGGTCATCTTGGACCTATGTACAGTAACTCATACAGTAACTCATCCTCAAAAGGACCCTGGACTACAAAAACTCTCAAACCTTTTAAAGAATATTGAGTGCTGCTTAAAGATCTTTCTCTCCTCCACTGTGATTCAATTCATTTGGCAGTCTGAATATTAAATGGGAAGTCACTAGAAATGCCATCACTGTTGTTAAAAGCTGAATATACTGTAGAATACAACCTCTTTTTCATGTATGGATTTTTAAGCAGACAGACTAACTGAAAGCTCCGATTATTTGGAAGTCAATTTGGTGACTTTAGTGAAATCAGATTCCCACTGAGATTCTTATTTGACATCCAAACAATCAATTTTACACAATTCTGTGTACAGTGATTATGATCGTTTGATTCCGATGGCTCCTAGAGGACAATAAAGCAGATTACTGTTGAAGAGAGCAGTAGACTGAACAGGGATTTACTTTGTAGTCTAATCTGCTGTGTTGCTGTATTAGTGTGTAATTGACTGTATTAACTGCCCCGGCCCTGCTCTACTAACCCCCTCTAATCCTGCTAGCTGGCTAACTGGAAATACACAGTTAATAAGGCTTTACTTGCCTGGGAATTCATATCTGTTTATGTTTTGTGTGTATGTGTTTCCTCATGGCTGTACCTGTGTATTTCAGGCACAAACGCGTCTGCTTTCGATCAGCTGGTCCTGACTCTGGCCTGGGACCGAGTAGACATTGCCAAGAATCATGTGTTTGTGTACGGACAGCAGCTCCTGGTACGTCTGCGTGCTTGTTTGTTTGTTCATGTTGTGTGTGTGAGCCACAGCGTCGAGGGACGTTTGCTTAGCTCAGCATTAGCTCTAAACCTTTGGACTTGCCCAAAATGATCCCAGAATCTCTGCTGACCACAATCTGCAGTCTTAAGAGCCAGGGGACTGGATTCAGGCTGGCTGCCAGGAACTGCTTGTCTTGACTGTAACATGAACCCTAGCATGAAAGCTGCAACTCAGTGCTTATGTTTATTTTAAAACTTGGGGAATCCTGGCTTTTTGCATGAATGAGAGGATAGATAATATTTATTTAGATTGTTTTTTTGTAATTTGACCATATTTTTGGTCTTCTCCCTCTTTGTGTTTGTTTTAGAAATAATGATTTGCTGTTTAAAAAAAAAAAAGTTTCATAACATGCATGTTTATCTTTGTTTGTGTGTATAGGTGAGCTCTCTGGAGCAAGCGATGCTGGATGCACTCGTGATGGATAGGGTGGATTTTGTCAAGTTGCTCATAGAAAACGGCGTGAGCATGCACCGTTTCCTGACAATCAGTCGGCTGGAGGAGCTCTACAACACGGTAGCATTATGAAACATGCACCAGCCACTGAATAAAAGAGATGAGATTTGTAAAAAAAAAAAAAATTTATGTAAATGTTTTTGAGTGTTGTAAAGCTTTTTGTATCTTCTATTTTAGAAACAACCTACCAACAACCCAACTCTCCTCCACTTGGTTAGAGATGTTAAACAGGTAGAGTCAGCCCACTTCATATCATTTTTATCAGTTGGTGTTAACCAGAATGTGTTCAATCTCATTCACCATTTTGTTTCTTGTGCCTTCTTACAGAGTCATCTGCCTCCAAACTATAAGATCACTTTGATTGATGTGGGCCTGGTTATTGAGTACCTGATGGGCGGGACTTACAGGTGCAACTACACCAGGAAACGCTTTCGAATCATTTACAACAATCTCCATGGCAACAATAGGGTGAGTTCGAACTGTTGCAATTCCTTTAGTGTCTTTGTGGTAATGTCCAAAATGTTGTTTATGGTGTTAATATTTGAAACGTCTTTCTGTGTTTTAATTTTATTTAAAGGGATACAATGCACTGAGGTTACAACCCGGCATGTTATGTGGATGTAGTATTAAAAAAATTTTTTTTTTTTTAAAACTACAGCAACATTTCGTACATTGTACTCATGATATTAGGCCTGAAACTGTTATTGAATGTATTGTGAACTGTAATTAAAGTCAGTCAAGTAAATCTGAATATTTATTCATGTTCTGCACAGAGGTCGGGGCGCCACACAGCAGGTCCTGGTTCTCATTTAAGGAAAAGTCACGAGTCTTTTAGCATGCAGGCTGACAAGAAGGAGAAGACGAGGCACAACCACTTTATCAAAACTGCACAGCCGTACAAACCTAAGGTAAACTCCTGCGATTCATTAAAAGGAACAAGGCTTCCTTTAGACTGGAGCATCCCACATGCCTAAAAATGAAAACCTCTAGCGATAAAAATCTGTCTCTGCATCTAAGGAGTCACTGTTAAATGGGGAAAAATAAAGTCTCCCTCCCTCCACCCCTCTCACTGCTCCTTCCCTCTCCTCCTAGCTCGAGTCTGCCACTGAGCAGAACAAAAAGAGAAGCAAAGAAGAGATTGTGGACATAGATGACCCAGAGACACGGCGCTTTCCCTACCCTTTCAATGAGCTGCTGGTGTGGGCTGTGCTGATGAAGAGACAGAAAATGTCGCTCTTCTTCTGGCAGCACGGCGAGGAGAACATGGCAAAGGCCCTGGTGGCCTGTAAGCTTTGCCGATCTATGGGCTACGAGGCCAAGAAGAGCGATGTGGTGGACGACACCTCAGAGGAGCTCAAGGAGTACTCAAAGTATGTTTTTCTGTGGCTTTGAGAATTTTATAGCTATCTGACATGCATCACATTTCTTTATGAAAGTAAAGGTATGAACTAAATCATCTGTGCTGATGTATTTCAGTGAGTTTGGGACGTTAGCAGTGGACCTGTTGGAGCAGTCGTTCAGGCAAGATGAGACCATGGCCATGAAGCTGCTGACCTATGAGCTGAAGAACTGGAGCAACTCCACCTGTTTGAAGTTGGCTGTCTCCTCCCACCTACGGCCCTTTGTGGCTCATACCTGCACCCAGATGCTTCTGTCAGACATGTGGATGGGGCGGCTGAACATGCGCAAGAACTCCTGGTACAAGGTTCATGTTCCATTTCGATTTTATTTTTGGTAACAAACGGGAAGCCGGGGTAATACAAGTGCTGGAATTAGTGCTGAAAAATTGTTTTCAGTGGCTGCTGACATTCCACAGTATGAATTATTAGTCTATGTACAGCTTAATACAAATATTATACCATTCTGTAATGGTTTAATATTTGTGTTTGGTTAACAGGTGTAGTGTTCCTGGGGCTTGAACAAAGGTCTGCTTTCATATCTAATCCCAATCTCAGTTCAAGTACTTGTTGAGGTGTTAAAATGCCACTTAGTTGGATGATTCATGGTGAAGGAATAAACAGTTCATCTTGGGGAATGTTCTGCTTTATCTCAGACTTCCCAGATTAAGCATTTCCTGAATTTTAGGTTAAAATCCATTCGTAACACCTGCAGAACTATCTGCACTGTAAAAACAGTACTTTGAAACCAATTGATTTTTTTTTTTTGTAAATATCAAAATAAATAGAGTAATTATGCTACTGAAAAAAGTATTATTCTTAGATGTCTTGCCTAAATCTCAGTTGTGTTTTAGAAGAAGTTCTTTTTTTATTTTCTTACTCACATGAAATGAACATGTTGTAATTCCCTTTTTTTTTTGGCTGACCAAAAATATCAAACGATTTCAAGTTTTTGCATCAGTGTGGTAGCTTTTACAGCTTTCAGCTACTATCAAGACAGAAAATATTTAAATTAGTGAAAAGAACTGGGACAGTGTAGTGTGCTGTATATGTGCAGTTAGCACCATAGTTGTCGTTTCAGATTAGACGTGCACTTAGGCAATAAAACTCTTGGGATTCATTCGTTTGTGTAACTCAAAGGACTTTCTTGACAAATATAGCAGCATCCACCCACATAAGTGTGCATTTGACTCTAGGTGATTCTGAGTATCTTGGTGCCTCCTGCCATCCTACTGTTGGAGTACAAATCCAAAGCTGAGATGGCTCACATCCCTCAGAGTCAGGACGACCACCAGATGACCATGGAAGACAGCGAACACAACTTCCACAACATAGCTGAAGACATCCAAATGGTTAGATTTACTCAGTCTTTCTGTTTTTGTATTTTTATCCAGTCTCCTTTTCTTCATTTTTCTTTCTTTTGAAAATGTGGCATCTTCCTAGCTTCAAAGCAGTCCAGAAGTCCTACGATGAAATAAATCAATGAAAACATCATGTCCAAATTCATCACAAGAGTCTTAAAGATCAAAAATCGTCCATAGTTTAGGCATTGTTAAAGGTTTATGAGCTGTGAACATGTTGTAAGTCTGTTGTGTAATAAGTAGCAAGAGATATATTCACATAAAAAGTTTGATAAATACTTTTTTGCTCTTTTGGCCTTAAATTCCTTTCTTTATGTGTTTCTTTTTACTCTTTAGTCATTTATTTGCTTTTTTTCTTTCACTCACATTCTCCTCTTCACTCAGCTTTCTCTCATTTTCTCTCCACATTGTGGCCTGCTGTTGTCTAATTTGGGCCTTTTTAACCTCTCTGCAGGATGTGTTCAAGGAGGCCAGATCCCACGACCATGTGGAGGCAAAGAACGACATGGAGACACACATTCGCTCCAGGAAGCTGCCCTTAACCAGGAAAATTTATGCTTTCTACCACGCTCCCATTGTCAAGTTCTGGTCCAACACGGTATGGAGATTACAGAAGAGAACACACACACACACACACACACTCTCACACACACACACACATACTGTACAGTCATCTTGCCATCCAACCAACCATCTATTTTATGGTGGTTTGTCTGGGTAGGATTCTGTATAAAGGGACCTACAAAAAGAGGGAGCAGTAGCCTAACACAGATTGTTTAAGTTTTTGCTCTGAAAAGAAGAGTAACACCAACCACCCTGCAGAGATACAGATGTGTTCCTACTTATAGGGCATAACATTAGTAATCAGTCTAATTTGCCTAATGTTTACGGTTCTTCAGATGGTGGAAATGAAAGCAGGAATGTGCAAAAGGAACTTTATTATCTAGCTTAGTTCCTTTGGTTACTTAGTACCTGGGACAATTCAGTCAAAAGGGGTGTCATGGCAACTTGACTTGACTTGTCTAGTTAGGGTGAGATGAATAGTAATTAAAGTAATTAAAGACTCAAACACAATATCTGTCTTTGTCTCTTATTCCAAAGGATTATTTACTGCTTATAAACGACAGCCTCCATGTACGCCCGGGGAAGACGCACATGAAACTGAAGAGAAATTGGTTACATTGCAGCTTATACTTGAAAATCATTCTTTGTTGCAAACAAGTGAATGTTTATCAACAAGGTCAAAACACAGACTACAGAACACCCGGTTCCGGGGTGCTGGTATCATAACACTCTCTTCTACTATCTGTACTTCTCCTCTTCGCTGCTGTCTCCTATCCCATGCTTGCAGTCTTGTCAGCCCGTCAACAGTTGTCATGCAGTTGATATGCAGATTGGATACTTCCATACAGACACATGGGGAAGTGTCTAACACACACAGAGAGAAGTCTAATACTTCTCCAGGCTTTTATCATTACACAATATCATTACAGTCACTCTTATTTATACTTTATACTTCATTATGCATATACTTCATTATGTTTTGGCAGCTACAAGCACATGAGAGGTGCTATTACATGAAGTCATTGGGGATGTTCAGAATAAAGATCAACAAGAAACTGAGAGCTTTGCTGAATGCTTAATGTTCTCTCCACCAGCACGGCCTGATACAAAACCCTGCAGACTCTGGCTGTGATCGATAGTCTATCCATGTATACCACAAATAGGAGAGGGGGACAAGGTGCAACCTTGTCTTATCAGACACCCACACAGAAAGTAGTGAGACACTAAGAATGGAAACACAGCTGTCTCACTCTCTGTAATATAGCACTGAATGGGTGGGCAGATATTCCCACAGCACCGCCCACAGGAAACCTCAGGGAACATGATCCAACAACATTTCCCAATCCACAGCAAGCATCTAGTTAAGACCCCTCGATTATTTGTGAGAAGCATTTTTCTAGACTGGGGATAGAATCCAGTGCTCAGCAGTCCATTGCAAATTCCTTTCAAGCACCTTGGCATGTGCTTTCCCAGAGTGGCATAGAAATGTGTTTCCTGGCTGATTGGAACACCATCCTGTCCCCTTTTTTCACAAAATTAAAGCCACTTCTTTGTCTGCGCTCCATTAAACTCTATTGGAAGTGTTCACAGGTAGGAGGCCATTGAGGGACCATTTCCTTCACACTGCACCAGCACTCCTACTGGTTGGCTTTGTGGAGTAAGGAAGAATCTGAGATCGATAGCATGAATTTATGCATGCGTTATGCCCTTGCACTAAACTTTAATAACTTAACTTTAAATCACTAATTTAAGGACCACAGACTTGTCAAGAAAGACGCAGTGGTAGCAGTTAAAGCTACACATTTTCTTAAATACACACTTCAACATTCACACTCATGCATGGGATTATCACTCATCTTTTCTCACTTGCTCTCATGTTTATCTATATACACAAGCCTGAGGCTGGTTCTCATGAGCCTGGGAGTCAACATTGAGGGTTTTATTTGCAGGGACAGGGCTGTTTTTCAGGCTGTTCAAGACTGAGAGGAGCTGATACCATCACTGAAACTGCTAGCCTACGTAATATATCCTGTGCCCAAGCTTATCTACATCAGCTGTACCTGCTTCCATCCCAATTTCAACACATCAGTACAGCGGTCAACAATGACTTACCCATCAGATGGGAGTGTTAATGACTGTTTTTCCAACAGTTCACACCTTGCATGTCAAGGTTCAGCAATTTTTTCAACCATAGACCTAATCCAATTCGTACCAAGAAACTGGACGTGTGTGTGTGTGTGTGTGTGTGTGTGTGTTACCTGCCTATATGGATATTTTCCCACAGTCTGCAGTATGGTTGACCGGTGCTTTAAACAGAAAGGAGCTCTTCTGTACAAACTTCTGTGGGGAGTTTGTGTACCATTGGGAGACAGTTATTTGCCTTGTGTTTTTATCTTTTCCTGTATAGAATCAAGTAGAGTTTTCATTTGAACTAAGGTGTGCTAAGTATTTAAGTGATCTAAGCCTTGTTCAGATCAACATTTTTGAACATTCATCAGTTTACACCACAAAGTAAAAAAGCTGATAAATAACAGTACTTACTGTGTAATCTCTCACCTTATTTATTTGTTATGTAAATAGTTAATAAAAAGACAAGACTAAGAGTCTAGAGTCATGCTAGGTGCTGTGTGATGCTAATATGCTCACAATGATAATGCTAACATGCAGGTATAATGTTTACCATGTTCACCATCTTAGTTTAGCATGTTAACATTTGCTAATTAGCACTAAACACAAAGTACAGCTGAGGTTGGGAATGTTTAGTTTTGTAGGTATTTGGTCATAAACCAAAGTGTTGGACAAATTGAAATTTGACCAGATGATGGTGCTAGATGAAAAGTCAGAGGATCACCATAGTCAATAGGATTTATCCTCCGAGGACCATGAATGTCCTTGCAAAATTTCATAGCAATCCATCCAATAGCTGTTGAGCTATTTCAATCTGGACCAAAGTTGTGGATCGACCGACTGACCGATATTGCCATCCCTAGAGCCATGCTGCTAAAAACACAACGATACAGAGAGGAAATTATTTTATGTACAGTGACTTTGTTTGGTACTTATTTCATTGGAGTTACTTGTTAAAACAGGACAAAGAGGCAGGAAAAAACATGTTCAGCATGGGTAATAGCCAATTATAGTTTAAATGATGTTGGCTAATACGACCCCTGTGTTTTTAATACTGCATTAATTAATTTGTGGCCAGTGGGGGGCAGAAGAACTGTTAAAAAAGGCTGACATACTCACAACATTGATATCACCTTTTTATAGTAGAAGTTATGAATAACATGGGATTGATGAGAGTGGTGAACAGTCCAATTACATACAGTAGCTTGATTCCATGTTACTATAAAAATACTGATTTATTGTAGCTTTAAATGACTGATTGGTCCCATCTCCATTTCTTATATACGCCCCTCCCCCTCTCTCCCTGAGAGCAGACTCTGTTGGGAACTGTGATAGAGAAGATGAAATTTCTCTTTCTTCATCCTCACAGCTAACCACCAGCTGGGCATGACATGATGAGGTTCAGCCCCTTCAGAGGGCCTCAGCTGACCTAGTCTCAAAATATTTTAGAGAAAGGAAGCCCCTCTCTGGAACTGTCTGAATTTAGAGGCTCTCTGTCAACAGTTATCACACATTTATGACATAGTTAAAGAAATGACAGCATTCCCATTCTTGGAAGAATTAATCATTTTACTTGCATTTGAATAAGTGTTTTATAGAATGTTTTTGGAGTTGTTAATGAGTCTTATTGTTTTTTGGGTCTCCCATTGTCAGCTCTTCTACCTGGGCTTCTTGATGTTCTACTCGTATGTGGTCCTTGTAAAAATGCCCGAATGGCCTTCTCCTCAGGAGTGGGTGGTCATCCTCTACATATTCACCTCTGCCATTGAGAAAATTCGAGAGGTATGTGGAACAGAAGTGTGTGTGTCAGATTAGGGCTGCATGATATGGTAAAAAAAAAAATCATATTGCGATTATTTTGACAGATATTACGATTGCGATAAGTTTCATGATTAGAGGGAATGATCATTTTTGCATCACAATTTTCATTTTCACTGAAAAAACTATTAAAATCATGATGATGTGACATTTGTTGGGCTCTGCGCCAAACAAACATGTTTTCTTACATCTGGAGAACAAGATTTGTAGGCCAGAGCATCTCTGCAGCGCTACAGTGCTTCATTATAATGCTGTTTTGTCACACATTTTACCTTTTATCAGAAAATTGCAGCTTCTGCGATTTGGATATTGCACTTGGCCATATTGCGATTTCAGTAAAATTTTGATTAATTGTGTAGCCCTGTGTTAGACAATTTTTTAGATGCGTGTTGTTAAAAATAATGAAGGTAAAGAATGTATACATATGGCAGCAAGACACAGATGGTAGCTTTTAATACCAATTTCGTCTGTGTGTCCTATTAACTGCAAATTAACTAATCTCCTTATTATTTCACATTTTGCTTCTTCTCTCATCTCCTTTTTTCCAGATGTTTATGTCTGAAGCAGGCAAAATAAGCCAGAAGATAAAGGTGTGGTTCAGTGACTATTTCAATGTGTCCGACTTTCTGGCCATTGTGACCTTCTTTATCGGCTTTGGCCTGAGGTTGGGTGGAGGCGAAGCCTTTGTCCCCGGGAGGACGGTGTATTGTCTCAATATCATCTTCTGGTACGTGCGACTCCTGGATATCCTGGCTGTCAATCAGCAAGCTGGTCCGTACGTCATGATGATTGCTAAAATGGTGAGTTCTTTATAACTGGAATACTCATTTGCATGAACACAATTGACATGTAGTAGTGGAACTTTCTTGGTGACACTGAGGGGCAGATTTACATGCCCTGTGCTTGTAGTCTGTATGAGTAATGTCTGTTTTACCAATTATGCAGTCAGTACTGGGACTGCCTTCTAGGAACGTTCAGCAAAAGACATGCAGATTGCGTCTCAGATGAAAGACAAACTGTGCGTCCAGGCTTGTGCACCTCTCAGATGATGTTATTTTGTATCTGTAGCAAAAGAGTTTCCCCTCGGGGATCAATAAAGTATTTCTGATTCTGAAACGAGATCAGTCTGGCCCAGAGTTTCATGTTTTGGTCTTGAACGTGCCTGAAGAGAAATAACTTTGCTGTGGCCGTCTGTTCAGATTATACTACTGCTACTACTTAAGAGAAGTCACACCATTGGATGATGCAGCCGTGAATGTTTTTATACACAGTGTAAAAGCTGTCATTATTTTTCCATCCATGTGTTTTTTCTGAAGGTGCTCTCACAAAAAATAAAATAGATTGAAATTCTGCTTTATAGTCATATATTGTACATTCTTCTGAAACAGAGCCAGGAGGAGATACAATGAAATAGGAATAATATTTTATTGTTTTTCAGTTAACACTACTGTATCTTGATGTAACCAAAATGATGTCAAGAACACTTAAGAAATAATAATAAAGTGTTTAATAGTGATTATTGTATGATACATACGGTCATGACAGTATTACAGACAGCTTTAAATGATTGCCTTCATTTTTTGGTAACGTTTTAGCTAATAGTCTAAACATACTTTGAGAGCGTTGTTGCTATGTTTTTTGCATTACAAATTGCTCATATTAATATTCATGTTTTTATTTAATCAGTTTGAACATTCACATTTAAACAGCATTAATCATCTACATGATGTTACCAGGTATTGTAACTTACTATATTATCCTGAGCTGCCCCATCAGTTTTAGAACAGACTTTTCACCTGTCCTACTGTTATTTTTTCCATTTATTGTGCTCCATGTCATAGTTCTAACAAAGTATTTCTGTAACCTTTGAGTTATTGCCTACCATCAACAGAATATTGGATGAAATTATGTTAAAATCATGTGAAGAATTGGTTGATTTAATTTTGCTAAAGGAATAGTTTGACTATTTTTAATATATACTTATTTGCTTACGCTTACATAAGCTAGAACCAGCAGGCGATGATCTTAGCTTGGCTTTAAACAGCTAGCCTGCGTCTGTCCGAAGCAAAAAAAAATCAGCTTACCAGCAAAAAAAAATTAACTAAGTAACAAACTATATTTTGTTTGTTTAATCCGCAGAAATGACAAGTTGTGGTCTTACATACATTTTAGTTACATGCAGGACTATTTCTTGGCAGGGCCATTGACTTCCTGAAGTCTAATTAGTGACTTTAGAGGTGCTGGTAGGTGGGTTTTCTTTACCTTTGGACAGAGCCAGGTTAGCTATTTCCCTGTTTTCAGTCTTTATGCTAATCTAAGCTAACCAGCTGCTAGCTTTAGCTTTATATTTAGTGTGTAGATATTAGAGTATTGACCTTCTCATCCAATTCTCAGCAAGAAATCAAATAAGCGTATTTCCCACAATATCGAACTCTTCCTTTAAGTGCCATTAGATGTAATTAGAACATAATGAAGTTTCCATAATGTGCACCTTCATAGCTGTTAAGTGATCATAAACCCTTCGACATTACTGTGTCTGGCTTGGTGATTTCAATACAGACATTATAAAGATTTTTTACTCAGCAGTTACAGTTACTGTATTGAAACAGGCAACACCAGACCAAATCAAAGAATAGAACATTGTCATGTTTCTATTTTTCCCTTATTTAACAAGCTGTTATATAAAAAGTGTTTTTTCTAAGCAAAAGTAATAAAATAGTGCTGATTTTGGATCCCCAGAGTAGACAAGTGAGCACAAAAGAAACTCTCTGGAATGTACTTAATAAGTCAAGTTTTATTTGAAGGAGCGATAATACCATCAATTATATGTTTCATTCTGTAAGTGTGACATCTCTTGCAGGTGGCCAACATGTTTTATATTGTGGTAATAATGGCTATAGTCCTGCTGAGCTATGGCGTACCCAGGAAAGCCATTCTGTACCCACATGAGGAGCCCAGCTGGACGCTGGCCAAAGATGTGGTCTTCCAGCCGTACTGGATGATGTACGGGGAAGTATATGCCTATGAAATCGATGGTAAGGACGATGAGGATGGTAGGGGAGATTATGAGGGTAAGAACAGTTTTATTCAAAGCTTATCACCACAGCATGATAGCTGATTGTCACTCAAAACAAGCACTGGAAATCAAACCCACGATGGCCTAATCATCCCCCCCCCCACAGCTTCTGTCACACAACATGGTTTACATGCAGAAGCAGCCAACGCAGGTCTCTTTGGGGAGGGCAGGGCTTTTTGTTTCACCACAGCACTGACTGCCTCGACTCAGCTAAAAAGGGTCTGGATAAAAGGCAACGATTAAGTGATCATCACTTGAGTCGGGCGCATTTGAAGCTTAGATGGAACAAAACACCTGGCTGTGCTCCATAACCTGAGTTGGCATCCCAAAGTTTCACACACCATTGAAATTTATCACATGGTTTATCACTGTTATTATGACCTTGTCATAGAAAGGGAGGAAGTGGTGAATAGTCATATGAAAAGAAAAGAAGAAATAAAAAGGAATTGAATGCTCAAGGTTAATTTTTGAACAAACATTCAAAATATTCCTCTGAACAAATCCTAGTTGCAGTATGTTTTGCCATACCTCAAGTGTGCACCAACACAGCACCACTAAGCAGCTAATTTCTTGTACCTGTTAGCGCCAAAGTACTTCACAGTAAATGTTTTTTTTGAGGGGGGGTTTACATCATTGCAACTTATATATCAATTAATGTATAGGGACGATGCTACCATCTTTGTAGTTTAGCTATTTGTTTCTACAGTTTAAACAGAACAGTGAGTACATAAGCTAAAAATATAAACAGGATTTTAATATATAATGTGTGCATATGCTAAAAGGCTCCTCCTCTTCACAGTGTGTGCCAATAACAGTGATCCCTCAGTAAAGTCGCTGTGTGCGGCAGGAGTGTGGCTGACTCCTCTCCTACAAGCAGTCTACCTCTTTGTACAGTATATACTAATGGTCAACCTCCTCATCGCCTTCTTTAAGTAAGTGCACAACATTTTAGTGCTAAATCCAGCTGTGTTTCCAGAATAATGTGGGGAACATTATCATCCTCAATGTAATTTCTGTACTGTTTTCCAGCAATGTGTATATGCAAGTGAAGTCCATTTCTAATCTGGTGTGGAAGTACCAGCGCTACCACTTCATTATGGCCTACCATGAGAAGCCTGTCCTCCCACCCCCCTTCATCCTCCTCTGCCATATCTACTCCCTCTTCTGTATGTGTAGAAAGAGGAAGAAGGAGAATACCTACGGACCAAGTATGACCACACTGCTGTCATTCTCTGGCAGAAACCTCATGTCTCCTACATGTAAATTATTAAGGGGGGGGGAGTGGTGCATGATGCCATTCATATATATTTTTCAAGAACACACATCAGGGATCAGGGGTTTAAATGTTTGTGTACAAAACAAAACTATTTAACATAGTGTTGCTGCTTAACTGGTCGTTAAGGAAATCTCCAACAGTAGCAAGTCTGCTTTCTTTCTTTCAGAGCTGTTTCTCACAGAGGAAGACCAAAAGAAGCTTCATGATTTTGAGGAGCAGTGTGTGGAGACATACTTTCATGAAAAGGATGATCAGTTTCACTCGGGGAGTGAGGAGCGCATACGTCATACCTCAGAAAGGTGTGCATGCACGAGACAAACAAAATGGGCCCCCACTCATAAAATACGGCTCCACGGCGCTACTAAAAGTTCAAAACGCCACAGGGTATCTTTTTAAAGGCACTGTGTAAGGCTTTCAAAAAGCAAACGTTCAGTAAGATGCAGTGTTTAAAATATAATCAAATGAGTGATAACCTACTGAATATACAGTAATTATGAAATTTCCTTAAATGACTAGACATGAATGAGAAAACTCAAAATGAGTCAGTGAATATGCCATGCTACAGCATTGATCATTATTTCAGAGTATAAATCTCTACTCATTTTCATTTTAACAATAAAATGTTAATGTCATTTTTATTTTTTCATTTAGCATTAACAACAGTAGGTAACACAAGCTAACTGAAGCTACTGTTTGTCATTTCCAGGGTTGAGACCATGTGTTTGCAGCTGAGGGAGGTTGGGAACAAGGTCAACTTTATAAAACGCTCTTTGCACACACTGGACTCCCAGATCGGCCACCTGCAGGACCTCTCTGTTCTGACTGTGGACACTCTAAAGACCCTCACTGCTCAGAGGGCATCGGAGGCCAGCAAGGTCCACAATCAGATCACCCGAGAGCTCAGCCTCTCTAAGAACGTGGTCCCCAGCATCGCCCCTGTGGCAACAGACACTGGCCCCCACTCCAAATCGTCCATGATAGGCAAACGCAGTGTGGGGGCTTACTTTGGCTCCTCTTTTTCCCAGGCAGGAGCCAACATTGCAGATTCTCTTTTTGGGATTGGTGTAGGGGGAGGGGCTGGGACGGAAAGTAGCCGGAGAGTCGGGCCCAGCCCTGGAGCAGGACTGGGGCTGGACCCCAGCCTGAACCCAGCATTGAGTCCAGAGAGGAGGGGGTTGTTTGGGCTCGGGCATCTTGCTGCAGAGGCTGGCTCCTCAGGCAGTGCTGGCTCCAGTTCCTTTGTCCAAAGTGCCATTTCCCCTCCGGAGCTGCGTCTCCGAGGCCACTCTCTCACCCAGAGTAAGCTGACCCGTCCACTAGAGCCGGGCCTTTCCGACTCCCCATCCAGCCTGCCCAATGTGCCCTCCCCCGGAGCCCAGTTCCACATCAGCAGCACCCCTTCCCAGCCCAGTGGCTCCAGCCACCCAGAACTTACCCTAGCTGGCCTTTACCAGCAGCCCCTCCAGCCAGGCAGCACCACTGTAGAGTTTGGGGCTTTTGTTGGTAAGTATGAGACTGAGAGTGAATCTGGTGTTGAGAAGATAAAAGAGGAGGGTGAAAACTATGTGTGTGTGTATCCTACTGTTGTCGTTGTCTCTAAGACTTCAGGCTCTGCTCAGCCTGCCTGCTTGCCTGCTTGCACTGCGAAGCCTGAGAACACACAGGGGTTAGGAAGGGGGGGGAGAGAGGGGGAGGTGAGTTGGGGGTATGTGAACGAGGCGTTCTGCGACGACGAGGGCAGATCAGGCTTTCTGAGTAGACAGAGTACAGACACTGAAGTCCCACTACCTCCTGAAGCTGAATCATCACTGGGTGACACCCATGGAAATAGCAGCCTGCCAGGTTGTGCTCATGCTCCTGCTGTGGCACCCAGGAGACCACACAGACGAAGGAGCAGGGAATGGAATATGTCGGGACCACCTGCCCCTCCAGCATCCTGCTATGAGGGTCAAAGTGGGTCAGAAGTCCCACTTGACAAGAGGAACACAGCAAGAGAGCCGAACATAAGAGGTTTGAGTTTTAGTCTTAGGTCTGCGTCTGCCGGGTGCTCTGGCCTGTCTATCTTCAGATCAGGATCCCAGTAGAACTAAACCTGGTGGCTTTTCCTTTCCTTTCTCTGCTCTGTCTGAACCTTTTGTCTGACTTGTATTCTGTTTCTCAGGTGGTTCTGAGGTTTTCACATATGAAGTGACTGGAGCATGAATTATTGGTTGGCTGGTTGAGGTTTTCAGCGCTAACTGAGATTGATTTAAGGATTTGTTTGGCAGGTGGAGGTGAGGGGCGGAGTTTCTCATAAGAATCAGTTTGAACTGTGATTATTTCACCATTGTGGTGATGGTCATGTCACCAGATCGGGCAGTGCGTTTACTTGTCTTGTTCTGAATGCTACACAGCAATTGCCTTATATTTCACATTGAGAGTAGTAAACAAATCTCTGTCACATAGTTCTAGCAAATCATTCTTTATGATTGTTGTGGTGGGATATTGTTACATCAGGCAAATAACTAGGAAAAAAGTATTTTATTTTGATAATGTGACATGGCAGTTGAAATTGCCCTAATGTGGGTTGACAATATTTTTTTGGTTTCAGGGCATAAAGACAGTTTGGACCTCCAGCACTCTACACCCAAAGAGACCTCAAGTAGACAGCAAAGCCCGGCCACAAAGAGCAGATCGCAGGTGTGTGTGTGTGTGTGTGTGTGTGTGTGTGTGTGTCAATCATATTGACATCAAAATCTTTTTTTAGGTGTGTTTGTTCAACGTGTGTTGCTGTCATATTTTCCTTTTATGTGAACACTTTGTAGCTTATTGATGATCAGTCAAACGCTTGTTTTCAAGGTCCGTCAAGTAGATTTTCTGTTCAAGTAAAAACTCATTGGTAGGAGACCGTGATGTCAGCCCCTTTCAGTGTTCAGCATTATTTGCCAGTTAGTCAAAATGTGTCACATCTAAATGAACCACAGGGTTTCCTCCAGGAAATTAATTAGCAGAAGTTTTAATACAAGACTGCAAACCAACTTCAACTTGATGCAGACTCTATTTGCTACGTGTGTCCAATTGGTGATTATCAAACTAACTTCAGCCTGGTGTCTGACCTGCTGTGACACAGGGAGTTTGTTAAACTTGAAATTCACTATTAATCAGTGTTTCAGAACAACGCTTACCTTCTCACGTTTTTTTTGTGTCTCTCTTTGTCTCTGTCTGTTTTTGTGGCCACAGGCTCAGCCTGAAGGTCACGGTCACATCAGAGCAGTCAACTCTTACGCTGGCTTCACAGAGTTTGACAGAAAGCCGGCTTTTCTCCATCCGGACTCCAGTAAGCTCACACAAATAATACTAAAGATAGAAGAAGATATTCAATTCGCTGCAAGCCAAAAACCAGCAGCTGCATCTGTTGACAGTGTATTCTTACATTTTCAGTGTCCCAGGTAACACATTACGGTTGGTGATTGTTCATTATTTTTCTGTAGCTCTGATGAAGAAGGACAGGAGCAGAGTGTCAGCTGAAGACATCCTCATCCACGAGGACCCCAGGGCTGCAGTACTGGTAAGAAGTGTGTGTTTGTGTGTACTTTTACAAAGTAAATAAAACCAACACAATTCTGTTTGTCTTGTTAACTTTATTAACGCTGGGTTCTGTCATTGTTTAACGACTTCTTGTTTCTCCACCAGGAAAGAGTTCAGGTCAAATCAGCCCAAGCCAGCAGCCTGTAAGTGACTTGCCAACAACATGTATACACTCACACACACCCACACTACCTCTTAACTTTATAGGGACTCATAAAGATACAAGAGAAAGTCAGACCAGTTTGTCTGATTTAAGTTGTTTGTTTTACACTTATTTAAAGCCAGCACACACTGATTCACACCACTACATGTAAATGCATTATTATCCTGTGTAGATTCATGAACTAGACTGACAAACAAATCTACAAACAAAGTATTCCATTGCATCTGTTTTGTTAAACTAATGTCTTTCTGTTGTGTCTCCGTCAGACGAGCCCCAGGGGAAGATACACTAAATGGTAAGATATGTACTTTCACTGCGGTTCCACCATCTGCATGATTTAGTCAGGTCAGGCTCGTTCTGTCTGGATCAGCTGATCTAGCAGCATTTACACGGACGCTGTTATCAAAGTGACATTTGACCTTTTCCCTTCCTTTGCATCCAATGTGTGCTTGGTGTGTGATACAATCCATGCTGTAACAACAGGCATCACCAAGAACAAGAAAATTAATTTTTTCTCCCATAAATACAGTTTGTCCATTAGTTGTGTAATGTTTTGATTGTGATTTGTCTTTAGCAATATCACTGTGGTACAGAAGACAATCTCAGAAAATCAGAAAGGAGAACGTGTCATAGCACTTTCACAATATTATAGACTTTTAGGAGGTTTATTCCAGACAAGGAAAGGTTGATAGAAGCTGATGCAATATCTGGAGCAGTCAGAGAATATCAAAACTATATCAAAAATATTTAAAATTTTCAGATTTGAAAGGCCAACTTTTTTGCAAGTCATTTTGAAAATCTTTGTTTATGGAATGTCACAAAAAAGGGATTTCACATTACATCAGTAGTGTGAACTGTGCTGTACAACACTTTATGTATGTTTACTCATGTTTCTGGATGAAAGCGTTACTTTGCTTTTCTTCTTCTGTGGTTACAGCCGCAGTTTCTCTCTACACGCCACGACACACCCACCTCGGAACCAGAAAGGACTGTGAGTAACCCACGCTGACTGACCAAACAGTACAACCGACTCGTACCATGACTGTCTCAACTCAATTACAGTTGAAACGATTAGTCCGTTAATCGATTAGTGGATCAAGAGAAAATTAACCGGCAACTAGATTGATAATCGATTAATGGTTTCAGTCATGTTTCAAGCAAAAATGCCAATCATTTGCTAGTTCCAACTTCTCCCATGTGAGGATTTGGTGCTTTTATCTGTTTTATATTATTGTAAATTGAATATCTTTGGATTTGGATTGCTGGCTGGACAAAACAAGACATTTGAATACGTCATCTTAGGCTCTGAGAAATTGCGATGGATAGTTTTTCACTATTTCTTAGGCAATTAATAAAGTAATAAAGAAAATAATCAGCAGATGAATCAATAGCAAAAATAGTCACTAGTTGCAGCCTCACTCCCGATATTTTGCTCTGTGTCTTGACAGACCAATAAACTGATGATAATAAGAGACGGGCCTGGTTAAAATGATACATGCAGAGATAACAGTGGTCTATTTTACTTGAGTGCCAGGTAGATGTTGGTTTTATTATTTATGAGAAAAAAGGAATATCAAAGAAATATATATGAAGATCAAATTAATATACTGCATGTATCTTCTGACTTTGAATTACAGAGGGAATAACCAATACTTTATCCAGCTTATACAGATCCATAAGCAGAATGTTGCGCTATGTTTACCTAGCAACAGAAATAACTTACAGGAAGTAAAACTGTTACATTAAGCTTGAGCTGTGTCTGTGCTTCTGTTGTTGTGTAGTAGTACAGAGACATCTACTGGTGGATGCTGGAACAGCTCAGGGTATTTTTGTTGAATTAATGTGCCCATATGATCGTCTATCACTGGCATGTTCATTGAATAACTTCAGCTAATTCCTTTAAAAGATTTGCAAAAATATTAACAGTTCTCTTCTTTTTCTCCGTAGCTATTGGCTCACCTTTCAAGCCCATGGAAAGCTACCAGTACTCAGGTGAGACATGGAAAATAAGTTGATTTTTCGTGTATTATTTTAGTTTCCAGCATCAATGGCTGTAGATTTCTTTCTTTTTTTTGCTGTATTGAAGTATGGCATTTAATTTAGAGTGAAAATTGATGTTACACTGAGGCAAAGAGCAATGTATAATCCTACAAAGTAGTTTTACCTCTGTTCACTCTTCTTCTGCAGTTGTCTTAACCTGTTTTTCAGAATCAGAAATACTGTATTGATCCCCGAGGGGAAACTCTTGTGTGTGTGTGTGTGTGTGTGTGTGTGTGTGTGTGTGTGTGTGTGTGTGTGCGTACTTTTCCTCCTGTAGCTGTGGAGCGCAACAACTTGATGAGGCTGTCCCAGAGTATCCCCTTCACCCCTGTACCCCCTAGAGGTAAGTCAGGCTTACTGTGCATTCCCAGACATGTCGGGTCAGGTGAAAACACCGCAGACGGTTCTGAGAAACAACAGCAGGCAGTTGGAGAATGAGGAAGTATGGAGCCAGATAAATGTGGTTTCTACATTGTTTTTGCCCTCTCACATCTGCGGCTGTTTGCTTCAAACTCATGCTCAAGCTATTGATGAGCAAAGTATGTAGGTGCTGTCTTTTGTGTGTGTGTGTGTGTGTGTGTGTGTGTGTGTGTGTGTGTGTTTTTTGGTTATTTATTTCTGCTTCACAATTCACTACCTCTCCTTCATGAAGAGGAACTCCTGATTTTAATGATTTGTATGTTACAGGTTTGAGTGGCAGTCATGTTGTTGTCACAGTTTTATGGTTGTTACTGTGAATGTCTTAAAGTGTAAGTGCTTGTGAGTCATGTGACCCATGCTGTGTCTAGGCATTTCATCATGGTGGTGTTATAGTTAGTATATTTGCAACAAACACATCATACAGTTACAGTATGTCTTAGAAATGGGCAGCAACATGGCACCAGCTTTTAGTATGAGTAATATCTCAAATGCCATTAAGCATTATTTGAACTATTATCATTTAATCTAAAGAGTAAAGAGACAATGATCTATACTGCCTTACAAAGGCAGAGAGCTGTAACTACAGAAACAGTGAAGTTGAGAAAAAAGGGTTTGAAGGCTCTTGGCCAAACTGTGTAACAGATATCTACGTTTTTAGGCTGATTATTAATCTTTGTCACAGACCTTACCGTTACATAAAACCTAATAACATTTATATAACATTAAGACACTGCATATTTGGATCATTTAAAGGGCACAGGGATAACATAGTATCTACAAACAAAATATTACATACTTTGAATTTCTTGTATGTTTAAACCAATGAGCTAGGCTCTTGACCAGCTAGTAGTAGTGCGCGGTTTGCAGTTATATCCGCTGATTGAGCGTGCCGGGTCATAAAATTAACATTCTAAGTAATAGTGGATGGGTTATGGGTGGATGAAATAGGGTGAAGAGACGCTGTACACATTTATGCAAGAGGCACAGCAGCGTAATTTCATCGATTTTATTTAAATGTGATTATTTAATTAATGTTCTGTCTACACACATACAGTCCAGGTTCATACAGTGAAATTGTTTGGAGTAAAGCAGCCGTCCTCCTGATAAATCCTGAGCTCCATCAGAGCTTTTTCAGAAGCTAAAAGTTGAATTCTGTTTCCTCTGGAGAGTTTCCTCTGTTTGTCAAGAATATAACTACAGTTTAAACATTTAAACATTACTGACAGCAACCTCTCTAATCATTAAAGTAAATCGTTAAAGAAAACACTCACACATCAATAGAACACACAATAAAGAAATCACCTGGAAAGCTTGCGCTACCGGTAGAGGTGGAGTGAAATGTCCATGCGGGTGTGGGTCTCTAAATCGGAATAAAATAATTTGTTCGGGTGGGTGGCGGGTGGATGATTTGATATGCATACATGTGGATTTGGCTAACATCAGAGCCGATAGCGCATCACTACCAGCTAGCCTTAACTATCCAGAGTGCAGTCACTGCGGTTTGGTTTTTACCTCTGAAAAAAACAGCATGTAACATTTTCAAGAACTAGAATACAAACACATTTTTATGGCATAAAAATGTTCTAGAGTAAAACTGATGCAAATAAGATTCTGGTCTTAACTCAGATCTGACTAAATATGCAGTTATTGCGTTTTAACTTTGTAGGGCAGTACAGACAATATACAAAAACACAAGAAATGACTGACCAAGTAAATACTGCGACAACCTACTCATTGAAGAGGCATTTGCCATCAGCAGATATAAACCTTCCTTCAACAATGATCTGTCGCAATCAGCTATCACAGCTGGTATTTATTAGCTGTTGTTTTGACACCTCTCCTGTACCTGCTCCTAATGATGGTTTACAAGTAAAACTGAAAGCTTGAAACAGGAACAGTGCTTAACTGTGACGCACTCAGAGAAAACTGTCTCTGTGCCAATTTTACACTGCACAGGTTGGAAAAATTTGCTTATTCCCTGCGTAACTGTCCTCGTAACTGTATTGTCCCCAATTCAAATCCGGCCGAGAGGCATTTTTTGTACGTCATCTCCTTCACACTCTCTGCCCTCACATTTCCTGTCTGATTCTCTGCTGTACTCTCAAATAATGGCAAAAATGCCAAAAAAATAATCAAAGGAAAAGTGACCAAAGGAAGTCAAATACGTAGCATGGCAAATAGACCCATGATAAAGAGTTAATGGATCAAATCAACAATAAAACACAAGAAAATATTACAACACCAGTGAGTATTAGAGCTACTGTATATTTGAAGGATTTGAATGGTGGCCATATAGTGTTCATGCTACTGTGTGTCTGCTGGATAAGCGTAAGTAGGCAAATGTTTGCCAAGATGTCAACCAGAGGCCCTTGATAAACAGATAGTATATCAATGTTCTGTAGCTGTGAGTTTGTTTTGCCTCCCGGTGGATGTAATCTGTAAAGCAGTAGGATTTTAAGTGTGTTTCTGTTCTGAGACACAAACGGGTGAGAGGGAGACCGAGGCCACCAAACAGGGATATGACATAAAGCCAGCAATTTTACATTTGATTCAAGAAACTTCAAACCAGCGCTGTGTTTTTCAGTGTGTGTAACTCTCACCTGCTGCTGTGTTCCTTCAGGGGAGCCGGTGACCGTGTACCGTCTGGAGGAGAGCTCCCCCAACACTATCAACAACAGCATGTCTTCCTGGGCCCAGCGGGGCCTCTGTGCCAAAATAGAGTTTCTCAGCAAGGAGGAGATGGGCGGAGGACTCAGACGGGCCCTCAAGGTGCTCTGCACTTGGTCAGAGTACGACATCCTGAAACCAGGACATCTGTATATAGTCAAATCCTTCCTTCCTGAGGTGGTCCAAACCTGGCAGAGCATCTACAAGGAGGACACTGTGCTGCACCTTTGTCTCAGGGTAGGGAGCACAGGCGCACTCCACTGTACACCCCACTAGCTGTAAGATCTTACGCATATTCCTTGCACTGTTGGGCTGGGCTTCACAGAACCTGTCTGAGATATAAAACTTACAAGCTTGTCCTGGCAGTGCTCAGTAGATTTAGTTAGATATTGTTACCAGGATGTGTTGCTGTTGCTGCTTAAGCATCTCTATTTGTGACCTTTTATTCTAGTATAATTTCAGTGTTGTTTCTTGTTAACAACCCTCACACCTACACTAACCTAATGTCCGTTGCATTATCAAAGTAGGAACAACACTAATGTGAGACCTTATCAACAGAGATGAGGTATGAAATCTATTTTAAGTGGTGTTTCCATGTGTCACTCCAGGAAATTCAACAACAACGAGCTGCTCAGAAGCTGACATTTGCCTTCAACCAAATCAGGCCGAAGACCATTCCTTATTCACCGAGGTAAGCACATAGCCGGAGGGCTGGCAGAACACAGACACAGAAATCCCATTCACACACATATCTTAAAACGGCTTTATTTTCATATGCTGATATGTTTTATTTTTTTTTTATAGATGCTAAGTTACGAATTTTGCTTAGCTCATTGTGGTTTGGCAAGGCCAGATTGGCATTTGCTTAGTAATTTCAAGTAGTTTACATATAAACATGAACCCTTCCTTCACCCATCGGTTCTCATTGCGTTGCTACTGTTCTTTGTGCTAAGCTAACTGACAGCTGGCTGCAGCCTTTATATAAAATAAATCTTCCAGTAATAAAGGAGACTTCGGGGGGGATTTTATTTTCTAAAGTGTTGTTTCCTGTGGGCCAGTACCCTGAAACCTGAGTACTCTGTGTTCAGGTTTCTGGAGGTGTTTCTGCTCTACTGTCACTCTGCCGGACAGTGGTTTGCTATAGAAGAGTGCATCACTGGGGAGTTCAGGAAGTTCAACAACAACAACGGAGACGAGATCGTCCCCACCAACCTCCTGGAGGAAACAATGCTGGCCTTCAGCCACTGGACCTACGAGTACACCCGCGGAGAGCTGCTGGTGCTCGACCTGCAAGGTAAAAGCCCTCAGCGCACTTACGTGTCATCACACTCCACACCTTAAACTCCAGTCAAGTTCATTTGTAGGAGATTGTTTGTTTGTTTTTAAATGTAGGTTCACATGGTGATGTAGTTCATCTGTTTCCTGCATGTGTCAATGTGACAAATGTGTTTAAATGAACAGCCTTTCTCCATTAACTATTTAGAGTGATATTGATGTTGTTTTATAGTTAATGTCATGATAATGAAGGTTGTGTGTGTGTGTGTGTGTGTGTGTGTGTGTGTGTGTGTGTGTGTGTGTGTGTGTGTGTGTTTCTGTAGGTGTTGGGGAGATTCTGACAGATCCATCAGTTATTAAGAGTGGTGAGAAGGGGTAAGTGAGCTTGCTCAATTTCTCACACAAGTCATCAATGAAAATAATCGTTAGTAGAAGCCTTACAATATTGAATGAAATTTCAACCACTTTTTTTTGTGATTTTGCACTAAACAATCACTGTGTGACTCTTGCAGATCTTATGATATGATATTTGGACCTGCCAACCTGGGGGATGATGCCATTAGGAACTTCCGAGCAAAACACCACTGCAACTCCTGCTGTCGGAAACTCAAACTTCCTGGTGAGTGATATTGTACAGCTGCTGTTCAGTTACCTTATTCTTGAGCTAAATTACATTACAGATGTGTTCAAAATCTTCAAGCTTCAAGGCAGCATTTGGGTAATTTTAAGATCCAGACGTGGTTTAAGCCATATAAAAATACTCAATGTCTGATATGGTTTTTCCACAAAAAAAACTTCAATTAACTAGTTAGAAATTCTCCTTTTCCCTCATTACAAAATCGGGGCTGGGTCCTTGCCGCAACAGCTCGGGTTCGGGTCCAGCCCATGGCCCTTTGTCATCCCCTCTCTTTCTCTCCCACATTTCCTGTCTCTCTTCAGCTATTCCTATCAGGTAGAGGCAAAAAGCCCCAAAAAAAATCTTCAGCGGTTTAATTACTGGACACAAGATGTCTCCTACTTAACTGTAAAGTCAGTTTTTACTATATGTGCACTGGAGGTTTAACATTACACATCACACTTGTGTTATTTGCATACTGGACTGTGTCACAAAATCCTGCTCGTACACGTCTTAAGGTGACCACACAGAAACTTTCCCTCGTCAGCAGATGAATGTGAAAACAGCCTTCTAGTGTCAAACTCTGCTCATACATCATTCTGAAGGTCAAACATCGAAGTAACGATAAGCAAAACACATTTTTTAATGGAGGGGGACTTTAATTCAGTGTATTTCTACAGTGATAGAAATCTCACGGTTTACAGTAAATGAGAGAAGTTACAAACCCAAATCTAAGATAATAAAAATTCTAATCTGTTACGCCATGTTGACTTTTTTCCTTTTGTCTTGTTCATCAGATCTAAAGCGGAATGACTACACACCAGATAAGGTGACGTTCCCACAAGAGGACCCTCCCAACCCAGGTGGGGGCGTCAAAGAGTCCCGCCAATCAGTGAGGCTGATGCTGTGATCTGTTCAGCGAGAGAGACAGAGAGCGTGAACGATCATGAGGGAACACCGTTCTGATTGATTTTAGTCAAAGCCAAGGAGTGGAGAGGCGCACCCAATCAACTGGAAGAATCACACTTGTGTTTCCATGGAATCCAGTGCATGCAGACTGTGTTATGTTTTTGTTGGTCACACCAAAATGCTGTCGAACACAATTTCAACCATGTTAACCTTTTTGTTTTTTAGTACATAAATGAGGAAAAAACTTTTTAAAATATATTTTGTACAAGTTTATGGGGGTGGAAAAAATAAATAATAAAAAATATATATATATACGAACTGGATATATCGACAGGTACAATATCATCGCAGAGGGTGTATTATTTATTATGAAGTTTGAGAAGTTGCCTTGTTTTAACAAAAAGACAAAAAAAAATAACAAATCTAAGTGCATTGTACATCTGTTACAGCAGCTTCACAGAAGACAGCCTGCTGAGATTCAGTCACTGCAACACTGCAGTTTGCCACCGGATCGTTTTTATAAATGTATAAAGCCTTGTTATCACAACTTTTTGTCTCTTAGCTAATGAAAAGATATGAATTTGAAGATCTTGTAAAATATGGGCATATTGCAATGCAACTTTTACAGAACAATGTATGTAATTTCATTGTATTGAGTGTGTCCACCAAAATATTGCTGATAGTTTTTATTGTTACAAAGGTACTATTGCTATATCTTTGTCATCAACTATTGTATGAGCAAATTACAATCTAGTGTATCTCATAGATACTGTTATCTGGCATGAGCTGAACAGATTAAAATATTTTATTCAGGGGAACTGACAAACATAAGGGTATTACTGTATACATTTTGTACTGGATATCATTTTAAACAAAATAAAATGTTAAAAAGCTTTAGCAACATCGCTCAAGACTGCCTGTTTCAATGTGTGGCCTCGCTTCAGTTTCAAATCAAATGGATATTTCTCCCTGCAGCTTTTAACAAGTGGGCTGTGAAGAAGAAGAAACAACAGTCACTTATATCTGGAAGATTTTATTCCAAAGTTCACTATGGTAAAAAATGTATTGATTAGTTGGTCGACTTTTTAACCTGCAAGAATGTCATCAATCAATTCAATCATTGTTTCACTTATTCTCAAGCAAAAATGCCAAACTTCATGGCTGCGATGCTTTTCTTCGTCACTTATGATAGTAAACCAGACATATTTTGGATTTGGACTGTGGGTCGGATATAATAATCAATCACCTTAGTCTTGGGGAAATTATAATCGGCATTTGTCACTATTTTCTGAGAATTTATATACAAACGATTATTAGATTAATCAAGAAAACAATCATTATTTGCTGCCCCTTGTAAAAATGTTGCTGCCTTAAAATATCTCCACATTGAGGTCTGTCTATAACAACCCATTTTTTCATGCATGCAAACTTTTTCACAAGCTGTGAAAAGCCTATCACTGTTCAAAATGTTGCCATCACATTGAGCCTGTCATCAGCAGAGCAGCGTCGTCCCGCAGATTAAAGGGCTGGTAGATTCTTGGATGTCTGCCTGCAGAAGGAGACAGTGGGTCTGGTGTTTGGACAGAGGCCTCGGATTCTTCAGTTGGACAGCAGCTGCTGGTATTTGAATCCACACACAATAACCTCTGTTCAGCTGCCTCTGGTCAAAGTGACACCTGTGCACCTGTGTGATAGTTGAGCTAAGGACACTGTGCTGGTTATCTCTTGGCTCTAAAAGGAGAAAGGGGTCTGACTGCAAGGTCAGCAGGAGGGATGTAGTGGTGGATATATTAACTTTTTGGGAGGGAGAATAAGAGTTTACCCTGAGCTTTTTGCTCTGCAATCTATTTTGTACAGTTTTTGTGAATTTGGCTTGAATTTTGCTGCCACTTTTCCCTCTTAACCTTAAAAGACAAGTTCATCCCCGTCCATATGTACATTGCAAGAGTTTTTAGTTGCTGTAATAATTGTCCATAAAGAGATCCCTCACTAAAGCAATGTTAATGTGAGTGATGGAGGACAAAATCCACAGGCTTCATCCTGTGTAAAAAATATTCCAAATATTCTAATGTTCGGCTGAAGCCAACATGAGGCTTCAGCAGCCTGAGATGGTCAAACCAAGTTGGTCTCCTCTAAAGTCGGTTATTTTAATGTGAAATTCATTCATTACAGCTGTAATTATACTGAAACAAAAGTGTTGGTCAGGTAGTCAGTTCAAATGTATTTGTGATGCCTAAACTGGACCGACTGGCTACCCTCCCCCTGGGTGTGGTTTACTTTATAAGTACACTAATCATGACTCTGTATCTTATTCAGCTCATCTTCGGACTGAACGGTTACAGCTCTGCATCTACTAACACAAGTCACAACCATGGCTGCGGTCACCATTGAATACTGGTAAGTTTTTAATTTTCTGCTGATTAGTGGAGGACAGACTGCAATAACTTCATGGGGGGGGGGATTAAGGAAGTAGAAATAAACTTCTGTAAACTTGAATTCATCATATTCATGTTGGCTAGAAATGCAGAAATAGCCTGACAGAATTTTTCTCTGCATAGAAACTGTCACACCCAGAAAGGATTTCTGCACACTTCAAAATAAGAAGTTGAATCAGAAGTTGAAGCCAAGCCAATAAGTAGGTTTATTAATGTGTCTATTCGTCGTGTTTTTTGTGTTACAGTAAAGGATGAAGTTACGCGTACCGCTACCAGGAAATGGCCGGTGTCGTCCGGCAGGTTCCCGGTGTGCAGGTGACGGGAGTCAAAGGGAGGCCAGGCAAGCTGCTTTTTCTTTCTCCACTCACACAGTCCAATATGGAGGCCCATTTCTGCCACGAAAATATAATAATATAACTAAAATGATTGGAGTGAGAAACATAAAAAATATCCCTCTCATGGCAGATTATATTTTTATTATTATTATTATTATTATTATTATTATTATTATTATTATTGTTATTAGTTCAAATAACCTTTGACTTTTTAAAGACTTTTAAGTTCCAACCCTGTTTCTTTGTTCCAGCTGTTCACTTATCTCTTGTTATAAGTCATATATTTCCAAAAGACATTTTTGAGTGTTTATATGTCAAAATCCTTCCCTTTTCGTGATCTGGGGTGACTATAGCTAACCTGTCCATTACATAAACCCACACTTGTTGGTCTAGTAGTTAGTATGTAAATAAATAATAATTGTGTGTTTGGATCAGTTGGGGGAAAAAAAACTTTGTTTATATTTTCAAAAGACGGTGGTTGAGGTCTGATTTATTCATTTCTCCCTCAACCTCCACTGCCTGATCTAAAAGCACAGATGATGGCTGTGGCTGTGAACGCCCCAAAATCCTGCTAACACCAAGAATTTATGTAGATTATCCAGAAGAAATAGGGTTTGGAAATTAGATCCCAGTGCTGTGTCAGAGTTAAAATAATGAATGAAGCAGCTACAGGTATTAACTGACTCGAAATAAAGGAATTTGTACCGTACAGTACATTCACTATCCGTAAGAATCCGCTAACCCAGTGCAGACTCTGCCTACTACATCGACAACATAATCTACTGAGCAAAATCTGCATGTCATTGTGTTGGTGTTTGTTTTGTTTTTTTTCCTCTCGCTCTCTCTCTCTCTCTCTCTCTCTCTGTCTGTCTGTCTGTGTCACTCACTTAGCCGTAGTGCATCCCTACATCACTGCGCACCTTTACTGTCTAGCTCTTATTTTGACTCACCATGAGTAATTTTATTTTTAGCATTTACTTTTCACTCTTGTTTTGTTCTTTGTTGTTTTTTCTTTCTGGCAGAAATGGTCTTCTGTAATCCAGTCACACAGTGTCAGTTTCCATGCATATCAGCCTACATTTCGACCAGATACTACACCCAGGGATGTATCTATACTAACAATCAGTAAATATTAAAAATTCAAACAGAAACGTTCAGTTTGTGGTTGTAAAACACCATGAACCTGGGTTAACATTTCAAGCACTTAGATTAAGACAATAAACATGTAATTATTACTATTGTGAAAGTATAGCCTACCTGTATTTGTCCTTAGGTTTCCTTGACGGGAGTTTATAATAAAATGTACTAACTTTGCCTTTCAGCTGTGTCATTGACATACTGTACTGTGCCCATTCTGTCAGAGAAACCTGTTTTACTGGTTTTAATCCAAACACAGATCATATGTGTAAATACACATAATGGACTACTTTATATTCAATTGACATGGATGCATTTTCATTTTCGCTATCTTGTTTTTCACCCCCACAGACAGCTTTGAGGTGTCAGTGAATGGTCAACTGATCTACTCCAAGCTTAATACAGGAACGTTTCCTGTTCCTGAACAGGTTAGTGTGTTAGTGAGATAGATATCCACTATTTTTTTTATTACATATATTATATTATTTATTTATTATAAGTGACATCTTATTTACAGTATGGCATTAAAAATAACAGATGATCTTAGTTTTAATGGACTGCTGTGTAATTTGCTTATAACAGTTAAAAACTTAGGGTTAGGGTCATAATAGCATTTGCATCTCAAGTAATAATGTGATTTTTTACATCTAGAAAACTCTTTTAGTACAAAAACATAATGCAATAAGACAATACTTTCTATGAGTGTGTTCTTCACAGCAGTGAGTCAAGTTGTGGTTTGGGCTACACACCCACACAAAAACCTTACAGATAAGAAGACAGTTCCCGTTTTGGTATCACATACAGTAGTGTGAAAAAGTGTTTGCCCCCTTCCTGATTTCTTTTTTTTTTTTTGCATGTTTGTCACACTTAAATGTTTCAGATCATTAAACAAATTTAAATATTAGTCAAAGATAACACAAGTAAACACAAAATGCAGTTTTTAAATGAAGGTTGTTATTATTAAGGGAAAACAAAATCCAAACCTACATGACCCTGTGTGAAATAGTGATTGCCCTCTAAACCTAATAACTGGTTGGGCCACCCTTTCATTCAGGCAGAAAAATAAAGAAATAATAATAGAAATACCATGATTGAGTGTCTTTGGTCACCATTCGTGTTACTGACTTCACGGGACACACGTGAATAGAGAGAATTTATCAGAATATGTTTCTATGTTTAGAGTATACATCAGAATTTAATTCTATTTTATTTTATTTCCCAAAATGTCTACAGCCATGCTAGCAGCTCTGTGAGACTGTACTTAGGCACAGCGGTTCTTTGCACTAAATGCTAACGCCAGCATGCTAACGTGCTCACAATGACAACGCTTGCATACTGATGTCAAGAGTGTTCACCATCTTAGTTTAGAGTGTTAGCATGCTAACATTTACTAATTAGCACTAATCACAAAGTACAGCTGAGGCTCATTTAGTCATAAGTATTGGACAAATAAAAAATGTGACCTGATGGTGGCGCTAGATGAAAAGTCAGAGGATCACCAAAGTGATTACGATTCATCCTGAGGAGACCATAAATGTCTGTACCAAGTTTCATGGTGAATTTTGTGTTTCATGTGACCAGGTGGCAGAGATGGTGAAGCAGATTGTCCATGGAGAAAAAGTGGAGAAAACCTCCAAATTGATGCGTCTGAAGAGCAGATGCTCTTACCATTAGAAGATGGAGGATAAAATAACAGCTGTATTCACACTGCAAGAACAGTGGTTTGTTTTCTGTGGCTCAGACTGCATTCTCTCATGCACGCGTATCTGACTGCAAAAATCAATTCAAACATTGAAATATGACATTAAAACATTTAAAACAAATTATAACTGTTGACCAAAATCAAAACGTTTAAGTCTCACCGTCGGCCATAGAAGAAGATCAGACCATATATCGTCTTCACTGTGAATACAGACAAGAAGAAGATGAGAACAACTCTGAGGAGCCAGGCACTGATCTGCACTTCTGTTTATGAATGTTCACGCTGAAAAACATGTAGTGTGTGCACGATGCAAGTCTAGAAGCTTTTCAGCCGACTGGAGTCTGAGGAACTGCTCTCATCATGTCCGTCTGGCAAGTGCTCATAAATAAAACGTCTCTGCAGCGGCATTTACTTAGGAATGGAAAATCAGAAAATGTAACTCTATATCAAGCCACATATATATTTCATATTTAGCTTTTCTCTGTTTCGATAAAGTTTCAGGTCTGTGACATGATTGGGCACAAACTTAAAGGAATAGTTTGCCATTTTTGGAAGTACTTTTATTAGCTCTTAGCTTGCCAAGAGTTAGCTAGATGAGAAGATCGATATCACTCTCATGTCTATTCATTAAAAATGAAGCTACAGCCATCAGCTGCTTAGCTTAGCTTAGCATAAAGACTGGAAACAGGGGGAAATAGTTAGTCTGGCACTGTCCTGTCAACAAAATCTGCCTGCCAGCACCTCTAACGCTCACTAATTAACACGTTATATCTTGTTTGTTTCATCCGTACAACAACCCAAGTGTAAAAATTAGCTGTTTGATGGGGAGTTATGTGTTGGACTACTTCTTGGCCGGTACCAGTAACTTCCTGGAGTCTCCGCTACTTGTCCAGGCCAAGAAATAGTCCCGCACATAACGCCCCGGTAAACTGGCGAATTGTCATTTTTACACTTCAGTTTTTTGTATACGGATGAAACAAACAAGATATTACATGCTAATTAGTTAACTTTAGATGAGCTGGTAGGCAGGTTTTGTTACCTTTGGACAGAGTCAGCTAGCTCTTTCCCCCTGTTTTTAGTCTTCATGCTAAGCTAAGCTAACTGGCTGCGGGGCTGTAGCTTCATATTTCAGGTACAGACAAAGGAGTGGTATCAATCTTCTCATCTAACTCTAAGCAAGAAAGCGAATAAATGTATTTCCCAAAATGAACTAAATAACCATGCTTTTAATCTTTGTGTAGTCAGATATAATATGCACTGCTAATTTTCAACAAATTTTAACAAATTGAGCTTTTTAATGTAGGACATTTTCAAAGCACCTTACACCATTATTAAGGTGTGCAAGGTGACCACCCCATTCAACTTTTGTCTGTATTTTTAGATTGGCACCTGAATTACTCTTAAATACTCAGACTCATTATTTTCTAACATATCTATTTTATAGTCATACCTGCCATGTATGCCCTACTTTTTCAAATATACATGAGATATAAAATATAAATGGATTTTACCTGGCATGCCTCCCAATAAGGAGATCGTGGGTTTGGGTTCGATTCCCGGACCGGACCAACATCACACAATCTCTCTGGGTGGAGTCTGCATGTCCTCCCGTGTTACCGTGGGTTCTCTCCGAAAGACATGAGGTATGTTACTATACTGACATTTTAAGGCCCGGTTTAGATAGGCTCCAGTCACCCGCGACATTAAATCATCATTACATATTTTAAACTTTTAAAACATGACTATTTTACTTTTTAAATGACTTACTGTACTGTTATTCTTTTGTTATCTAATTTGTCATCGATTCCAACAAAAAAACAATAAATGTCCTGAAATGCAATAAAATAAAAACCAATGATCTGCTCTTTTCCGATGATTTTCACACTGCTTATTTAACAGTGCTAAGTTGTTCAGGAAAAGACGTACTCAGATTTCTCTCTGTGTAGTGATCAGGGCGGACAGTACCGGCTTTGTGTCTGACCGACTGACAGGATCATCCACCTCAACAGAGATCAGCCAGACTTCCTGAACTGTCCCTCTGTTTCCACCAGATAAAATCAAATCATATCTGAGAAATCACCATGGGATGGAAATACAGAGCTTCCTGTTTTAACTATTTTATATAATGTCAGTTAGGTTAATGTACTTAAAGACAATTAATATTTAATATTCTCATTAAATTTGAATGCAAAGTAACTACTAATGATACCTGCATAATAAATATAGTGGAGTAAAAAGTACAATATTTCCCTCTGAAATGTAGTGGAGTAGAAAAAGTAATATTGTGCTTTAGTACAGTACTTGAATGAGTGTACTTTGTTACCTATGTGTGAAAAAACTGAGCAGTAACCTCTGTGACTCGACCCGCTGTCTGTCTGTTGTTGTGCTGGTCAGCCCCGAGGTCACAGAGTTGAACCTGTTCCTCAGTACTCTTATGGAGGGTGTCACAGAAACACATCAGATCGACGAGGATGTGACAAAAGCTGCTGGTCTGGTCCTGAAAAACCCATGTGGAAATTGATGGCCCCCAGCCATACTGATCTCTGATGAGCAGCTGCTGTGTGTCCTGCCTATCATCATGTTAAAGGATGACACTGGCGATATTCTATAATAATTTTGTTATTGTCAACGATATCCTATGAAAAGACCAAAACCAACAATGTGACAGTCCAACTCTCAATACTTTCTCAGCCCCAAGCTCATTGGTTCCTACTGAAGACATGCATCTTTAAAAACGGGTCATGTGTATATAGTTTAACTTTTTAAAGGCTAAACAATTTCCTAAAACAGCTGTAGTTTTTAGCAGAAGTTACTCAAACAGGAGCAAACAGTGTATATGTTGGGAACTGATTTCCACCACAGGTTTGGTGCGGAAGAGCAGAAGAGTGAATATGGGACTGACTCAGAATAAACTACAGTGCCCCTGTTCGTCATAACAAAGGACATCAATGGAACTCTGTGACACAGAAATAAACTGTATCAGGCTTTGGATACACAGACAATGCTTGTTAATAGGGTCAGTTCACTGTTGATTTAGTCTTTTCAGGGGATTTATTGACAATAATAGAAATGAAGAATATCACCTTATCATTTAAAGGGACAGATATCATTCAGCTTATGGAATGACACAATGAAAAGCAAATATATTGTGGCTCTAGATTGAGTTTTAAAGCAGTTACAGAGGACTGCTGTCCTTGTCCTTGCTGTCATGTCTCTGTACCATATAACCCATAAACTAAACAGATGGTAATGATGGTAATAACAAGAGTCTGCCATTTGTGTTTCACTGGTAGAGTAAAACTCTATCAACAGGAAGCACCAGATACCCACATCAGAAGCAGTCGTGGTTCTCTGTTTCACAATGTGAACTGAACTGAGTGTTGTGAGTGTAATGGAGAAAATACTCGACATGGGGGAGTGTGTGTGTGTGTGTGTGTGTGTGTTGAAACTACCCCCTATACTTTAGGAAATGCCCGGTTTCAGTGCTCCAACTAAATGAAAAGACCAACACATGGGCTCTTTGTCTGAGAGATGCAGGCACAATAGCCTCATTGCAGTGTCATGACACACATACACACACACAATGGCCTCATTTGCAACAGACAAGTTTGCGACTTTATCTGTCAGTTAAATATATATTATTTAACTATATTACTTTCTTATCTATGAAGCAGTTTGTTAAATGCAGGTGAGATATAAAGCTTTATTGATATTTACAGTAAACTTCATATTCTGTGAGTTTGGGGTTTTAACGTTCCTTCTATGTTTAGGTGATGAGTGCTTTTGCTTTCCTCTACATGGCAGGAAGTGGCCAAAGAGCGAAGGCTGTTTTTGCATTTGTACAAACCAGTTTTAGAGATAACCAACCCACGTTTGGAGGCTATCTTATACTGTACAGCATTATTTGGCTGCGTAACAGTGGTGAAAGAAATACTGAAAGATTTTACTTGAATAAAATATTTGCAGCAAAATATATTTAAAGTATCAAAGTGTTGGTGCATTATGTGGCAAAATGGCCTCTTTCAGATTGTTGTGTTATTGTTTTACTATTACTGATGCATTACTGTGCAAGCAGCACTTTACAATTGTAGCTGGTCAAAGTCAAGCTAGTATTAGCTATACACTTTTGGGTGGTTAAATCTATAACAGTGCATCATATTTTAGCTGATCATATGCTTTCTATGAAAAATCCTGATCTTCAAAGTAACTGTCAAATAAATGTAGTGGAGTTAAAAATTGCAATATCTTCCTCTGAAATGTGGCTAAGTAGAAGAATAAAGTTACGTATAATTATTTTGAAATTGTGTTTAAGGACAGTACTTGATTAAATGTACTGTTCGCAAAACTGTAAAAGCAGCTTAATGGCCTGAAGACAAAATGTTCCCAGCACAGCTTATTTAGCAAAAATAATAAAATGGTAATTTGTTTATATTGCAATCCATTCAGCATACTAAACCTGTTTGCATGTGCGCTTCTTAAATAACTGTTGAAGATAATGTTAAGTGGAACCTCTCCACAGACGTTCATATGTCAATATAAACCTGAATGCCTGGTAGACCACAGGGCGACAGAATCATCCATCAGATCCCTTCAGGTGAGAGATTGTGTCAGAAGGTGCTTTGAAGATGATGGTGTGTGTTTCTGTAGCTGGTGTGCTGATTTTGTTGTGTATGGTGGAGCAAAGAAAGCTGATTTGGTTTGACAGCCTGCAGCTTTTTCTTTCTCTATTAAAGTGATGAAGGCGGTTCTTTTGCGGAGGCACAGCAACAGGTGATCTGGTTGGGCGACTCTGGTATTGTGGAGTCCAGCACTTTTCACTGGGTGGCAGCAAAAACATCGAACATCCACTCTGAACAAAATGTTGTTTTGTCAATCAAAAGCCTCATGTAACTTAGCAACAGTAAAAATGTTTACAGCCTGTAGAATCATGTATGAATGTTTAATTGATTTAGTTTTGAGAGGTTTATTTAAAAAACTGCTGTGAACCTGTACGTCAATAATATACTGAGTATCGTATCAACTGCAAACATTGTAAATGAAATTAAATCTTTCAGTATACATCAACTGTGCAAATCACAAAACACCACGTGGATACAAAAAACTACACTTCATCTGCTGATGAGGACCTTGAGATGTGGTTGAAAGCTTCAAGAAAAGCTAGTAAATGGACCTTGAGTTAAGATTATTTTGTCAATAGACCAAATAAAGTCAACATCTAAAGAAACTATAAAACTGCCACTTGTGGAAACTGTAAATTTAATGAAAATGAAAATTTAATTAGATAAAAATTTAATTTGATTAAATTAAAAAAATGTAATCAAACTTTAAAAAGATTCAATAGAAAATTTCAGATCAAATTAAACATTAAATTAAAATAGATGTCATTAACAAATGTTTTAAATATTTTTTAAATTGTGTCACAAATTTTATATATGAACAAAGTAAAATATTGGTGGGTTTTTTTGACCGAACAAATATTCAACCTTCGATGGGGTAATTCTACTATTTCTAATTCGTGCATCTTCTACATGTAATCCATCGATGGCTATGAAATCAGCTTTATTTTTTTAATTGAACTGTCAAACAAATATTGATCTGAAGAATGCATTTTTGGTTTGAGGAATCATTTTCACAGACGGCTGAGATATTTCAAGTTCATCAGCACTGCAAAGTGTATTTTTCCTGTAGTGGAGAGTTGATCCAGCTCATCTCGGGTCTTTTTGGATCATTTCAAATCTGTTGGTGAGCTGATTTGAGTCTTATTAACTGACCTGCCATCAAAATATGCTTTTAAAAGTTCATTTTAGCCTCAGGACTTGTGCATGCTGCCCCTGTTGTGTAACTTGAGCACTGTGACGGTCAGAGGAGCACAGAGACAGACGGCAGGTCATATCTTATTCATGACAATATGTCTGCATATAATAAAAAAGGAGGGAGAATCATTTACTATTCATATTCGCCTACACACTCTTGACCTGCTGCGGAGACATTTAGGGAAAAAATAAATAAATAACAAAACCAGACTTCACTGCACTCAATCACAAGACTCACAAACTCCATGATAGCTTTGTTTTTATTAAAAAAAACTGTGACAAATAAATAGAACAAAACAATGTAAAAATATAATGTTTAATTAAGAGATCTGTGGGGGGGGATGCCATAGCAACGGTTTGTTCTAATAGCAATATGTTTTAAGTCAGATTGGTCCCTGGTTTGTTAGATTGATATGAAAAACATTTCACAACATTTCATAGCACCGTTGTGTGGTCACCAGCTCTGTATTCAGCTGCTGACCCGTGTAAATCACAGACATTTCACACGAATGTAGGACAGACTTGAAAACAATGAAACAACTGAATAAGCTGTGGATCAGTTAGAAAAAAGGGCCACCGCTTTCAGTTTCATTTCATATAAATATAATATATTAATTTATACATTGTACACTAGAATGGCTCTATATCAAATACACAACTCAGGTAAACACGTGAATAAAAGGCAGCGGACAATTTGAAAAATCAAAACCAGAAGCTGTGGGGAAAATTGAAATCAAGTCTTTTAGCTAAACGCTGAAAATACAAGCTTTGAAAACAAGAGGACTCTGTTGAGAAACCTTTAGTAATTAATTAACTTGTCTAAGATATGCAAACTGAGGTCACTTACTCCAAAATTTCTGAAGGCATTGAGATCATTTTTTACAATCTTAAGGAGCAAGTGACAAAATGTCAGTATTAATGGGGTTCGAGTATGTGCAAACATTCAGTTGATGATTTGAGATTACAACCCTGAATTCACTACAGATTAAGCCTGTTTTTGCAGCATTGATGTTAGAATTTAAAAAAAGGTCTACATAATTGTGCCAAATGAAAGGAGGAGAACATGGGTGAGGATGTGTTCAGGATGTAGAAGGCTCGCTAGCGCACCAGGAGGAAGGTGAGTCCAGCGAGGCCCACGCCCGCAGCAGCAAACAGCGCCGTCTTCATGGACGAGTCCTGACTCACCTCTCTGGCACTGCGGGAGAACTTACAGAACCCCTCCTATAAGAGGGAAAAAAAGAGAAATGTTAAGTTGAGAGCATGAAACTTTGTTTACTACCAAGAGAGAATATTTATCTGCTACTTTCAGGTTTTTTCCATATACTGTAGGTTTTACAAAAACAAAAGAGCAAGTATTAGCTGCCAAAACGACTTCCAACTAACAGTGGCTGAGCTGACGGCTGGTGGCAATTATACCATATATTTTGGAAAGTATGTCAGAGTCACTGACAGCCCCGTGTTTCTCCACAAACACAGAAAAATATTTGCACTCCGAGGGTCCCGCTGATATCTGCAACTTTCCTGACAGCAAAGCAGTTCTTCAAAGTGCAAAAAATACGTCTCAACCTGAAGTTATAGAAAAATGTGCCAGTATGCCTAGCAATTATACAGAAATTTTTCAATTTGATTTTATTAATTATGAACCAGTTTTATCTTCTTCTGCTCTATTAGTAAGACCATACAGTAAAAACTGGGTATTCAGATGCTGTTCAGCCCCCCAGCAGCTGTATTTCAAACATGTTTTCAAAGTGAAGCCACACATTTGACCAGTGAGTGCACCTGCTCTCAGCTCCAGGTGTTTCGCTGTTTTACAGCTGCTTGTTTTTCTAGTCATACCACACCGACTTTCAATATGGCTAATGCCAAATTCAACACACTGAAGCTTTGACTGTTACTACAAAGTCCATCTGGCAGAGCTGGTTACGTGTCTGTTGAAACCAGCTGCCAGCTGAAGAAAGGAGGGGTAAGAGGGTGTGTGTGTGTGTGTGTGTGTGTGTGTGTGTGTGTGTGTGTGTGTGTGTGTGTGTGTTACGTGGGTGTTTGGGAGTGGGCCAGGGCAAACCCATTCACAAAAGCAGACATTCAACTGTAGTTGTGTTCGGTTTGATGGGGCTTCTGGGACCTTAGTCTACCCGGAGTCCATCGTAACTATCCCTGCATTTCCAGTTAAATAAGCCACACCAAGCAGGTTTAAAATTAGCTTTGTCCTTTTGATTTCACAAGTATGCAGTCCAATACTATCTGACAATGCAGATTTTGCCCAGCTGTTACAAAACACTCTGATAATCTAAAGCCCAACACCGTTTGATCATGGCCCCGAATTTACATTGCTGAGGTTTGTCTTGTTGTAGCATACATTCCCCAGAATCTGGCCTATTGCTACTCCACAATTCATATAATCACAGCAGCCACATGAGACGTCCGAACCCTCTTCTCATCGGGAAACAGCAAAGTCAAAAAGGCTGCATCTAAACTAAACCATGGCCACGTTTACACATAGATCTGAATATATATACCCGAGCAAGAAGCAAACATGATCCTATCAAATGAGGTGGTTTTCAATGCCAAAAGCCTAAAAACATCACTTTAACTTTTACAGACTTTCTGGGATTTTTAAAATTATTATTTGTTTGTTTTTTACAGTTTCTTTAAACATGCTTGCCGCCCTAGAGACAATCAAAACACTTCTCTTATCTGCAATGTTTGTGTTGAGTCACTTTAGGAGCAGACATATTGTTACGACCTACCCATCCATCATTCTCCAGCAGCCAGTCTCTCTTCTCCTCTCCCAAGTAATCAGCTATGGTCTCTGCCAGTCCCCTGCAGTTTCCGGACCCCTGTCCCAGTTCCTGCCCAGGGTCCAGCCCCGGCTTCACGTCCTTCTGCTCCAGTAGCTGTCTGGCCAGCACCCCAGTAAAGGTGAAAAGGGACACTACCCTCCCCCAGTTCATGTGCCCGTCTCCCACCAGCTCCTCTATCACCTTCCTGAGGCCGGGGCAGGGGTCCGGCCCGCACTGCCTCAGGAAGGTGTGAGCGAGGGCGTGGAAGCGAGCCTGGTGCTGCGTCTCCATGTCCTGGGCCAGGCGCCTCATGGCAGCGGCTGACTCGCTGGGAGGTGGAGGGGCTGGCCGTGGGCTTGTGCAGCACAGGGACAGGTAGTCCTCTGCCAGGGCCAGGGTGTCTTTCCACAGCCCACACGACATTTTCTACCAGGGGGAAAGAAAAAAAAAAAAAAGACAATTCGCTCAACTAAATAAATGAAGAGATCCTGCTGTGAGCACCAAATCTTTGTACTGCTATGAAGAACCACAAATATGGTTTGTTGATTTGACAGAAACAAAGAGCAGCCAGTTTAGGGCTGCAGCTAATGATTATTTTCATTATCAAATTTATCTGCCAAACACCAATGTCAAATCAATTATTTGTTTGGTCTATAAAAGACAACTGTGTGCCTCATGATTTTTAGAGTCCAAGGTGGCATCTTCAAACTATTTGTTTGGTCAAACCAACAGTTCACTCAGATATAGTCAGTTTCAAATGAAAAAGAAACAGAAACGTCGGCATTTGTTTGGCTTTTTTTCCCCTTGAAAAACGACCTTAACCATTAGTTGATTATTAAAATGACTGCCATTTAATTTTCTGCCAATTGACTAATCAATTAATCAACTGTTTCAGCTTTAGACCAATTAACTGTTACTTCCAATCAGCACTTCCTGCAATTAAGGACGTTACCCATTAGCTGTGCCCGGTTTATAGTTAGCATCAGCTTTCCTTAGAAATAACCTACTAACGTTATTCTTATATTAACACTGGCCAATTTCAGTTTTTTTATTCTAAAAACAAAAAGGCCGTAAAGACTTGTATCGTTAGCTTCTGAACCGCTATATTTAAGTTAAGCCAGGTGTCAAATCAACAGCCTGACAAGGTGTGTTAGCGTCAGTTAACTTCAGTGCTGTTGGACAGCCAGCTAACAGCAACGCTAGCAATGGCGTAATGAACGGCAGACGGCTTGTGTTAACGTTATTTCAAGATGGTGGAGGCTTAATATAGATACGTTAACGTAATAGCCTAACAAACCGATACACATAAGACTGTAGTCTGAGAGTTGCATAACGTTAATTATCCGTTTGTTAAGGGGTTGTACCGCGTGAACTTGCAGTTGGCTCCGCTAACAGACCGTTGATCTGTCACCAGAGCTATGGAGGACACAAAGGACCGCATTCACACAGGCTCGGTGCGCCAGCTCCACTGCGAGAGCCACATCGAAGCATTAAACGCCGTTTTATATCGTTATTCAAGCACCTCTGCGTGGCAAGGGTTTTACATTTCCAAAAGGACACACATACAAGTCGGTAAAATACATGTTTCCGTTCGTAAAACAAACAAAAGCTTACCCTCCCAGCGATATCAGACTGCTCTCTGCACATACGGACGGCGGAAGGAGAACCTTGCTACACTCACAGTTTCCCTTCAGCTGGCTGCTCATTTATCATCTGACTCCGCCTCCGGGTCCGCTATATGCATACATCTGCTCCCCGCAAAAAACCCCGCAAAAGTCCCGTCACACAGTAATGGAACCAACACCTCTGCCACACACCTAATTGCGTCCTTACCTGTGTCAGTGTGCACACAAGGGGAAAGCGTCAAGGAGGAAAAACCAAAGGGGTTGCAATAAATACAGTTATTGAGGCTAAATACATTTGTTGTAATGAATTGTCTTGGCACAGTATTTGTGCATTCTACTGTTAATATAGGCCCAGTATATAGTTGTAGTGAAAGCTGTATCTGTAAGGTGTCAGTACTCATACAACTACAATATTTAAAAAAAAAAAACTATAAATATCAACAATTGCAGTAGTTTATAGGGAATAAACAAAGTAACAATAGAGCCAAGAGTGTGTGCATGTGTGTTTCTATGGGTGGCAACAGGGTGGATCTGAAATGATTAGTCGATTTATCATCGACTATTTTGACAATCAATAACACCAAATTAATCAGTGATGAAAATAATCGTTAGCTGCCACTCTACTGCAGGGATATGATTGAAGTATTGTGAGCTAGAGATGATACATGAATTTTTACTGTAGTGGCATCTCACAGCTGTTGAAGTGTAACATTGGCTGATTTCTTTATAGAAATATGATTTGTCATCACAGGAGACCCAGTGGCCTGAGATGATGGAATACAAAGATACTGGTTGACTTTCATTACAGCAAAACGTTATGAAAAGCTCTCACACATAACACATTCATGTCCACATAAATTCATTCACGTCATCTCCGTGGGATGAATCTAAACTAAATATAGGTCTGAGTTGGGGCAGCCAGGTTTCAATTCTGCTCTGAAAAGGTTGAGAGCAGACTCGTGATTTTAGGACTCCTCTCACTCTCAGTGTGTCATTTCCCAGTTTGTAAACTACACATAGTCCACTTCAGTGATCAGCATGAGGAAGTGAAAACTGCAGAGAATGTGTTTGCAGTCAAATGAATGGCGGTCAAAACAAATGGTTCAAGTAGTTTGGTGCATCTGGTGATATATTTGGGTACTTTCTCTGCATGGTAAAACCCATGTCTCTGCCATCAGTCCCTTTTCTCCTCCTGTAATTAACTACCCTGTCGCTCTTTGCCTTGGTGTTTTCCTCTCGGTGTTACCCTCTTTGAATTCCAGAGGACCTTTTATTTTCCGGCTAGTGTTAAAACAGAAAAAAAAAACCCAGATGAGCTCAGACTCACAGGAATATGCTTTAAATGTTGATATGTATTTCAGGTGTTTTTCACAGTGAAAGGAAGAAGAAGAAGGTAGGTCAGTTTTTTTGTTTTGGTGGCTTTCACCACAGTGGAGTAATGATAGAAAAACAGTTCATGTATATTCTCTATAACACTCAGGGGATGTTGTGTGATGAAGTGAATAAGGACTGCTGACCTTTGAGCATTGTTTAAAAAAAATAAAGACGTGTAAGATGGAGAGACTATCTGATCAATAATACTTTGAGGACACACACTTTAACAAACAGTCATGAAAACACAGAGACATACAGGTACAAAATTACATCAAGTGCTGGAGAAATTTAGTGTTACATTGAGGTAATTGTAGACATACCTCAACTGTACACCAGTTTGTACACCAGTATTTTTTTAATAATAAACATTATAGACCTTTGATGAGACAATTCAGTTGAACCAGTATATATACATTATATATGTATATACATATATACTTATTTGAATTTAAGTTGGGAGGTGCCTGAGGTAAAGCCCCACGACTTTGTCACTGAGGATGAAGCCTACTCAAAGAACCATACCAGTGTGTCATCACGCTTTAGAAATTATATACGGTGTACTTTACATTTTTGGTGATCATTTTCAAAGTTCATGCTGAATACTTTTACATTTTGAATTGTAATTTTACTACTATTCTAGACAGCCATTGGTTCCATTAATTTCCATGGGGCATGAAAATCAAATGGCAGGCTCTTGAAACTTGCTTAACTTCAGTGAACATCAAGTCGACATCGTTTTTGGTCAAAGTTGCTTCTGCAGAGTAAACCAGTCCAAACCAATATCCAATGAAATTGCATTACCGAGCAATGACAATGTTTGACCAAAGTTCACACCAGCATAGTTTGCAACACTGTTATTTGTGATGTAATATACAGTATATGGGATTATATGAGTCACTGGTATGATCATGCAGGTGACATTTTATATGGATTAGTCTAATCTTTAGCAAACAATTAAGATGTGCTCTTCTCCCAGGATATGTCTTCTCAAATTATGTAAGTGATTCATTTAAAAAAACAAAACAACCACTATGTACTTTTCATGGGCAGGACAGCCAGACTTTCCTGTTACAATTGCAGGAAATTGTGATGCAGTGCAACGCCCCCTGGTGGCATTTAGTGTAACCAAAGAAGTGTTTTTCAGCACTCTAGCTTCCCTTGAGCCCATTTAGTTGTCAGTTGTTTTAAAAACAGTTTTTCTTACACAGAAAACACAGAATGGTCTGTGAAAAATAGTAACATGTTTGTGCTCAAGTGTACTTTCACAACAACGGACTCTCGGGTTCAAACGCTCCAGGTATTCTACTGTAGCTAATCACAGGACCATAATGGCAGAATCATCAGGTGTCAGCCTATTTACATTTCTCCCCTCCACAGAATAGGAGAAATGCAAATTTCAGCCATTGGGATTGAATCTAGGTCCACCTCTGTGTCAGGAGGCTGCAGCTGAATGAGAGACATGTGCGGTCACCTTTATCTGTTTTGGCAAAGTGTGTTTTAGTTTCAGCTCCAGCTGCACATGAGCTGAGTGAATTAAAGGCAGAAGAGAACAGAAAGATACAAAAAAAAAAACTTAAAATCTTCTTTATTTTTCTCACAAGAAATGTACCTAAGCTGATGAGGTTTATGTTTATTGAAATAAGAAAAATCTGTGGCTACATTTAAAGTTTCCAATAGTTGACAATATCTATGGCAGAGTGCCACAATAAACAAGAATCACAGCGTGTACACCCGCAGTATGTGTGGTTCTCACAGGAGAGGTGACAGAGATTTGAACCGATGTACATAATTTACAAGATAATTGCTGTTATCGTCTGCAGGTCTACATGGCAGAGCAGAAACATGCTGCTGATTTCTACTGGTCATTCTGGCTCTTTACACTTGCAATTAGTTCCCACTATATTAGCAATACCATTATATAATTATACAATCACTCATCAAGCTAACAATAACAAAGATTAGGAATCCAAACTGTCTGTTCAGATGAATCCCCACCCGACAGTTATGATAATCATTCAGAGGAGACGTTTTAGGTTTTTGTGCTTCTGTGTGTTTGTCAGACTGAAGGTTTGTATAAACACACTCCTGCAGTAGTGTTGAATTTCAGACAGGGACTTGCAGTCTTGGCGGTCACATGCAGTAATGCTGGATCACAACAGTGATATAAACTCTAGGCCCAAATCTGCATGAGAGAAGTGTGATGGGTTAAAACGTAAAACATGTTTAAGCATTTTTAAGCATAAGTTACAAGCTCAAGAGCCTCAACATATGACACCCCTTTTAGTCTAAAAAAGCAAATGTAAATCAGAATGCAGGCCTGTTGCATACTTGAATGGAGGGTTCCTGCTTGTATTATGCTGTGATGTGATTTTACGCATGTGATGTGGTTTTATGCATGAAAAAAGTTATAAACAAATAAGAAAAAATTAACAACAGCTAAATGGTAAAGTCAAGCTGAGTAGGGAAACTCCTGCTCACCCGTAAGGTGTTGTCCCAGGAGGCCGAGCAGAGCGCCGTGCCATCAGGTGACACTCTGACCCTACTGACACGGTTCTCATGGCCAAACAGGACCGAGACGCGACTTCCCTTCAAAACGTCCCACACATTGATGGTGTAGTCATTGTAACCAGCGAAAAGCAGGCGACCTGGGAGTGTGAGGAGGCGAGAGAGAGAAGGAGGAAGTCGGGAATTTGGAACAAGGGGAATTTGGAACAAGGGGAAGTAGAGACAGACAAAGGAGTGGTAGAAATTGTGAGACAGAGATCTAATTTTTCCTTGAACACTAAAAATTGTTTCATGTATAATACTGTATTTAGATGCAGATGAGATCACAGAAGAAACTGAAAGTGTGTTTTTGTTTTATCTCAAAAACCAAGTCTGGCATTTTTGGAACCCTTTCTCAAGTCAAGTCAACATTTATTGATCACATTTGATTCAACTTAAAAGTGCTTTACAAACTCCTTACCACTCAGAGAGAAGTCCACAGTGGAAGCACCAAATAAGATGCTGTCCTTCTGGTAGACGGCTACCTCACGGTCAGCTCGCAGATCATAGAAACGGCACTGAGGAACACCAATAAACCAATAAACATGCAACAACAGACACAAACAGACGGTCATTTTAGCCCGTGAATGATGATGCAACCAAAGGAATGGCATCAAGACATGTTTAGGAACCCTGAATGATGATATTTGTATGTACAGTACATGTATTTGTTTCTGTTTGTTTAGGGTGTTATTCTGTTACTAAGATCGCTGAGTTCACCCCAACATCAAAGTGACTCAGAGTGAGTCCAATATATCAGTTCACTTTCTACACATGCACTGAGGAGGTCAGTCTAACAATCCTGCAGACACATCGCAACAAACTGATAGGAAGGTCATATGACGTGACTCACTGTGGCATCGTCAGAAGCAGAAGCAAATGCATCTCCACTGGGGTAGTACCTGAGCACACATGGCCGTGGGTAGAATTAGATATATTGCAGCACCAATGAGCTTTCTATGAAATAAGTGAGTAATTCTGCTGCTTGAACTGCATCATAGGGCTGAAACTTGGTCTTGGTCTTAGTCTAATACAGTAGATGAACAAATTTATGAAATCTGTTCCCTTTTGTACAACTCAACATCTCAGTTTTCTCAACACTTACAGATTCTTTGACCCAATGTCTCTTCTCCTTTTATGGATATTTTGCACACTCATCCATGAAAAGCTCAAATGTGAACATGCAACAAAAGCATATCACTTTTTAAAAGCTTGCGATGAAATAAAGCACAACAATATTGCTTGAGATTTTGCGTAATTTGCCTAAAATAACTCATTAGTTGGTCCCAAATCTTTTTCCACAAACCCAGACAACTGGAAAGCTAACTAAGTTAGCTTTCCAGTTAGCTAAGTTAGTTTAAATTAGCTAAGTTAGTTTAGATCAGATGCAGGTTCCATTTTTTAGACCCTAAGGGTCTCCTCATCCAGTTTTACCAAATTGAAAACATGATCTACAGTAAGGGCACTAAAGTCTCTCATTCATTAAAGACAAAAAGGGTAGGAAAGTGCCTCAGATGTCGTCTATGACGCATGTGTGTAGACATTTGTGGGTAAAATGCGTTTGTTCATTATGCATTTTGATGATCTAGGATGGAATTTAATCATTTAGGTTTCCATTTGTAATAGTAGTAGCAGAAGTAGAAATACCAGTATAACTACCACTTCTGCTCTTCCTCTCAGTGCGTCAGTCCTCTGTCGAGTAAATTCTCCCACTTGCTTAACAAGAAAGACACTGTGAGACTTTTGTTTTTATCAAAGAGCTGGACTCACTTTACGCAGTTGATGTCAGACTCGTGGCTCTCAAAAGACTGAATGTTCTGTCCAGAGCGCATGTCCCACACGTTGGCCTTCTTATCACAGCCCTGATAACACACATGCAAACACGCGCGCACACACACACACACACACACACACACACACACACACACACACACACACGCACACGCACACACACAGTTACAGGTTTTGCCACAACCACATGAAACAGACAGATACACACACACTATTTCTCTCACCCCAGAGACAAAAGTGTTTCCAGTCTCAGATGGGGCGAGGTCCAGGGACAAGACATCAGCTGTGTGGCCATGGAAACTCTGCAGCAGCTGCCCGCTCTCCACGTCCCACAGGGCACATGAGCCGTCACCGCTGGAAGTCAGGATCTAACAGACATCCATACATACACATGGACAAATGCACCACACATGTTCAACATACACACAAAAACACAAAGACAAAACAAACAACACTATGAAAACATAAAGCTTATTTTACTCCAAACTTTACTGGAGCAACGGCAAGACACACATATTTTGTAACATTTTCGGAACCCAAAAGAAGTAAACTTCATCTCATCAAGGAAGCTCTTTTTAAAACACTGTATTAGGATGTATTGAGGGAACTGTGGATACCAACCTACAGCTTAAAAACTGTGCAAACACTGGCAGCCTTATTACGCCAGTGAACCACACACTGTAGGAACTAGGCAGGAGGAAGTGCCATCACAGAGGGACTTTGATAGGTAAATTCTGTTGGAAACCCCACAATGATTTGGCTAAAGGGTGAAACTAGGTTGAATTGGGTTTAATATGGCACTGCTGGTGGTCATGGAAAGAAAGAATATGGATTAAAAGGTGATGCTAAAAAATGTATGTCAAATTATTTCAGAGAAACTGTAAACAAATGTACTGTTCATTCTATAAAAAATAAAACTGCAGGATTTGGTTGATTCTAGAGAATTGAAAGCATATAAATGTTGGTTATTTTTGTAGTTATCTGTTCTCTACTTTATATGTGACTTCAACTACAGGTTTTGCTTTCATTTCTCAATTTTAACACTTAAAACTGAGAAATGAAACAGCCAAAAATAAACATGGAATGATTGACTTGCTGGAATGATAGTTGAAGGGAAAAGTCTAAGTTTATTGAAATTACATTTCAGTGCATCTCACCAGTGACTTAAAATAAACAGAACCATAACCAGAATAATCATCAACATCTGCTTTCTAAAGTCTGTCTGTCAGCGTGGACAGACTATAGTGAAATGCTGTAGAGCTCTATTCTGCCATATGACTAAATCTAATGGCACCATGAGTGTAGCTGTTGTCCTCTATAAGCACATACCTACAGATGCATTCACAGGGTAGACACACACACATCTGACAAAAGCCAAAGGTCAGCACCTCCCCACTAATACAGAAACAGTGCACAGTGTGCACTGATGTTATAGTGAACAGCTGTAACAAAAGAGTTTCCCCTCGGGGATCAATAAAGTATTTCTGATTCTGATTCTGAAAACACCCAGTGTGCATCATGTATCCACACACAAACAAGCACACGAAATGCCAAAATGTCAGCGATTCCTCTGATGAAAACAGATTATGGGCACTTAGACACATGCAGACATCAGAGATCCCTGCTGGCTGGTGGATTAGAGAGCTCCTGCTGGATGACCTCAGGCACAAAAACAGACCACATCCTGCCTGCACTGAGAGGTAGCTCCAGTTTCAACATGAATGCAATTATCAGTAAGCCACAGTTACTGACACATACACACACATAGATAGGAACTTCACTGATCTAACAAAGAACCTTTGCATCAGTCTGACTTTGCTTACCACCACCTGCATGTTACCATATATTAAATATGTGGTTCATTAAATTACCCAGTGATCCCACATGTAAATGTCTTTAACGAGAAAGCCTCACAACTCATAACTCACACGTCAGCACATCATAAATATCAAAACACACCAACTGAAAGCCAGTGCACTACTTAAATGTTTCTCTCAGTTGGACACACACACACACACACCGAGATACAACAACACAAGACTGTATGTCATCCTAACTCTCCTGTTGGCAGACTTTTAAGGCTGCTTGAAAATGTGGAACCAGTCTTGAATAATGATGAATAATAAACACACTTTCTGAGCCCTCAATGTAGTAAACAGCTTTGTGCTCCAAGGTCTATTTTCATAGTATGAATGCTTGTGTGCGTGCATGTGTCTTTGTGTGTGAGATGCAGTACTGTATGAGAGAGAGATGTGTGAGAGACATATGTGTGTGCGTGTTAGAGAGAAAGACAGGGAGAACACATGCATATGTGTGTCTATGTGTTAAATGTTCTGCCCTCAGGTCAGCGTGCTCCACTCTTTCCTAGATAAAAGCCACTCAGTGTCTATTAATACACCCAGGATAGAGGACCATTACCCCCCCCGTCTCGTCTCTTTTCTGCCCCCTCCTCAGCCCTGCCATCCATCTCCTCTTCCTCCCTGTCCTCTGTCATTGATGCTCCTCTGCCTTGCTAAGGGCCAGAGTGGGGTAAATTATTAAAGCCATTACCTTCATGTTCTCCTTTTGAGTTTGTCCCCTACTTTCATTCTTTCCTATTGGGGAGTTGCAGGTACAGCCAACAAAAAAAGTCTAGTTGATGCTGACTCATTAACCTTCAATAGACATATAGTACATCTATGCAAAAAACATGATAACTAAAGTACAATATTTTAAATAAATGTGTAAAATCTAAATATATTAGTCATATTTTTACAGTCACATTTACTAGATGGTTAATGGGGAGACAACAATAAACAACTGGCTCGTTGGTCTAGGGGTATGATTCTCGCTTCGGGTGCAAGAGGTCCCGGGTTCAAATCCCGCTACGCTTAACAAAAATTGTTAATAGGAAGGCTTTACTGGTTAACATGATGTTGCTGAAGCCCATTAATTGTACAGACTGTAAACTGCATCATGGCAAACCATAAATATAGCGTTGATATACTCCATATGTTCAAGGGAAACTAGCAAGATAGTCCAGCTATGGCAAGCGTTCCTTTAAATTTGCAAAATTGTTAATAGCAGTCAGCAGCTGCTTCATCTCATGGAAGACCCCCAGCTGAACCAAGTCCTCTCCAAGCTCTACCAAACCCTGACAATCATACCGTAACACTCAGATTCAAGTCAATGTTAATTCTTTTATTGACAAATCTTATAAATACTAACAAAACATGCACTGTTTCATTTCAGAATTCAGAATCCATGTTTGTTTAGTGGAAAAATGCATTTAATCATTGATAACAGATTACAAAAGTTTCATCTGTATAATGCTCTTATTTCTAGGTTCTCACAGGACATTAAACTGGTGCTCACCTGCATGTCTGAGTTGGTGAAGGTGCATCCTGATACATAGTTGGTGTGCATGGCGACAGACTTCTTCTTTGCAGCCAAGTTCTCGTTTTGGTCCAGTGACAGCGGGAACACTGAGCACTTGTTATCCAATCCACTTTTGAAAGAAATAAAAACATCAAGAGGTTAAATGCGGGGGGGGGCGGTTATACAATGATCATGCAGGGTTAAATGTATGTATATTAGCCTAGTTAGTAGTTCAGTATGTTGAATAAAACATATTCCAAGTAGGATCTAATTTAGTGCCACTGAGCGATAGCAGTAGCGGTCACCAAACATACACATGTAAGTAGACAGTATTTATTCAAAATATAACTACATGAGTGTGAAGCAGGAAGTTATTGAAAAAGAGCAACCAAGGTCATTTAAATGATTGATGTAATGCGAAGTTACACTTGAGTAGTATAAGAGAATATCTCTCGAATATGTATGAATATGTATAAATATGTATTTTCTCTATCATAATAGGTACTACTTTGTAGTAAAAAATTTCCAAATATATTATTTCACTTGACAGTGATGTTGATTTTTGATTTTTGGAAAGAGTAGCAGTTTATTAAATCTAGGCGATAAAATTAGAAATTCTCTGTACTCACCCACATGCCACAGCACAACCTGAGGGAGCATAAGCACACGCCATAACCCATGTACACGGCAGGGTCACCCCATGTTCCTGTAACACACAGATAACACAAACACACACAAACAAATGCATGCAAAAGGGAGAAAAACATGAATATGGTGTGGTAATTCGTTATTGGTAAGAAAATACATTCTCTTTAATAAGCATAAACCAAATGTTCTCTTACACATTTACACAGCCACATACACAGCTGCAGTAAACCTGGATGTGGTGAGTATTAATAGGGATTATGTTCAGTGTGGTTATGTCTGCTCCATCAAGAGGCATGATGGCTGAACCAGGCTGAATCCTGGCTGCCATTTAAGTCCACTGAGGCACACACGCACACACACCACACACACACACAGTCATTACAAGGGACAGATGGATAGATAATCTTTAAACTCATATTTCCATGTGATCGTGTTGCACTCTCTCTCTCAGAGGAGTATGGCAGAGGATGACCCGCCCATCCACTCAACACCAGTACATATGGTGAGGAGAACATGAGCATCTGAGCATGCAAAGGAAAAAAACAACACTTAACCTTACATAACAGAGCGTAGAAGTGCGTGAGGTTAAGCAGGGTAACCAAGCTTCTGGAAGTAACAGTCCTATTCATCATCAGTTTTTCGTGACTGTCTGTTTGTGCATTTCATCTCTTGGATGGACATTAAACTCGACCTTTTGATTTATGATGACTGACATTACTGAAAAAAAAATCTAACATATAAGACAAAATGCAAAAAGTTAGGAGCTCAGTCAGGAGTCCCATTGCAGTAAGAAACATCCAGCTAAACTCAAAATTCTGTTTTCCACACAGCAAATGCCAGATAAATTAGAGCCTGAGTTTGTCATACTTGTTGAATTACTTTATTGTTGGATTATGGATCTAGTGGAGCAATTCCTAACTCTGATTTCTTCTCCTTGTTCGCTAAGTCTCATGGGTATTGTAGTATTTTGTGCCTTTTGACATATGAAACTGATAAAGAAATGACTTCTTTAGGCATGAAGGTAAAACAGTGGGTGGCAATAGTATCATTAAATTATTCAATATGTTTGTGTGTTTCTGAATTGAGTATTGAGGTTACAGTTAAGACTTTCAAATACCGATTTACAGTGGTAAAATGTCTTCACCCGCATATCTTCAAATTTCTCCTCACTGTGGCTCCTGTCGTAAAAGTAGAACCCACCAAGGAATGTTTTGATGAGGGGGTTTTCTGTATATTTGAGCCCTTAATTCATGTACAAAAATTCATTTTTGAAGTCTTTTTTTTCTTCAAACGTTTTTATTCAGCCCCTTAATTTATGATATTTTCTAACTCAAAGGACTTCACACATTCTCTTACATATGCAGAAAAATAAGCACCACATAGACCTCTACTCACCTTATTAAGAGTGAATGCATCCCAGACAATCACTTTTCCATCCTAAATTAGAAAGAAAAACAGCATTACTACAGGGTTATAAATTAACATTATTGTGTCATATATACATTTGAATTAATATTAGATAATACTGCACTATATTTCTCTTAATAGACTGTATCGCATCTGTATGTGTGTGCATGTGTATACCTGAGAAGAGCTGACTAGACGACGTTTGTCTTTACACCAGTCCATACACAGCACCTTGTTCCCATGACCCTTCAGCACACGTCTGGTCTTTATGGAGAGAGTACCCAACACCTCAACTTTCTCAGCCACCTGGTGCACTGAGGTACCAACACACACACACACACACACACACACACACACACACACACACACACACACACACACACACAATTCAGTTGGTTTTATTATGAGAACGCTTGACTGCCGGCAGTGGTGAAAGAAGTACAAATACCTCAATGCAATAATACTCTATTACAAGTAAAAGTTCTTTAACTTAAGTTATGTTTCTTTAAAATCTTACTTAAGTAAAAGTACAGAAATATCATCAGCAAACTGTACTTAAAGTATCACAGTAAAATGTAGCAGAAGATATTGTTGGATTCTTATTACTGATGCTTAAACATGTAAGCAGCATTTCATGTTTTTAGCTAGTCAAGTCGGGGCTTTATATACCTTTGGGCAGATTACTCTTTAACAATTCATCATATTTTACAATATGTTCATAGGTTTGTATGTAAAATGTATATATGTATAGTCTGCAAAGCTGTCAGATAAATGTAGTGGTGAAAGTACAATATTTCACTCTGAAATGTAACGTTAGTGGAGTCGAAGTACAAAATAGTAGAAAATGGAAATAACGTTACTCAAGTAGTAACGTTATTTCCATTAAGTAAAGGTAAAGTAAAGGTGCCTACCTCAAAATTGTACTTGAGTAAATGTACTTGGTAATAGATTGCACCACTGACTGGAGGCAGAGTGATTGACTCACATAAGCTTTGTACAACTTCATCATCACTAAACAGACCCAAAACAGTGATCTGACTGTAGGCTAACGTTAACTTACTTCATAAAAACTTCCCTTCACAGTGAGCATCACTGAGTTAACTCTTAGCTATAAGCAACACGGTAGGCTAACAGTTACATGCTGAAGAGTTAATTAACGAGCTGCCACCTGTCAAACTTTTAGTCGTGTTTTAAGTAAACAACGAGACTGAGTGGTGTGATAGCTTAATTTAATCCCGGACACTTACACTCTATGTCGTTCAGCTTGCCCCGCTCCTCCTCCAGCTTCTTCTTCAGACTCTCGCTCTCCCTCTTCAGTGACGCCAGGCTTTCCCCTTTCAGGAGCCCCTGACAAGCCATCTTTGAGAGGCAACAGCCACAAACAGACACACAGAAAACAAAAGAAGGAAGGGGGAGCGGAAGGGAGTGGGGAACACGGGAGAAACGGGAAAATGTGGGGGGACGGGACGGTTGGTTCACGGTTAGAGGTTTGTTGGGATTGTCCTCGAGCGCGACAGTGATGCTGCCGCGCGGGTCACACTCAGCTCGCGCTCTGCTGCGGTCTCTCAATCCCCTCCTCCCTCCATCCTCCGCGTTCAAACAGGGACCACAGGCGTTTAGACACGCGTACACTGATGCAAAAGCAGCTTTTAGCCTTCACTGTATTCCCATACTTCAATCATAGTTCAAATGCGTCGACACAAATATTAATTTGTAACTTTTCCTTTTCATAATATCGCCTACAAGTTACAATCTGTCTCTTTAAGGTCTGCTGCAACTGCTGCATTTCTTTATTCAGTAGTACTTGCTCTTCATCATTTTACTAAAGTGATGTTTTTTTTTTAAACCTCTTCAGCTTAATTGATTACTGTTCAGGTTTTGATGTAGCAAGTCAAAACACACTAAAGCTGTTAGGACTGTGCCACCATAATACTGAGTAAAACATTAGAGTTAAACAAAGGCATTGTGATTATTATTATTATTAATAATGAGATTGAATGTTTTCTCAGCAATGACATTGCAGCATATTTACATATTAACCACTTGCCATTTTCTGCAAGTTCATTTTTGAATGACAATATTTTGTGTGAAATTAACATCATGGATGTATAGAAACATACCCAAAATAATAATAAAAATAATTCCTTTCCCCTAACACATTTAAGGACATTTCAATTCGATTGGCTCATTTCCCCAAAAGATCATTAAAATGTCATCTAATATGATCATTAAATCTAATCTAAAAGCCAATGTGACAGAGTTGTAGTATTGTAAAAGAGTTGTCAGACGATGAGGAGTTTTAATCACAATTACTATTTTACTTTACTTTTATTCATTTTCTTGCACAAAGGTTTCATCATTTTCCTTAGGCAAACTTTCCAATAACATTCTTTCAGGATTGTTTTCAGTCTGATGACCTCCCCTTAAATAACTGACCTGAATTGTATTGATAAACTTCAAGGTCTCAAGGTAGCCGTGATAGGATATACAAAGATTTCAAACCCAATTCATATTAATGTTATGTAAACTAAAGACACTGGAGTTTTTCCTCCATCACCTACAATTTTGTGATCTGATCAAGTGTTCCTGCCCTTGATTGGGGAGCCACAGATCAGGAGGAGGCTCAGTGGCACCGCTCTCATCAATGTCCTCATGATGCAGTCCTTAATACAGTAAAAGGTGCTGCTGAGCGGTGTCCTCGGTTAAACACATGTAGCACCCCTTAAACATACCCCTTATTTATGTAGATAAGTAAGGGGTATCTGCCTCACAGATTGCTGTTATCATCGTGTATGTTCATAGATAAACAGAGTCGGATACGCCGGTAATGTCAGGGCCACAGGGCTGAAACAGTGTTCAGACCTTAATGTGTTTGCATGGATTCAAGCTCTCTTTTTCCATTTTAAAAACCATCTGTTAGTCGCTGTTATTGATTGGTTGGTGTACAAATTGTAGGACCAATTAGTAATTTGGTTTGAGCGGAAAATGACATGGTGAAATGATTCAATTAACTTTGCATTAGATAAATATCTTGTTAGACCTACACTACATCCACTCCAATTAAATTATACAAAAAAGCATTCAGATCCTGCAAACGTTGCCACAGTTTGACATGGCATTACGTGGCAGCTGTTTAGTGTGGAGAAACTGAAAGGAAAACATCACATACCACTTCCATACAGAAGGAGCAGTAGTTGATGGCTTCATTCTTAATGTAGATGTTCATAAGAGGACTGGCTTTACTACAGCTGTCGCAGGGGCCAAAAGTGGCTGCCATGAACGTCTGGTCACACATGGCTGCAGATGATCACCAACACGCCTGTGGAAAACACAGACACAAACATAAGGATCAATTCAGTCAGCTAGACTACAGGTTGGAGATGGAGATTTTGTTTTATTGATTTCTGTACTGGGTTGTGACCACTTGGCCTGTGTGTGTGTGTGTGTGTGTGTGTGTGTGTGTGTGTGTATCGGGGGGGCTAGGAGATGAGTAGTTGGTAATCTACTCCAGCCTGATCCTTCTCTGAGCTCCAGAGGAGAGGAGTGCAGCACAGCTATTCTGGGAGCTGCACACATCCAGTACACACTCAGAGTATAATACAGTAGTACATGATAAACACTTTGCAAAATCAAATTACAACTAATTATGACCTTTCACATGACACATGTACATTTTATCACTACTGTACATAAACTGAACCTTTATTTGAAGCAGTAACTTGTTTTCTAATTGTAAATTTTCCAATATAAACAAATCAATAATGTACATCTTGTAAGATACAATGTCACAACGCACTGATGTGTCGTTTCCTTCACTTTGTTCTATTACATTTTATTTAAATGTGTGCAAATATGTACATAATCAGAAAACTACAACCTTATTAAGAGACTGAAGTTCTTCCATTAATACCAATATTATACAGTGTACAGAATGTATATATATATAATCAAATAAAATAATGTGATATTAAGGAGTTGTATTAGCTGTTTGAAGTGATGGGCTGCTATTATGTTGATACACAAATATGTCATAGATGACTCTCGATTGTAAACGCTCCAAACTCAATTCAACATGAGTGAACTTGTCACTTAGGCTGTTGAGATAATCATGTTTTTTTGTACAAAAAACATATTCTTAGCAGAAACAGGAAAGATTTAGCGCTGTCAAACTCCATCTATCCTTTTCTAAGTTATTTCTTTTTCTATTTTACAGGCTGGTTTATCACAAGTTATAAACTGCACACTCTCTAGTTACATCTGCACAACAGATTCCATAACTTGAACCCGTATGTAAACAGCCATATCGATGATAAAATCCTACCTCACAAGAAAATGTTTTCCCCTCTGTGCAGCAGGTGTGTGTCCCTGCAGAACTAAGTTGATTTTTTCCACTGAAGAGGATTGTCAGGGAGGTACAGAGAGGGAACAGTAAGCTTCTTAGTAGTGTTTAAGCTGTGACTGCTCTGCTTTTACCTCCATGGTTTATACGTCGCTGCAGCATTACCTGGAAAGTTACATTTACAGTCTAACCCAATACACATTACTGATTCTATATTTAAATATCGCTTGGAATACCTGAAACTGCATGATAAAATATTACTGTACATTGCCTCCTTGTTGTAATAGAAACTGAAAAGATTACAGAGGGAAATCTAAAAGGGGGCACTTTATCAGTGTTATAAGACAACTATAACATATTCTTTCTGCTTTTTGTACAAAGTTGCATGTTCATGTTGTAATCAGATTTGTGTAACCCAATCGAATGTAATCTATTACATTTAGCTCTGATTACCTGCAGTCTTTAGGTTTTGTACTGTCACTAAAATAGCAGAAATTGGACAGTTTCACCTCTGAAGAAAAAGAAAAATGAACATACATCTCCTCCAATACAAATACCACTGATTCAGTGTATTTAACGGCCAGACATTTGGTAGTATAGTTTTTTGCTACTAATAGATTTCTGAGTGTTCCTTATTTTTTACGTGACTGAAAGTATCACATTTTCACAGAATAAATAAATAAATAAATAAATTAATAAAAAAAATCACAAAAACAGAAATAATCTCTCACAAACAGTCCGATAGTGCTGAATTCTTTTATTTTACTTTTACAGATTTGACAATTTATTCCAAGTTTCTTAGTTTCTTAACGGTGAACACATTCACTAAGCACAGCTACCAGAAACTACCAACAGTCCAGTTTGTCAAATGTACACATGGGTCAGAGAGGAAACATTTGGTACCGGCTTCAGCATGTTCACACCAGTACCACAACAGCTGGGGTGATGATACATCCTTTTGTTTTTAACATTTTTTTAAAATGGCACAATCAACGCTAGTGCTGATAAGAACAATGGTAGTTTATAATGTCTACGTCGTATCATACAACCAACTCTCTCCTTAATGTAAAAACGCAGAGTGAAGGACTGACATTTTCTCCTGTTTGAGAGCCCAAGAGAAGCCCAGGGGAACAAGACGCCGCAGCTCTACTCAACAATACGAACCAATGAACATGGCTTTTTTTTCTCTCCTCTGAAACCAGGCCAGCCTTCCCACTCCGCACTCTCAAGTGTCTGAGAAGGCTGGTGCAATTCACAAGAGTGTGTCTTCTTACCTGTGGCTTGCATTAATTGTTTTAATAAAACAGCAAGAAAAAAATATATCACTGATTAAGAAAGTGAAGCGCCCACTCACACAGGGAACGGGGTAGAGGAAGCTTAATGGGCCACAGTTCATTAAAAAAGCGGTGGGAGTCAAAGGAAGAAAGGCTCTTGAATGTGAAGTATTTCGTCTTACAGTCCACATCCAGCTATTATTTATCTGACTTCCTCAGCAATGTCTAAAAAGTGCATTTTGACTGATGGCTAAACAGTGCATCCCATCTGTGACACCAACTGTAGCACAAAAGGACACCTTATCAAAATTAAAAATGATCACATTTAACAATTCATATTCATTTTACAGTGGAAAAAAAAAATACTACACTGACAGAACAAAAAAATGCCACAATGTTGATCATGTGTTTAAGTCATTCAGATAGCAAATCATTCAGATAAGGCTTTGTCCACAATGTGCAGCTAAAATCATGATACACTTCATTAACAATTTTAAACATTCATATAGTTAATTAATTCCTTCAGTTACTGTCTCTCTTGCCACAACCTGCCGATATGTACTCTTTACACAAACCATACTTTAAACTACCCATTAATCCAAACCATATAACAAAAGGCAGATTGATAACGTGGTCCCAATGAGAGCATATGGATATCAAATTATTTTAAAATACAAGTGCAGCACAAAACAACTTACTACACATACTAACTTCTCTTTACTCCACTTACAATTTGTTTTCGTCTGTAGCTTGTTCCTGTCAGAGTGACAGTGATCCGCTCAATGTGGCATTTAATGAGATACTTCACCTTGGTAAAATATTTTTATTTCTCAGCACGTACTGTATTTTCACCAGTACTGCAAAACATTTTGATCTATGGTTCCTCGGTTGGTCGGCTGCTTCAGAAGAATAATTTTTAGACTAAACAAAACATTAAATCAAAAATGGTTCTGAGTCCAGTTTTGGTGACCATTCCCAATCTCCAACATAGGTAAGCACCTTAAAAAAAGAGAAAGAAATATTCTATCAAAGTGAAATATCTGGTTGAAAGGGTAAGGTCATTAGGCAAAAATAAGGTTCTCATGAGGGCAAGAGGCAAATTTGGTTGACTGTTAATACTAATAGCACAACCGGAAGTAAACAAGCAAAGGTGCTAAACACGAGGCAGTGGGGACAATGTTAATGCAGACAAAGGACTTTTTGTAACAACATGAGCAGATTTCCTAACACTTATCCAACAACTCAACCACACCGAAGTTTCTTTTTGTACAAAACAAACAAACCAAACCAAAATAAAACAAACAAACAAACAAACAAAAAACACAATAGCATGCGGGTTAATTTCTGATAATGGTAATGCTGGTAAAGCCAGGCCCATGCAGGTTAGATGAGGGCAGCAGCAGCAATGCATGCTGTACAGTTTTTATACCACGCTGCAGCCATACTGAGTAATGGGTGTGGTGCACTATCACCCTCAGACTTTGAAAGCAAGTAACAAATATGTCTGGATATCTGAACCAAAACAATCTGTACACCAAACAGAAAAGTCAAAAAAATAAATTTAACCCTGCGGTTGCAAGTGAGAGCTCCATATATTCTGTTGTTTTTGGTAATAAAAGCCCATGTTGTGCTTTTTTGGCCACTGAACAGGAAGGCAGAGGTTGGACACGAGAGGAGATGAGAGGATTCGCTCCACAATGCTGCAGTTAGTGTTAGTGTGGGAATAAAGCAGAAAACATTGTTGTAAAGCTGTCAGAGAAACCTTCTCCCTCCACTCTGCTCAGGGATACATGGCTTTACGATATATATAACTTTGATACATATGAAAATGACAATACTGAAATAAATAATTCCACACTGATAATAGTAAAACATTTTCAAAGCTCTGACTGGAGCTGTGACCAGAGAAGACAAGTAGAGAGGAGAAAGAAGCGTTAGGAGTGCAATACTCCCAGTGATACAGCAGTAAGCAGAGTGTAATGTTGTGTGTACATCTGTGTGAATATCTTTGTGCCAGTGTTTGTTGTGACACTCACCTCTGGTCACAGCTGTAAACTGACTGTGGCAAGTCAAACCCTTGGCAGAGTTTGAACCTCGCACCTTGTAAATCTCTGAATCCGTGCTACACTTCATCTGCCAGAAATGCAGGATAAACATGACAAAGCGACATCTCTAAGTTAAGACGTGACCTAACAAATAATCATATGTGCCCAGCACTCCTTAAACTATACTACATCATTTACCTGATATTGACATAAATAGCCTACACAGTGGAACTAAGACTAAAACTGTCCTTACAAAGCTGTTCATTTTGGGAAATGATGGTCCCATCCTTCATTTCGGACATGTATTTCTGCAAAGAGAAAGCTTCTAATCCAAAAAGGGAGGGTGGGGACGGAGGTGAATGCAATAAATAAAATACATGATATATATTATTAATATTTATATATATTTATATATATGTATAAATAATATAGTACAGATGATGAGTTCTGTCTTGGCTTGACTATGTTCAGAGAGTAAAATGACAACATCCAGAACGAAGCCTGGTCCAGGTTTCCTCAACATGGGATGGACAGAGCTAACTTTAGAGCGGTATCACTCATCTGGCTTCATACTGGGACTCAGAATTCACTTTGCCTTTTAAATAGAGACCCAACATATCAAGGTAGACTACAGCTTATCAAGTTGTTCCTCTGTGAGGTCTCAACACATCCTTTTGGGCCTGCTCTCGTGTTTCGGTACCTACATTCTCACTGGAGAACGAGACGATGACAGGGAGAACTATCTTAACAACTAGTTGAAACACAGAGGAGGGAGAGCTGGGGTGACTGGGGTCAAGACCACTAAGACAGACCCATGTGTCGGTGGAGAGCGAATACTGGAGGCATTGATCTGGTCCTGTGGCTTCTCTAAAGGCAGGCATTTATACAAGCGGTGGATGGATGATGGCGTTTTACAGCCAGATTTAAACCAACGGCGGCCACTGTGGGTGCTGTGTGTATCTGTGCGTTTTGTAAGAGACAAGGTGCACGTGAGTGTAGGCGTGCATGTGTACGTTCAGAGGATGTAAGTATTGTACAGATGTATGTTGAAAGTTCAGCATGTGGTGGAGTTTGTGTGTTTAATTTTGCATGTTAAGTGCGACCAGGGATATCTTAAATAACTGGATAACGTGTTTCTTTGAGACTTTTCAATTCATTTTTGGACAAAATTGCTCAAATTGTGTTAATACAAATCCTAATTTTGTAAAGTTTGTGACGCTCAGAATTTCTTTTTATTTCTCTTGTGATGATTGCGTGTGGGAAAAAGTCTTTTTGGGCCTGCAAGTGTCATGTGACTTGCAATTCCAACTGTGGCCACTACATCAAAATCGCTGAAGGGTTCAGAGCCGTCCTGTGGGGCCTCGGGTTTAGACACGGGTGAGGAACCCCAGGTTGAGCGAGCTGGGGATCTGGATGGTTTCCAGGGCAAGGGAGGAAGGGCTGAATGGGAAAGTGACCGGATAAATCATCTTCGTGTCCATCAACAACTGGGGGCTCTCACAACGGTCTCGCAAGCGAGTCTGAAGGGAAGAAAGAGCAAATGAGATGGAAATAGTCAAAAAGCAGTTAAATTTCATTTGCAGAAAAAAAATCTTCATACATAACAATAAGCATTATACCTGCTTTAATCGTTATGCAAGTATACTATATTATACTAATGCAGTTGCCGATTGAGCCGATTGATCTGAAATGTGCGCTATTTTATAACTAATGTGAGTTGGTAAAATGCATGGAAACCAGTGACTGTCTGGAAGGTAGAAAAGTACATTATAGTACAATATAGAACCATATGATCTGTTTAGGAAAATGGTGGTTAGAGTAGAGATGGTCCACCAATTTTTGAAGTTCTTGAAAGTGTTGAAGTGTTGAAGTTACTCAATATCAAATTAAAATGATAAAATTTAGATTAAATTTGTGCTATAAATTGGAAGGTGTAACTTTTTTAAGTGGTGTTTTCCAGGAGCATTCATGTCCTTAATGTTTATACTGGAGGTGCACAAAACAGTAAGTCCAGAAAACAGTGTTGTATTGATACATCTGGAGTAAATTACCTGTATGGTTCGTATGAATGAAACAGACACTCTCTCCTCAAACTCGTTGACTGGAGTGTAAAGGTTCAGGACCTTCACGATCTGAAAGAGACATAACATAGAAAGGTTATTACAACAAAACAAACATTTTAGGTTATGGCTGGGTTTTCTAAGCTTTTAGACAGACAGAGGTTGGTCGGGCTTATCTGAATGTGGTGTAATGAGTGACAGGATGGTTTACCTGAGCAGTGGTGAGGGCCAGGCACATGGAGCAGATGGCCTCGGCATCCTCGTCAGTCTTTTTCTTCACCTGCAGCAGCTGAGCAGCCTGGATCAGAGGCTCCAGAGTCTCCTTGGCTCCGCATGTCATCAGACCTTTGTCTCTGAGCCACTCCTCCAGCTGGCTCACATTGTACCTGCACAAAGACACACATCACAACAAAAATGTTCACAACAACAACAAAAAAAAATCTAAACATAGGGGACAAATACATCAAACAAACCAGCCACACTCCAGAGCTCCCCTCTGAGCAGCGACATCTCCTACCTGATCTGCATGCCTTTGCTCCAGGAGCACATGTCTTTGCGTAGCAGCAGGTTGTTGAGGGTGACGGCTCCGATGATGTAGAACTGCTGCTTCACCACCTGCTTGATGAGCTCGGGGTCGGTGCCGTGCTGGCACATGGTGGAGTGGAAGGCGCTGAGCTGCCGCAGGATGGAGTCCAGGGTGTAGGTGCCCTCGTCAGCGATGCTAGATGTCCGCTTACGGAGACCTGTGGGCTTCACCCCCGACACGCCCTGGATGGTCTCGTGTTCCAGCATGCCAGAGACTGCAGGGTAAGTACACACAGTAAGTACTTGTATCATGCACATAAACAAACACAAAAAAGAGCATTGCTTATTATCATTACCGATACAGATCGATACTACAATAACATTAGCTTGTATGAGCTCACATCCACTCAGACATGAACATGCACACACCTATCATGGGCTGGAGGATGTTCTCCATGCATTTGATCAGCTGCTGGTAGATCTGGATGGCCAGGTCACTGATCACCTGTCTGTACTCTGCCAGGTCGAAGTTGGACAGAGTGTGTTCGTTCTGCCTCTGTGTATTGTACTTCATGAAGGCCTGAGACACACACACACAGGCAGGTACAGGTTCAAAAAAGAAAAAAAGGATAGGAAATATTTTGTCAATCTTTATCCCCAACAATTCAATTAAAACACTACTCCATATCAGCAGTGTATAAACAGTGGCTGGTTTGGAATAATGAGAATTTAACACAAAAAACAATGACTAGATTGACTAGAAGTCTAATGAACCCTTTTTACGAATGTGTACATATTTGAATGAGACAGTTTCTAGGTTTGTGTGTCAGTCTCACCTCGTCTCCGCTGTATTGTTTAAGACAGTGTAAGAAGCGGCAGGTGTTCGCCAGCCAGAAGGAGACCGTCTCAAAGTCATCTCCTCGTTTCTGACAGGAAGAGGAAGAACAAACTGGAGTCAGTAAACCAGCTGGTAATAGTCATACTGTAACTCTATCAGACCCTCTCAAACTCAAACATCCTGCAAATGAATCATTATTGCATTTTATATGAACACCACTGCCACATACCGAACACACAGACACACATACATATACATACCTTCAGGATCTTCTTAATACTGTTGATGGTTGAGGTGAGCAGAGTGCGGACCTTCTGGTCATCGTTGACATAGTCTGCGTGTCTCAGACACATGAACAGGATGTAGGCTGGTAGACCTGGGATCAGATTCACGGCTACACCGCGAGGCTTCAGCTCTGGAGAGACAAGAAGAGGAATGAGTTCAGTAGCAACTGTGAATGAACCCTTCATTTTTTACATCACATTGATTAATTTTTAACTAGAATTACTTCCCCGCAGTTGTATGCCTCCGCCAACCAGTCAAGTTGTAGTTTACATCCACGTCTGTCCAGACTCATATAATATACTGTATGTATTTTGTTTTCTCCTGCCATTTTTAGATGCAAAGCCTCTCTATGAGCTATAGGTGAAACTCACTCACTCACTCACTCAGGATCATGATTAGCTAGGCTCCAACACACTGCACACTACACGTGATTCCAATACGCTTGAAATTCAGAATGAGGCAGGAAGTGAACGGCAGAATGGACGAGATATAGGAAAGCCGTACTGTGCTAATTATTGCTTACTCATTGTGTCGTCCCAGTCAACAGTCAGTGTGTGAAATCTGGAATCGCCTAATTCATTCTTAAATTATGTCTATAACCCTATTTTGACGTCACAATGACCTTTGACCTTTGAGTCAAAAGTGTCACCTATTCAGTGTCCAACCAACTGTGAAATATGGTCACAATCTCCCCTTCTGTTCCTGAGTTATGGTGTTGAATACACCATAACTCAGGAACAGAAGGGGAGATTGTGACCAGAAAAGTGTTTTTCCAGGACATTATGATGTCACAGTGACCTTTGACCTCTGACCACCAAATTCTAATCAGTTCATCCTTGAGTTCATGTGGACGTTTGAGCAAAATTTGAAGAAATTCCTTCCAGGCGTTCCTGAGATATCGTGTTCACGAGAATCGGACGGACAATCCAAAAACAAGGGCTTCACGCCACGGCCATAGCTGGCGTGGAGGCATAATTACTTAAACAACCTCTTTAAAGTTTATAGATATTTGATTATTGATTATATATATTTTTTTGATCTAATTTTCCACCTGTTTAGAATTAGTTCTTACCCAGGATGAGGTTCTTGACCAGTTTGAGCTCATCCTCCTTCTTGTACTCCAGCATCCCTTGGAAATCTTTCTCCCTGCGGGGAATGTTGACAGGGTGAATCGGCTCGTCCACCGTCTGTCCTGGAGAAGTCTGGCCCTCAGTTTGACCCGCTGGGAGACACACAAGACATGACAGTCAGGCAACATACTGTACTGTAGCACTCAAACACACATATATTCAGATTCTCATTCCCCCTCTGCTGATTGATGATTTCTCTCGTACCTCCCATCTCGCCAATCCTCTTGGAGTAAACCTTCAGCTGCTTCTTGAGCTTGCGTATGGTTCGGTCCTGCTTCTCCAGCTGCTCCATCAGATCCTGAAACAGGCCGAGGGATGGCGTGATGGAGAGAAGAGAAAGAAAAGAGAAAATAGTGAGGACAAATGGCCTCTGACTTCTAAGACTGCTTCACACTGTCGCCCTCAAGTGGTGAAAAGGAACACTCCAACACTTTTGTAAATCACTTGTTTGCATTGGGCAAAACGCAAGTCTTGGAAACAAATAAACAGACAAACACACAGGAGGGGTTTTAAATCAACATGAGAGCTTCTGTGCTGATTGTTTTTTCAGAGGAAGAGAAGTTACAGGAGTCGCTGGCTGTTAGAAAAGAGAAAGAGGTGCCGAGCTGCTCCGCTGTGAGTTAGAAGACACTGCTGTGGAGAGTTAGAGCGACACTCAGCGCTATTTCATTCAAAACACACACCTCAAGTTAGTTCGAACACATGCAAACACACACATGCATGCACACACACACACAAACACACACGCCTTGTCTCTACATACAACCATCCGTCGTAAAATGATGACTCGAGCCTCTTGGGACGCTGTGGGGTCATCAGCCATGAGTTCCTGTCAGGTGACACCAGCCGCACAAATGAGTATGCGTGACACAGCACTGAAGTGGCTGTTTCAGATTTTGTATGGGCCAAGTGGAATTGAAACCACCAACCCAAACAGCTTTAGCAACATAATCCACACTTCATTAATGCACATCTGTAGGTCAGAACCATCTGGTAGTTTTTCACAGGAGCGATTCATTACTATTCTTTGGCAGAAATGCTGTATTCTGGATGCAGAGTAGAACAACACAGCACTTCCCTTGAACCTGAAATCAATAATTTTTGTAATATTTTTTTCTTAGATGCCATCTGTATGAAGTACTATGATAAACACTAATCCTGCCATATCTGCACAGTTTGGTCCCCAAAGTCTTCATGCTCTTGAGAAATGATGATCAATTTGTCGGTTCACACAGTCCTGGCTGTCAATGCCAGTTAAGTAATACATCTGAATTCAGGTTATTTTGTTGGTTGTTGACTTTTCACTCTGGGCTTAATGGCTCAATATAAACAACAACAACGTGTGATGATGCAACGAGCATCACTTTCTTTGCTGTAAGTTGAAGGCAATAATATGTGTAACAGATTTTCCTGTTTTATTTTGAAATACTCTCCTCATATGTCTTGTAGTTTTACTTCCTGTCTTTGTTTGCTTTTCTCTCCAGTTTTGATTGTCTGCCCTGTCCTGATTAGTTGCACCTGTGTCTAGTTATGTTTCACCTATGTTTAGTTGTCCTTCCCTCAGTGAGTATTTAGTCAATTTCCCCTTTCTTTGCCTACACGTCAAGTGTTCCAGCCTTAGTTTTCTGTATTCATTCTTTTTCTCTTGACCTCGCCTGGATTTAGGACTTTACCTTGTCGGACTTGTTTACCTGTCTTGGTCTGCTTTATCTGGTTTGACCTGTGCCTGCCTGACTTCCATAAGCCTTTCAGTATTTTTTTTACCTTTGTCATTAAAAATCATATTTATTGCATCAGCTCTGCCTCTGTGTCTGTGTTTGGGTCCTTTTTCCTTGTGTTCCTAAGTTCCCTGCTTGACACCGTAACATATACCCCCCAAAAATCTATCTTGTAGCAGTGAAGGGACAAAAACAACAAAACAAAATACTTTTCATGTTGCTATTCCTGCCACTTTGGTTTCCACTGAGGGACTCTAGTTTCACTACTCTAGTCACACTATCTAGTTTCTTTAAATCTGTTATTGTTGTTATATTAAGTTTTTTATTTAGCCTCAGTCATGTTGTAATAACACTCTTACTTGCATGTATGGGATTCTGCCTGTGTGTGTAGTTGTATGTGTGGGGTCTCACTATTGTGTGTCTGATGTGTAACTGTGCTGAGAGTCTTTGTGATGTATACTTTAAATAAAGTGAATTTGAAGTTACTACTTTCCCTCAGCCTGTGTGTATCTGTGTGTGTGTTGCAGCATACCAGGTTCTCATTGGTGAGCCGTGTGATCTCGTGTTGCAGACTGGCTTCGATTCGGGCCTCTGGAGGCAGCTGGAGGTTTTGGGCCAAGAGCTGCTGCTGACGATTGTTCTCCTCCTTGACATTTTGCAGCTCGCCTCGCAACGCCTCCACCTCGTTATCATAACTTTTCCGCTGAGTCTGCAGCTGGTGCTCCAGTAACCTGGGGGGTGGGGGAGAGACAGAGATGAGACCAGAGGGGGGAGAAAAAGGGAGGAGGAGGAGTAGAGTGCGAAAGACGAAACAAGGATGGGGAGTAGATGGGAGGTGAAGGGATGAGGAAAAAGGAAGATGTATGTGGCAGGTGAGAGGATGTGAGGGAAGATGGAGTGAGGGAGAGGAAAGGTTTGAGGTGTGGGGAAGAAAGAACAGGGAATAATGAGAAAGGGCGTGAATAGGAGAAGGAGAGGAAAATAAATCAGCATTATAGTGTGCGTGAAAAGAGTTGAGGTTTCCACCACAGTGTGGAGACCCAGGACACCAGCATGCTGTGCAGACAATACCAGCAGCCCAGAGCCCAGCCTCTCTGAACACCTCTGCTGAGTCATTTAGCTTCACTTTCTTGAAAAGCTGAACCGAGCCAACATTGTGGTCAGAGGTCAGGCTGAGCAACGGAGCAGGTAGAGCTGATAGGAGGTTCGGTTTCTTGCTTCAGCGGGTGGATGGACCTGCTTCCCAAACTGTTCATGGATCTCTTCACACTAGTTTGGTAACTTCACACTCAGTGTCAGTCAGTTATGTAGGTCATGTGGCAATTAGTTAACCAGCATTCAGTAAGACTTGCACCTATTAATAATACCATAGCAGCAAGAAAATTAAAATGGCTGTCTAAATTCCAGTGCTTCCCTCCATGAAGGAAAAGAGTAAACACATGTAATAGTTTAAGATGAGCACTGACAGTCTTCAGTCATGAGATCTAAGTCAAATAGTGTTTGTGAACAATTCTTAGGGTTTGTTTTAAATATCAGGAATAAAGAACTTTTTCTCACTTTGCTTACATCAGTAAGTAAGCTGTTAATGATCAAACACCACAACAGGCTGTCATTAGTGAGTAAAACAAGGTTAGTAACAGGATGAAGACAAATTCTGCTGCACTATGTTAGAAATAAAGTGGGAAAATCAAACCAAAACCTTGTATAAAATTACTATATATTATGCATCTTTTATTCAATCTAATGAGCCCTGGGGCAATATTCATAAAACATAAAGTAGGCTTAGAGTAGTGCCTATATGGCGGTTAAGGAGAAAATAATGGGTGTGTCAGTCCTAATTTTAAAATGTATATGTTTTTGGTTTATGAATTTGTCACTAAAAGGGCTCCTAAACTTGTAAAAAGTTCTGATTAGCCGAGAGGACTTCTAAGTCACAAGTTACGTGTCCTAAAACTGTCCAGCTGGATAAAATAAATGGAAAGACAGATGTGAGAGAAAACTCAGAGGTTGATAAAGCGTGAGAGAGGAAAGTTAAAAACAGCAGCACACATCCTTTCCTGTGAAAAGGCAAACATATCATGTTCAAAAATCACACTTGTGTTGAAAACACAGTTACACCTGATGGTTTCCTTTAAGCCCTGATTAACCAGCCACAGCTCTCCGTCCTCATTCAGCTTATGGAAGTCTGGAGCGGCAGATCTGACCGACACACAACACAAAGGAACATGAACAACACAATGACAAAAAGAAAAATGTGGGATGGTTGGGTAGGGAGGAAGAGGTGTGCAAGACAACAAGAATATGTCTACCTTCATCTGAGGTTTCTGTACATGTGCAAGGTAAAACCACTGTCCTTTATTCATGGACTGTAGTAAATTTGAAGCATATTATCTGGAGTTTGAGGTGTACTGAATGTCTATTGTCTGTGTGTAGCCTGCTGTGTACTAAATATTCTATACTGTACACTCTTATGTCAGTGTGTGAATAAAGAAGGTCACAAGCTACAAAGGGAGCAACATGGGAGAAACAGAGGGATAAAGGCAGTGATGCACAGTGCAACTCTGATGAGTAACAATGAGAAGTTTCCCTCAACACTTTAATTATATTGGAAAAACATTGTTGCTTAGAAAGCAATATCCAATCAAATATCAAGTGTATATCAAGTGTGTGTTCACTTTGACAGCATTTTGAGGCCAATGAGATGAGCAAAACTGGCTACAGAAGGAAATACATTTTAAATGTATTCCTCGGAAAATTATTTCTGTGCATCATCATTCAATTTCTTAACACTAGAACTGCCAACGGATAAAATTTACCCGCTGCTGTTCTTCCGATTGTATGTAACTTTGTTTAAATGCAACATTCAAGTCTCCCAGTCTTTGACTTTTCCTAAAAGTGTGTTGTGTAGCGCCCCCTATTGTTAAAAATTGTCAAGATGAAGCCAGATTTTAAAAATGGGCATTTATACCTATGAGTGCCAGCGGGTAAAATTTACCCCGATAGAGAACGCAGTCATTTTCATCCTATAAATTTTGCTATTGGCACCTTTTGTCTACTACTATGTGTGACAGAGCTGTGTCAAGTCATAGGATAACCTTCAATTTAGATAAGAGAAAGAATTATGAAGTTTTTGTATGTGTAATTGTTTGGATGCACCCCAGTCCGAAACAAACAAGCAGGAAGAACACCTTAGATTATTATTCTACATTATTATTATTATTATTATTATTATTATGTAAGCCTATAAAAAGTGCAATAGTCAATTATATGCTGCATTTGAATTCAGACTGTGTGTAGAATATAACTACAACAGCGCGGAGTGGATGGCATCAAAAGAGCCTCCACGCGTGGACGTGCCCTTCACAGGTGCAGGAGAAAATTACCTGTATAGTGAATGCAAACACAATAAAACATTCTGTAAATGCATGAAGTGCTGTAATGCTGTTTGTGGGAAGTGCACACCCAAGGTGCTGAATGTCTGGGCAAAGTGTGTTTGAGCAACGTGTCGCAGAAATAATCACAAAATCAATGCATTCTAATAGCGGGTAAATTTTACTCGTTGGCAGTTTTAGGTATACAGCGACACCTGGCGGTTCTAGTGTTAAAAGTGTGCTGTGCATCTCTGCTTTAACAAATAAAAGAAACAAGTGGGCTTTCATGCAGGACTGATGCCAAACTCATTCCATAAAGCTGAGACAGGAGGCCTCCTACAACAGCATCAAACCTCATCACTGCTGAATAGTCAGTGTGTGAGGAAGTCATGTTGTAAATCTATGTGTTAATAAAGGTTAAACTATAACTGAAGATTACATACATACCCTTTTAGCTCAGACATTTCATGCTTTCATGCCACACATTTTGTAAATACTGCATTGTGAATATGGAGGTCTGCAGCATCTCCAAAACCAGACCAGAGCTGTTGAAGCCACTGAAAACATCCTTGTATGTTTGTTTTGAGGGAAAACAGAAACTATTTTGAGTCACCTTCAGTTTAACAGACTCTGCTGTTGTTCATGCTGAACTATTAAAACCCCATGCAGACCTACGAATCCTAAAACTTGACTCCAAAGCCAAACACACATTCCTTGACTTCAAATACAGGTAAACACAGTCTGTTAGAGCATGAGTAAGACCTAAACTGTAGCTAGAGCTACTACATTATTCGACATGCTGTTAGAAAACGCCACGCAAAGCTACCCAAGCTTTCATCTGCACTACAAAGTAGAGTCAGCTGTTTTGGCTTCAGTAATATCAGTCATTTGTGACATTTTCAACCCTGTTTGGCATCAGCGTGGCCATGCATGCTCTGTTCCATGATGCATAGGCCACGTCTCATTGGTTACCTCAGCCTACTCAGGAGATCACTGACTTCCAACGGCTTACGCATGAACCTAGGAGATCTGCATAGGACAAGGCAGCGTTCACAAACACACATTTCTTGCACATATCACGGTAATATTAATAATGGAACAAGAGCTCGGTAAGATACAAAATGTGGACAGAAGATAGATGATGGAGTGAGGGCTCGGAGAGAATTCAACACTGACGAATGTGAAGACACGGAGATTGGGAGGCGTACTGGCTGCAACAAAGTACCTGTTGGTGTCTTTGAGGCCTATGCATGCTTGCTTGAGTTCATCGGCGTCCTTCAGTTTGGACACATCGCCAACATAGACAGACGGCTCGGTCATGGTCTCCTAGAAAAATAAAAAAATAAAAAAAGTACAGAAGAATTAATGAGAAAGAGTAACGGCACATTTAGAGAGTGACCCTGCTGCTTCAACTGCTTGTGAGGATGCATCAGGAACCACATCATCACCACAACTGGGATTTTCAGCAGTCAGCATGTTGACACTGAGCATCAGTGCAGCTGCTGGCTACGGCTGTCCTTTTACTTCTACAGTCATTAGCCAGTCGGAACCGTGGGGCAGAAACAGTGACAGCTGTCGATCTACGGGTAACGTCATGTCACAACAGTGAGCCTTTTCTTCTAGCTTTCAAAAGACAAGAGGTGCTGTTGTCGAGCCAGACAGCACCGACAGGAGAGCGTCAGCTGATAAGTAACCAGGGGTTTGAGGTCACTTGTGATCAAAGTGAGCAGGGTTCATGTGACCGCTGTGTTACAGTTTGATATGAAGACAAGGCTCACTTTCTTAGCCTGAAAGAGCAACACTGGGAGCCAGAATATCTGTACATCTGTGTAGCTACAATATAATGCAGCAGACAAACTGTCACACAGTTTATTTCTTTAGTGAGTCAACAGCAAAATAAATAATTCAACACCTATGTTAACTATGTAAGTACAGACACAAGCCACCACTACCCAGCACTGTGAAGTCAGACCCTTTGGAGTTCAAGCAGTGCTTATGAACTTTGAATATTATGTTCTGAATTAAAATTTTGCGTTCTGAATGTGCATTTCTGAAACCAAGTGCAGTCAACTCTATCGGAAACAAGAAAGAAGAGTATATACTTATTTGAGTTTTTCTCTAAATACAGTTACTGCCATGTGTTAACAGAAATCTACAGACTGCAATTTCAAATTCAACTTGCAGAGGGTCATCCTTGGGGTCTGAACGTATTACAGATGGTGTTCACAAGGACGGATGCAAAATGGCTGCTGTAAAATGGCCACTGAGGAGAACTTTCTGTGACTTGTAGTGAAAAAAATTGTCCATGAATGCATTCACCCAGATAAAGGACAAGACAGATGAGATAATCAAACCACAGCATGAAGAGGACAGAGTCTGTGTGTAAAGCCTCTTATAAGAAGAATGCTGATCTTGTGTCAGTGTAACAGATCAACTGATTTCTCTGTGATTTCATGTCACTGGCTTCAGCGTGTTTGTGCCATCCTTCGGTACCCTGCTGTGGTTCCAGTGAAAGTTGTTAATAATGATAATTTCCATACTTGAATAAAAGGAATAATAGAAAAGTGTACAGTAAAGCCTCATACTTAAAAGTACCCTAATTTTGAGGTACTGAAAGTAAAACTAAGTTTACAGTTAATGGTTTGGAAACCTTGTTTTCTACTCAACTCTCTGGAACCCAATAGCAGCTATTTTTGAGTAGCTGCCAGTGAAAAATAAGAAACCTCCACCACTAAACAACCACCAGCAATACAAGACACCTCATCCACAGCTGTTTTTACATTTTAAGAATACTAGGGGTTTATGTTAAACTAAATATAACAATTTTCTTCGCAGTGGTGGTAAGAGTTGCACTTGTTTTCAAATGAATGCACAGCAAACAAAATGGTCCTCCTGCTTATTTTCATTGAGATGACAGATAAAATTGATTCTGCTGGATCAGATTTCTTACATAAAGAAGTTTTACATACAAGACACACCGTAAACAAAGTGTTAAATACTCATGTATGATGCATTTCTTTAACTGTACCTTCTCATCCTGTGGGAAGGCATGGGTGGAGGAGAGAAGGTGGAGACAGGAGAGTTAGACACACTGAGGGTACAGTGAAAACATTAGCTACATACAGTGTGAACAATAATGTGATTTAATTGTGATCTTGACCCAAAATCAACAACTAACTAGAGCAATTTGTGGAGTTCAATAAAGTAATGTTCAATTCACCACTTGTCTTTTAGACACAAATGACTGATTGAACTGATTTTTAATATTGTTTAAAAGCTAAAAGGAAGACTCAGAGTTTTTCATGAGTACATAAACACAGTATAAGAGTTATTTAGGAAATATTAAAAACAAATAATGGTGGAAATCTGAGATTAGGATCACTGGCAAAATCAACGTGATATTTAGGCCAAGAGAGATTTTACTTTGGGATATTGTGCCACCAATAGACAAACAGAGAAGCAGACATGGGGGGAAAGAAACATAACACACAAATGTAAAAAGGTGGATGCAAGCAATCAGGGTACCATCCACTTAAATCTAGCTTAATTTAGTGAAAGTACAATAGCACCATGTGACCACAGTTCCCAAAAGTTGAATTACATGTGGATGGTTAGAGGCCAAATACTCTGCTTTTCAGGCAGGAGCAGTGTTGATGGATGTCATTTCCCTCTTTGAACACTGAGAAAACAGAGACCGTAAACTGTTTACCTTGTGGTGCATGGCTTCCTTCTGGCTGACAAGCTGGGAGCGCAGGATCAGCACCTCCTCCTTGCGGACCTCCAGCTCCTCACAGGAGGCGTTGAGCTGCTCCAGGAGCACCTTGTAAGCTGGGGAGCCCGGGGCCCCGGCACCTGCTGCTGCGTTACCCAGCAGGCTTTGCCTTATCTCCGCCAGGTTATGTTTCAGCTTCTTGTTCTCTGACTCCAGCTCTTGACGCTGGGATGTGAGAAGAGTCAGTGTCGTGGGGGTCATTGTCATGATAACAAGTAGCAAATGAGCCTTTCTGAAGCTATGGCATGAATTACTGTAAAGAAATAAGTTGTCTGGCTTTGGATCGATTCATTGTCTGGAAACAGTGTGCTAGTGTTTTTGCATTTGTACTTTACTCTCCTGACAGCTTACCTTCAGGGACTCGTACTCCAGCTCTGCCCCACGAGCCTTTTTAAACTCTGCGTCATCCTGAAACAAGGAGAAAAACATGGTGATGAAGAGGTGTTTGGGACTGGGACAAAGTCTGTAATACATGATGCAGTACAGTTTGAAACAGGGCCAAATAAGAACATGGCCTGATGAGAAAAAAGGAGATTTGAAAAATGCAGATAATTCAGCCAAACTTTAGAATATCTATTTTTCCTCTGTTAACCTATATATTAACTATTGAAGCTCTTTAATCATGTGCATAATGATGAAAATACTCCTATTCTATCAAAATAGTCATGAAAAGTGTAAAAATAAAAGGAATTGATTGTACTTACACTGGTCTTACATACTTATATATGTAGATTATGCTATTAGAAAGCTTTTCCTATGCAAGTACAGTATTAGTGTATGTTTACAATCCTTTACCATGGGTTAACACACTAGAATGAGGCTTATATCATTAAGTGTTATATAAATTAATAAAGTGAGATATTTCAGAGCCCAGTGTGGATGTCAGTACCCTGGCTCTAGCCCGCTGGAACTGATCCTCTTTGTTTTCCAGTTCGTTGCGCAGCGACTGCTTTTCTTGCTCCAGTTCTGTGAGACGTTTCTGGAGCTTGAGGGTCAGCGAGGTGTCTATTCCTCGTGTCACATCCTGCATGACAGAGACATGTTAGGACAGAGCATATGCATAAGCACAAATATTTAAATGCCAATGTTTAAGGCCATAAATACTACGATTCCTGACTTGCATTGCAATCAATATTGTGCTTCACTTTAACGTCAGCAATCATTTTGTAACAGTAGAAACAATGTCTCTGGATTTTCCCTCTTATTAAAAGAGGAAAACTTAATGCCAACATTCTTACTTCGGCGGCACGGGAACCTTCTTCCAATTCGGCGTACTCTGAGTTGTAGGTGTACTCTGATTCGTTGCTGCTGTGGGTGGAATCTGTTCTCCTGTGGCCAGGCTTGGAGACGTTCTACAGATGAGAGAGAAAATGATCATTTTAAAAACAATAGACTCAAGTTCTCCTTGCTGCGCCTGTGCAGCTAAGTGTTGAAACCATTTGCTTTCTGCTGTTGTGGTCAAGCAAATCTGATGTTGACAAATATTGAATAATGAATAAGTTCTATTGTTGTCTCAGTGTTTTCAGAACTTTAACAAGTTGAGTAGCGCTAAAATTATGTCTAATTATGCTCACAAATAAGTGAAACCTCTCATAAGTATTGACTGGGTGTGTGTGCATGTGTCCCTCACCGAGGAAGCCATCTCCTCCTTCAGGTCGTCGTATTTCTCCTCGAGGCGAAGGTGTTCTGTCAGGAGATTCTGGTAGCGAGATCGCTCCTCGTTCAGATCCGTCTCCAGCTGCTGAGTCTCCTGTGCAATCGAACGGGCCATTTTCTCTGACGGGACAAAACATAAAAAGGAAGCAGTTAAAAAAAGAAACATACTGTATGGAGACAACTAAAAGTTTCTGTGTGATTGGATGGATGTGTTGCATGTGTTGCAGTAAGTCAGTATGATTTATGTGGTGATGTTTGCATAATGTACCTGTCATCTGCTGACTCTGTTCCTGAATCAACCTGTTCAAGTCGTCCTTCTCTTTCTTCAGCGAGCCATTCTGTTCCTTCAGCTCCGAGACCATCTACACACACACACACACACACACAACAAACAAATGATGTTTAATTACATCTTGTGTAAAGCTGGTGACTGTCAGCATTTGAATGTGAAATGACAACACAACTAAAATGTGACTGATCCATTTATGTAGCACATCTGTCATCTAGCATGTTACTGTAATTCCTCACTCTTAAAAAATGCTGAAAGCAAGTGCTTCTCATTTAGAATAACCTCCATTTTATTATTATTTGAAGACAAAAGAAGACAAAACACTAGACAAAAACACTGAAAGAAAACACACAGTTCAGTGGCTATGACACTAGCACACTACTCTATCTTCTGTGCTCACCTGCCTCAGGGCAACACTGCCCTCTGAGCCCACCACGTGCCCATTTCCCCCTGGTTCGCTCTGGCTCCTAAATTGAGGAAAAACGGTTTTCCTCTGATGCCAATATGCATGTTTATGCATAAAATGTGTTTTGTGATATATATATATTTCCAGGAAACTATGGGAGATTGTACTCATTAGGAGCAATTTCTATGGAACTTAAACTAATACTAGGACTTTTGACAGCCACAGTTTCACTAAAAATGGAAACCTAAGTGGAGGAGAGAAGACGGAGGAGGTTTTAAGGAGAATAAATAAGCCACTTGTTTTTTGTAATTCAGCCACTGCAAAAAAAGAATTTTCCTTGAAATTCAAAACCTCCAGATGGTTCAAATATGCAACCAACATCTAAGGAAACATGTCCGATCTACAAACAAAGAATAGGGAAGGAGAGAAAAAGACATATACTATAGTACGGGAGACAGACGGAGGGACATATATACACACTGTGCACAGGGAGATGGAGGATCAGAACAACTACAGGAAAATGGACAGGATGGATGGACATGATTCCTAACTTACTTTCTCCATTTCGTCCCTGTAGGTTTGCGCCCAGTCCTCGATGGTCTTCTTCTCCTTCTGTGTGACACTCAGCTCCTTCCTCAGCCTCTCCAGCTCCTCCAGCAGCGAGGACACCTGGTTGGTTTTGTTCTTGGCCTCCTCCTCCACCCCACGCAGACGGCTCAGCTCGCCGCGCATCCGCTCGCTCTCCGCCGTGTAGGAACTCTCCAGACCAACTAGCCTCTCATTGATTGCCCGGTTGTCCTTGGTCTGGAGGCATAGGACAGATCATAAAACAGGGAAATTAATCAATACACGAGGAAATAAAAACAAAAATGGGAAAAAAATGGGAAACTCACCTGCTCGTCGATTTTCCTCTGCAGCTGCATGATCTTGTTCTCCATGCCTTTGTTGAGCTTCTTGAAGTGCTCCACTGAGCGAGCCTCGATCTTCAGCTTCTTCAGCTCGCGCCTGGCCCTCATCCTGCGGATGCAGCACTGCAGGTAGACTATGGAGACAAGGCAGTGCTTGTACCAGCACCGAGCCAACCAGCCACGAACGCGCTTCTGAATGATCACCGCCTTGTGCTCCCGCAGTAACTACAGACAAGACACAGAAACAGTAAAGGAGTGGCAGAGAGAGACGAGAGCACATGTGGATATTACACAGAGGCAAATATTTTCAGATTTTACTATAAGCTAAATATTCCTTTCTGTAGGCTAATATTAAACATAACATAATAATAACATAATAACATAATAATAGAAGGACTGGTTAGGATGAATATATTTTTGCAGTGTTTTGTGACATGTGTCTTACCGCCTGGTACTTCTGCCGGGCCATGTAAGCTCTGAGGATCGTCTGCATGACCAGAGCGGCAGCCTGCTTCTGCTTGTAGCGTTTCCTCTCCACGTACATCCTCTGGTACTTCTGGATGATGATGGCCGCCTGAGTGCGACGCATGAACTTGGCCAAGCTGAGGAGAGCCGAGATATACATGTCTCAACTAACACGTATTTATAATTTTAATATTACATTAAACTTTAGGTATTTCAGCCTTTGACATCTTTGCATGCGATTGTTCTGTTTGAATGGCTGAAAGGAAGCAAATATCAGGTTCAACTGACTCACCAGCGAGCCTGGTATCCTCTGGTGAACCTCTGGATGGTGATGGCAGCACTGCGCTTGTGCAGATACTTCTTGCGTGCCAGCCAGCAGCGGATGGTTTTCTGGATACGAATGCAGGCAGCACGCAACTTGTCTGCCCTCAACTTCTCCAGGTAAGCAACCTGGCCGGCCCTGAAGAAGATCTTGGTCTTACCAAACTGGTATTTATCCTGGTCCTGAAGGAAGACAGGAGCCGGGATCAGGGGTAAGACAGTGATTAGATGGACAGACAGGCCTACTGTGTAAGCACAAAGAAAATGCAAAGCCTAACTTTTGATCCATTTCAGTGCCATTTAAAACAAAAAGTTTGAAATTGAGGCAAAGTAAAAAGCCAGATAGTCTGACCTGCACTAGTTTCTCCAGGACGTTCTTGCAGGTCAACTTCTTGTCAGGTAACACGTCCTTCTGCTTCATCAGGACTCTGTAACGGCTGAAGAACTCCTGGTAGGTCCACCTGAGACACACACACACACACACACACACACACACACACAAAACACACACAGTCAGAAAAATGTGCCATGATCTAATCATTTTATTCATTACTGCTTGTTGAGTAAAGTTATTTTAACCAAAGTAAAATTGCAAAGAGATTAACAGCTTGTGGAGAAAAAAAGCTGAGAACTACCAAACAATTCAATACATGTGTTTATACTGTAAAGTGACTCATCCTGCCTGACAGAGTAATCAACAACTGTAGGAGGAGGCCAGAAAACACAGTCTCCTCTACATGGAGAAAGCTAATCACTTGTACAACTTGAGTGATGGTAGATAATAAAACTGGCTTGTTTCACTAGATCAGATCAGATCAAGCCTACACTGAGCTGACGAGCTGCAATGCTGTAAGGTCCATATATTCACATTGTATGTACAGCAGACTCTCAGTTGCAGAGTACATTTGCATTTGCCTTGTGCATTGTAATCTTGAACATTCTTTAAAGGATACACAACAAATACTAAACACATGCGAGTTTATGAGAATCAGTAGCAGTGTTGCAAGGATGCAACAGCACCTGGATGGGAAACCTGCAGCAGAGATGCGGATAGTTTCCAGGACGCCACATGCTCTGAGCTGCTGCACCGCACGTTTGGGATCAAACCTGCCAATAACAAATAACTACAGTCAACATGAATTACGCCCGAGCTAAGATGGTGGTTTGAGCACAGTGCATAATTTATTGACGGCAACAATGTTAAAGGCAGGAAACTGAGAATATGATGTATAGAATACGGAGAAAAGAGAAAACCATCATACTGTCCCACAATAACAATTTACTTGAAAACATGCAGAGTAGTTTTTCATAAACAGAGAAGAGGGAGACTCACGAGAAGGCCATTTTGAAGTCATTGGGTTTGATGCAGCGTACATAGTGTGGAGTGGTTGCATTCAAAGTCTCCATCAGCATATGCAGAGAGTTACGAAACTACAAGAGAGGACCATCATCATCATCATCATCATCATCCTCCTTTCTTTTGTAGGTTCAATCTGAGGCTGAGTGCATGTGTAAAATGCAGCTTTGGATAATCATCATTGCAATCACATGCCTTTGTTAGTAGCAATATAATCAATATAAAAACAATTAAGCAGAGATAATGTACTTAAAATCTATAGAATGGATTAAGAAATAATTGATATGATGAATATGATTTAGATGTGGGTAAACAGAACCCACAGTATATTTTTTCAGTATAGTATATTTTTGATGTCTACCAAAATACACTGGATCACTTGATCTCACTTTGTGCTATTAGCGTGGACTGAGCGTCTGTGTAAACACTGAGTGTGCAGGCATGTAACTGCATCAGACCACATAACAAAACACTGGAGAAAGAGATCAACCTGGCAGCCGACGGTCTTCTTGTGCTCCTTGCTGCTCTTGTCTCGGCTCTTGTCAGGTTTGATGCTGAGGCGGGTCCGGCCTCCGGTGCCAGGGACCTGACCAGTGGGACTGGTAGCTTTCTCCTCATCCTGGAAGAGCTCCACCAGCAGGTCAAACTGGGAACAGCATCCCATTTACAGTCACAAACAGAACAGCTGATGGTAGCATTAAGCACTGCAGGCAATATTGATTTACTGAGAAATAAGGTGACGACATTTCAAGCATTTCACTCTGGATATACTATAAATTAAGCGTCAGTGCAACCACAATGCATATTTAAAATTGTAGTTTCAAACAGTCCCTTCATACTGTGCATGGCATGCTTATGGATTTCTCTTACCTATTGCACACAGCCTTACAAAGCATAATGACAGCTTTAATTGGAGTATTTGCCACAAGCTTTAATAATTTGACTTGAGTGTTAAAAACCACGATGTTAATGATTTAATTTTTATATTCAGAAAATTCAACATACAAGTCTAGTAATCAAGTGTAGGGTCAGTGTGACATGAGAGCTAATTAATCTCAACATTTTCACACAAAGACAGATCGTTTAAGTACATGAGTGAGTAGATGTTCTTTGATTTGTTGTTTAGCGTTTGTTAACCTCATTCACAGTCAGAGTTGTTAAAATGTTATGAAAAGCCAATAGAAATAATGAAAGGTTATGTTTTGTCATATATGACAATAGGCAGTGGCCATATATGACATAGATTTTGCCATGGTGTTAAGACATAAATAGTATCATGTACAATGTATGCGCTTTAGTAAAGCACACACACATCAGTCATGTTCCATATAACGCTGAGGTTATATGAGGAGGATGCTGTGTTATATGTGTAGCTTCAGGTCCTCCTGCTGAGCTCAGAGCGTTGCCATGCTGCTTCTCTCGCCAGCGTAAGCAGGACAGCCACGGCTGCAAAGGCTTTACGTGCTGCTCGCTCTCAGCATCACTCTGAAAACATAAAAAATACCCTCCTTCCTTTGTCCCTTATTTCCCTTTTCTCCTTCCAGAGTGCCTTTAGTGCTCCCCATGCAGCAAACAAAGGCGCGCACACACACACACACACACACACACACACACACACACACACACACACACACACACAAACTTCAATCTCCTCAGTGCTATTAGAGTGATAATAACTCCGTGCCAGAGAGAGAGAGACAGGGAAGGAGGAAAGAATAGGGGGGAAAAAACAGGAGCTAAAGGAAGAGCTACAGGCGGACCGGCGTTGTAAGAACGCCTCTGTTTACCTTCTGCTGGCAGGGAAGGGTTGTCATGATGAGGACAGAACCAAACATACATCGACAACATATGGAGACACAGTGACAAAAAAACACAATGACATTAAAAGGAAATGTTAAAGGAAACCCAAAGGTCAAGTTCAAAATCATTATTACTCCCATCAAAAAACTATGATACACATCTACGATTCAAACCGAAAAGTAAGTAATACCAGGCAGATTAATGATGAAGCTGAAGAGGATGGAAGGAACATGATGGGGATGATGATTTTCCCCCCGAACACTTTGGGATGCATTTCCACTGAATTCCAAGCCTGCATGAAGTATAAAGCATGTCTGTGGCTGGAAGACCGCCACACAGTGGGATTTTATATGCTGTAATTTTGATCACAGTCCTGGATTGCAATGCATCATGGGAAATCTCTGCATCAGACATTTCTCAAGTGCACTGTATTGATTAGGCTTCCAAGCAGGCGTTGGCATGAATGCGAGACTCCTGTGCATCTCGCAGGTCCCAATGCAGCTTTGAGCAATGCAGGTACTGTGGAGCCATTATAATGCTGGCATATTTAACTGTATACACTTGAAATGAAGTTCCTGCTTTATACAACCTAAGTTTTCTTTTCAAAGCTTTTGACCAATTGCTAAGATCTGGGATTGGACCGACTTCCTGGTTCAACTTTGACTCACTGTACTTGCCGTAGTTGTGCACATAGAAAGATTTCATGTGCAATGAAGGATTATGAGCAACATTTTCAGGTGTGCTCACTTTGGGTTTAGATAATTTGGCTAAACCTGTATGATCGTCTGACTGCGCGTTTCTTGCCCCAATTCATCGCCCTGTTCCCAGATCTCAGTAATTACTTTGGTGAGTACAATTTTATCAATACTGAAAGAAATGACGGTCAAAATTTAAAAAAAAAACAAGACCCAAGTTTTAATAAACCAGAAGTTTTAGAAAACGGCCTGCAGTCCGTCCCCTGAGATGGTATGAAGTGTGTCAGGGTGCTTTTCTGAGGAGGCACGCATCATCCTGAGGCCTTCCTCTGTTCATCTATGGGTAATCACAAAAAAAAAAAAAAACAGAGGTGCCTCCATGCCTCATAGCGAGGATATTCTACCTCCTGATTTTGTATTTTGCATGTTAATGTGAATGTGTTACATGGCAATTCCATGAAAACACTTTGCTGCTAAATGTTTATAAAATAAGTTGAGGATTTAAAACAAGGTCTTGCGGTAGAAGTGAGTGAGTACCAGACGAATAAATTAGATAGCGTCTGGCTTTCTTCCTGTTTAATTGACATTTTACAGATGTGCTCCTTATGGTACTGTTTGGGCAAACAATCTAACTAGAATACACGCACACACACTCAAGTAAACACACACACACAGAATGATGGGATAAGCTTGGCAAAGAAATAAAATTAATTAGCCTAATTAGACTAATTCTCATTAAGAGCTCATTACCATTTAATCCCAGTTCTTTAAGTCTCACTGATTTCCATGGCAACATTCAGACTATACGTCCATGAGTATGTGTGCGTGTGTGTGTGTGTGTTAAGTGATTGTGTTAGAGGTTAGAGCAGACAGTATTTCAAACCTTACCCAATTCTGCTATTGTTGAAGTCTATAAGAAAACAGTGGAAAGTCACTGTGAGCATTTTGGACAAACACACTAGATCAAAGCCTGTGTCTACGTGCGCAACCAAACAAGTAGTGAAGATTTAAAGGTCTAGGCCCCTTTTGACCCAACCGGGTTTTACACACTGATCCTAAACCAAGACTAAAACACACACACACACACACACACACACACACACACACACACACACAAACACACACGTATGTGATGTTAATTCTGACGTGATCTGACTAATTTAGGCTTAATAGCACATGTGTATGTGTGTGCAATAGGTGCAGAGGGTGGCTTTCCAGTTCAATAGTATTTTGCTCCCAAATTAAATAATGATCATTTGAAAAACAATGACATCAACCCTTAAAGAATTATTGATGGCAATTTTTAGTAATTATTGATAGTACGGTTTTAAAGATAGTTGTGATGTCCCTGTTTGATAAAACTGGTAAATGTTGCTGTAAAAGATCCTTTTGTGTGCAGTGTGCTGCTGCACAAGGATACATTCGTAACACTACCGTTATTATATAAACACTGCATATATTTAGTTTTAGTCATGCTTTTCTTTAAATATGTTAATATTTAATATTAATTAAATATGTATTTGGACAAGCTAGAAAGTGCAATATGTAGCAAAATATTTATGAACCAATCATATTTATCCTCTGTGGGTCATGTTTAACCAATGACCCAACTTACTGTGTGTGTGTGTGTGTGTGTGTGTGTGTGTGTGTTCAGCTTAGTCTGTTATGTGTAAATAAAACCTAAACCTCTCTGACCATAAATCTCCTGGATGGAGCATTTGTCTTCACTTCTGGCGTCAACACTATCTCCACATGGCCAGTGGAGGGCGCTGCTTCCCTGAGCCTTCAGGTGGGACTTTTGGTCAGTAAACAATAGACCAGGTGCCACAGCTCTCCATGAGCCGCAGGCTTCTTGGCTTTGATCTCAGTGGATGCTTCACAGCACTTTGAGTAGTACACTGATGTGTTCAAATGGCTCTCAGCACATAAATATTCTGCTTTTGACTGATTGTATATACTGTAATGTAGATGTGTCTCCTCACCTTGCTGGCCTTCAGCACATTGATCTGTTCTTCATTCACTGTGTCCTTGTTCTTCTCCAGGAAACCTTCACACTGGTATTCCACCTGCTCAACAAGCACAGCACAGTTTGCGTTACAGTAACTGTGAGAGCATCTCACTGGGATTTTTAAAAGGTTTCAATTTTATTTTCAAGGTTTAAATTTATTTCTTATGAGAAATTATTGGTTTACATTTTTGTATTCCTAATCACAATCCTGCTGGTGTTAACAAATAATCGGACCCAAAGAAACCTGTGTATTCACACTGTCCCAATTTTTAGGGTACATTTATATGGTAAATGTTTTCATCTCTTGGTTTTAAGTAAACTGAGTTGGCTAGTGACAGCTCCAAGGCCAACAGTAAAGTCTTCACAGTAGCTCATATACAGTCCAAACACCTGATGCAAGGTTCTTTAAATACATCTTTGCATATGTTTGGTCAGAAATGGTTCCAAGGATCCCATTTTATTTCATGGGAAAGCCTGCGTTAGTCCTTGACCCGTTTATCTGTAACCTTATAGTGAGGATCTAAAAACAGACATGAAAAAGAACACTGCGTCATACAGCACCTCATTACAGGACATTAAAACTATTACACTATAGTGAATTACAAACACACACACGCTAAACACTTTACAAAACTGCTTTTTTAGTGTAAAAACAATTATATTAAAAAAAATCATCTGTCTTCCAGCCATCCTAAAAATATCTCACACCAGCACTGCAGTAGCAACTGCAGCCAATCTGCTCCTAAATGTTGTCTGTTGAGCTAAAAAGGCACAATGTAAACACAAAACACTAATGCTTCAAATCGATATCTGCCATGTCATTACTTTTCTAGCTGAGTAAGTAACAAAATTTTAATTCCAAATTGCCCAAATACTGAATTTAAAACTAACACTATGCAGATATGTAGCAAACGTAACGCCAGTCGAGCCCACCTTGTCAGCAAAATGTTGGATGATGAAGGCGCGGTTGGACATGCGTGGCTTCTCGAAGAGGGAGCAGGTCTTTAGGTGAGTGTTGTAGAGTTTCTGAGCCCACGAATCATCCGAACCTTTAGGCATCTGGTATAGAAACGGAGAAGACACAGTGGAAACAATCAGTAAGAAAACATGTATGTAACCATGAGAGACAAGGAAACTGAACATTTCAAGTATTTTAAGGTATTGCAGAGTTATTTTATTGGATTGAATTACATTTCACTAGTGTTTCGTTTTTTCTAGTTACACAGTGTATGAGGACATTTCTTTTTCTAATATTTCTTTGCTAAGAAGTCAAACCAAATGTCCATTTTGTGTTTGTGTTACTCTGCAATGTGGACCACCTCAAATGTCAACAGCTTGTAAAATGACCTTGCAGTGGTTAAGAGCCACAGAGAGATTAGTTAGCATTGTTAGTGATCTGGCTGAGCTATGAAAGTGTGTAGATGGTACAGATAGGAGCTCTGTCTCTGCATAAGACACTAAAAGCGGACGCATTCAGCACGGCTGCAACCAGAATATTAACTCAAATATTTCATATGCATTTAACCAAAGCTCAGCCCAACATTACTATCAGTTTTGTGTAAGTTGTGTGAAGCATTTACAACAAAATAAAACCATACAACTGAAAAAGCTATGTGTCCCATTAAGTTTCATTGTGTACGCTGGAGAGAAAGAAGAAGAACAGAGTAGCTTTCATGCCTGTGGTCATCGTTTCATATTGGGTTTCCTTACTGCAGGTGAACTCTGATGTGAACTATACGTGTAGGTGCTGGAGACTCGGGTCTAGTGCATGGTGGGAGGCAGTGACAGGTCGAATGTGGGTGTGAACGGACGGATGGTTCTCACCGAGATATTCAAGCACAACCCACAAGCCTCTGCTCAATATGCAGCATGGACTCACTTCACTTCTCCTGCTTGTTTACATTTATGAGAACGTTTTTATTCCACCAACAGTATTTATAAGTCATCAAGTCTTATGTAACTGTATATTCGTAGTTTATGATGAGTCTACCTATTTTTTTAGACTGCATCAAATAAAAGACAACTGTGACAGAGGAGTAAAATCTTGTTCGGTCTGTCATGTGTGTCATTGCTCTCTGCATTAAGTGTCTTTCAATCGTGGTCACTTACCAGAATAGCTAAATGTAATATAAATGATTTGCAATATTATTCAGTGGACTAGATGAAAAGCACCTTGCACTCCTCGTCCAGCAGGTCCAGGACGCCCATCTTGGCTTCTATGAGGTTGATGCAGGGCTGATTGTCATAGAAGTCAATCAGAGTCCAGGGGATCTGCTCCTTCATGTACTCCTCCTGCTCCAGTTTGAACACATGCTGTCCACACACACACACACACACACACACACACACACCATCAAACAAACAGGTAGGGATTAAGCTGTGCACTTGCATCAGACAATAAAAAAATACTATTTCACATTTGTAAATATAATGTACAATCCAACAGGTAAAACACATGCTGCTCACCATGTTGAACTGTTGCTGGAGTTTCTCATTAGCGTAGTTGATACAGAACTGCTCAAAGCTGTTGATCTCAAATGTCTCAAACCTTGAGAGGAAGAACAACCAGAGGAGGAGTCAACCCACTGGATGACATCTATTACAAGGCTAACTTGCTCAGTTTCTGTTGCCTTTGTTTCACACATTTCTTGAAATTACTTCCTATGGGTGACTACAGTACATTTGTGGAACAGATTTACTTCACTACTGTATTTAGCCATGGTGTACACTATTAACAAATTCAGAAAAATTTGACAAATTAATGATATTTAAAAGCTCAGATTGGCTAGTTAGCAAATGCACAGACGTACCCGTAGATGTCGAGGACCCCAATGAAGGAGTGCTGTTTGACATTGGTGATTAGGGCTTTGTTAACATGCTCCACAATCCAGTTGAAGAGCTTGGCATAGATATGTTTGGACAGTGCGTCACGGGCGTTGGTGGCCTGCATGCGGGGGAGGGGCTTGATATACGTCTCAGTGGCTGTCTTCAGCTTCCTGTGGCACAGCCACTGAGACATGTCCTGGTAGGTCACGCCTACCAACTCGCAGAACGCTGTCAGGTGGCGATTGTTGGGCTACAGGAAAAAGAAATGTATTAGACAAGCATATTAGATAATTGGCTGTGATTGGCCCGACCAGACCCAGGATGGGTGGAAATCTGTTTGAATGGGAGAGGGGCAAGACGTACCTGCCAGAGCAAATGAAACATGAGCTCGGCAGATTCGTCTGGTTCCCAGGGTAATGATTTGTGTGTCAGGTAACGTTAAATAACTTGCCCACGGGCATTCAGCTTACTTTCTAGTTTGCCAAGATATGCTGTTGTTGTGACGTTAGCTATAGCAGCAGGAGAGTTGTGAGTATCGCTGTGTGCAGCTGGTTTGCTGGCTCTGGAAAACGGTCTCATCCTCTCTGGCTGTTAGCTTCACAGCAGCAACTGTAGGGACAGTTTGCTAACCCACAACCTAGCTAACGTTAGTTACATTACTTACTGTGTCGTTGTTCGCTCTATGTAATGGTATTGGTCATGGTATTGGACTTCTCCTGAATAGCAGTGAATACGGACACAGTCAAAGTGAATGAGTGCATAATGTCGCTGTTTATAAGTCCTTATATAGATCAACTAACACATTCCCAATTAATACAAAAGTCCATAGTCTATTAAGAAACTGTTTTCAGATAGCCAAAAATATTAGAGGTCATCATATTAAGCCTTTTAAACACAGAGAACTTAGTATTGTGCCTTTCCAGTGTTGAGCTTTTGAAAAGCAAAAATCTTGAGGACTTTTGACCATAAATTATGCATCTTATGTATTCCACTTTTTAACTCTTTCTATTTTTATTTCACTTATTTTTTATAATTATTATTTAGTGGGTTTTATTTCCCATCTTATGTTATGCATTCCTTATTTTTATTTTACATCAAGTATGGCATATCATTCTAGGTCTATTTTCATGTGAAGATGCATATTCTATTCTCATCTTATTTTATATTACTAATGGCATTCTATCCCTGTTTTTATGTTAATCTTGTGTTTTTTTTATGTGAAGCACTCGGTGCATATTCTTTGCTGTAAAACACTTTGAGCTGCATTTCTTGCATGAAAGGAGCTATAAAAATAAAGTTTATTATTATTATAAAAACATTTCAAATTGCTCGTGAGTCTTGTTTATAACAGAAAAAAAGGAACAGATTGGACATGAATGCAACACTTCTCATGAAACTATTTGTAAGCACAGCCTAAATTAAATCTGTACATAGGTATGATTGAGGACTGACATATATTGAAATATGCCTGCCATATGAAAATCACATAACGACAGACATAAAGTTGTGAATATCTTGCATATCTCGCATTCTGTTTGAACACGTCTCACTGCCAACCAGTACTGCAGTATAAATATTATCCTCACAGGAATGACGCTGCTGTCTGAGTCTCTGTCCTTTATCTCTACGTTTCCCAGATGAAGAATAGCAGCCAAAACCTGGAACAACCCCATCTGATAGGACTCATTAATACCTGCACAGAAATAACACACACACACACACACACACACACAGACAGGTTATTAGTGAGTCTTAACTCACACTATACTATGCCCATCCTTAACTATTATTAAACTATCCCCAAATTCAAATAGCTGGAAAAAAATATCTACAAAGTGTTCCTAATTATTCTATACATTGATTCAGTTAATAGATACATTTGACTGTTGGGTTACAGATTTGAATATGTATTTGTTTTTATATGTGAGGGTATGCATGTTACCGAGCAGTGTGAAGGCATTGCGAGTGGTGCAAAGCTCCTTAGTGTCATCCACGCCGTCGATTACGGGGCTGCGGCCCTGCCTGGTGTACAAGAAGTCGTTTGCACTGCCTGAGTGGAGAAACAGAGAAAGTTAATGAAGTCAGAAAATATGAGGTGTGTGCAGTTTTACATTGTGCAACTTGGGTACAACTGTGCTATCAAAACATCCTCCTTTATCATGCAGAGCTGCATCAGAAAGTATCATCTGATTTAAGAAATGGAACAGTTATATTTATTTTGGCCACAAGGAAAACACTTGTTTCTGATTGGCTAGGTGGAGCTGTCTGTTAAAATCATCACCATCATCATGACACCTAAGAAACAATGGTCAGATCATTCTCAGTCAGTGCTCAGTGTAGCCTTGCAAGTAACCATATTGTAACGCTGAACTGTCAAGTACAATAAGTATACGCACTATGGTGACTAAAAGAAGTTCAGATGTCAGACGTTTTTCTAAGTGGTCAAAGCACTGCAAGGTTTCCCAATACAGAAAATAGAACACTAAATTATTTTTCTACGGTTCATTCATTGTCCCTTATTTAAGTGTGGGTGGAAATGTTCTTTATCAGTACATATGAGAAATCAAATTCTCAAACCTCGACTCAATCAAAGTGATATGAATTCTGAAAACAGTCTACCTTCACTCTCAGATCAACAGACAGACAACATGTCAGGATTTTGGTGGTTCAGCGTTTTTAGAAAAGAGTGAAATCAAGAACACTTCTGTGTAAGAACAATGTTAGTTCAACTTTCCCACAATCAGTTTCTTTATACACACTTTACACTGAATTAAGGCATGGCCTGTTGCCTGGCAACGAGAGGCACTGACATGGCTGACAACCACTCCATTTACTGAGCCAGGAAGTCAGCAGGAGAGGAAAAGACAGCAGCTGTGAGTGAGTGAGTGAGTGAGTGAGAGCGAGCGAGCGAGCGAGCGAGCAAGAGCCAACTGAGTGGCTGTAAGTGACAGTGCCAGCAGTGTGTGTGTGTGTGTCCCATGACTAGGACGAGCAGGTGCAGGTCCACAGTGTGAGCGCTTTGTATGTGAGCCTGTTCAACCACAGAGTCAATGAGTTTGATATGTCTAAACTTACATAAAATGCGATTTCTGGCAGTGCTCCTTAGACACCTCACTGTGGTTTATTATTATTTGGCTATATATGGCTTCTAGTCTAGGCCCAGTGCAGGATCAGCTCCAGTAGATGTTGCAGTTCAAAATGGTTTTGGATAAATCAATTGGGAAAACTGGCAATTAAACCTTAATTATTTTTTTGTTTGGCTGAGCCATTGAGTCACTGAGCTGATGGATTTTCAGTGTTTTCAGTTTCCCTACTGTGGAGAGCCACTGCTGCTAACACAATGCTCAGTTAATCTGTGTTCACTGCTGATTTTGAATTGCTGTAGCTAATGTATTCGCCAAGTGCTCAAGGTCAGACAATATATAAATAAATATTCATGTGTCTCTACATGAAAGTGACGAGTTGTTCCTTCTGGTGCAAGAAAGTGAGCAGATTTCAAGCTACTGTTTTTGTAGTTGCTTATGGTGTGAATGTACAGTTAAAGCTAACAGTCAACTGCGCAGCTCTGTGTGTGTGGACGCATGCACACGTGCACGAGACTTACTCAGCTTCAGAGTCTTGAACTCAGGCAGATGGGATGATGCACAGAGCTGATAGAAGATATGATAATTTCTCTCCTCGTCCGCCTGGAAGAAAGGATGAAAATGACATAATGTGAGGGGAATGCTGCATGTACACCTATAGCATACATCACATGAATGGTATTGATCAACACACGTATTCAGTCCTAATCACAAGCCTTTTTCAACCTACATTAGTGCAGGGAAAATCAACTGTGTCTGCATTAATGTATGATCACATGTGCTTTACAATTATACAGTTTGACAGTTTAACATCTGGAAGCTTCACTGGAGCAGTTGGTGATTTAGTGCCTTGCTCAAGGGCATGTCAACAGATATTATTGAGTCAGATGAGATTGTTAGGGCTGCATCTAACGATTATTTTTTAATCAATTAATCTAACGATTATTTCTTCAATTAGTCGATTAATCTAACAACTAATTTATCGATTATTCTAAAGATTTTTATTTTATTACTTGATTGATACAACAATTAATTTACCCAAAATAAATATCAAAAACTTGTCAAAACTTTCTTCAATCATTTTCTCTTAAAAACAAATAAATGTAACAAGAAACAAAGTATGTACTGCAGGGCATTATTCTGCGACAAAAAATATATTTGTCTACTGAAAATATTATAATATTTGAAAGAATAAATGAATACATTACCCTATTTCTAGAAGGTTATTTCTTATGTTACCATTTTAATTCTACTTAATTCACCACCTTATTTTAGTGTTTACTCACAAACTACTTTACTTTAATCTGCTCACCTTGCTTTTCCTTCAGTTCTCTTTTCCCCATGAACACACGCACACACCTACACCTCTCTTCTCTGTACATACACACACACACGCCGGCTTGCCCCGCCTGCCTCTTTCTGTTTCTTTCTCCCCGTATGTGTCTGCACTGTTGACTTTCTTCATCAGCACTATGTTTTATAAAGTCACCCAAAAAACACAACTCCCGTTTTGGATTCCATTTTCACAACAGCATGATGTCGCCTATTGAATCGATCGAAACCAACGTGGTACCGAATGACATCGGCACCAACAGATGCTTTTACTAAACAACAGCATAAGTAGGAGACACACACTCTCTCTGTCTCTCTACAGAGCATATGCGACTATCAGTAGACCGCAAGGGAGGTGTAGAGTGCGGGGAGATTGTGGGTAGCAAGTTTTAATACTGCACAATATGCAAATCAACGTATTTCCGATTACATCGATGAATCGTCCCAGCCTTAAAGAATATTACATGTGTATTTACTACACGCACAACACAAGATGTGGCCCACCTGTACATGTATTCCCATACCCATAAAGAGGTACTACCTGATAGATCATACAGTAAATGGGCATAAATAATACAACTGGCCAAAAACTGCATACAGACAGAAGTGCTTGTACAGTGAGCAACATCTGGAGCTACTGATTCATTTCCAGTGAAAATAAACAACTCAAAAGGTTAAAAGGATGTCAGCAGTGGGCTGTAAAGCTGGAAACAAAACAGTTACCTGTGTCCTACATTGGTGCTACTACACCCAAACATAGAATTCAAACACACACACCTATAAATGGGTGGTACTGGAGCCAAGCATGTGAAAAATGTGAGGAGGAAAGTAATCACGTTTTTCCGCCAACATCCTCATTCCCCAACAGTGCTGTCTATAAGAGCAGAGTGTGTGTGTGTATGTACATGAGCGCACTCATGTGTATATGTGTGTGCAGAGTTAAACTATCCTTGTTCTTTATCTAGACGCTGCCCTCGTGGCTCCACCAGTGAGCAAATACACCTGCTGAATATACAATAAAGTTATAAACTTTATCTAGACAGAACTTGGACACAAGTGTACAAACCAGAAAATATAAAGTTATAAGATTATGAAAAAGCACAAAAAACTGGTTTTGAGCTTTTATGCTTGTTAAATATGTGCACTCATTTGGCTTCTCTAAGACTTTGTGGGGGCTGTAAAGAGAGAGAAAGAGGTATCCAAAAAGAGATTTAAGCAAGAAAAGGACATAAATTCATCATTCTATCATTACTTGGGGAAGAATGTCTTTGACAGTGAAGAGAGAGAGAGAGAAAGAGAGGGAAGAGGAAAGGAGTGCCGTGCTGTCACCAGTGTGACAGATGGATCGTTGGGTATGGGGTTTACTTTGTTTCCTTCTACTTGTCTTTGTGGAGAAGGAATAATAAATAATAATAAAACTTTATTTATAGAGCACTTATCAAAACAAAGTACAAAGTGCTTCACAACAAGAGAAATAAAATACCACAGTGAATGATGTCCCCCTTAGTTTTCATCCTGGACTCAGGAACAGACAGGAGACCCCTGCCCGAAGATCTCAAACTATGTGAAGGTTCATAAGGGATTACAAAATCAAAATATAATCTGGAGCCAGGCCATGAAGAGCCTTAAAAGTAATTAATAAGATCTTAAAATCAATTCTAAAAACAAACAGGGAGCCACTGTCAGAATCAGAAATACTGTATTGATCCCCGAGGGGAAACTCTTTTGTTACAGCAGCTCACTATCACGTCAGTGCACACAGGAATAGAAGCAAAAAATATAATACACTATAATACAGGTCAGAAAATAAATTAAGTACCAAGTGGGTATAAGTATAAAATTAAAATAAGTGTAAGTACAAAGTGGGTTTACCAGTTGATGATAATAATATGGTATAAAGTAATAGTGCATGAACTGTCAAGTTAAGTGTAGCTTATTAAGATTATAATGAGACAGAGGATATTGCACAGCAGTAATTATATATAAAGAGGCTAAAACAAGTGTGATGCCGTCGTACTTCTTGGTCCTGGTTGAAAGCCTAGCAGCTGAGTTCTGTACAGTCTGCAGTCATGTCAAAGTTTTTTGATTAAGACAAGTGAACAGCCTGTTACAATAATCAAGGCATGAGAGGAAGTTATTGCTGCATACTTCTTCTGCTCGAAAGGTTACAGTTAGGGTGGTTGAGTCCTACTAAACAGACTGCTTTGGTGTGTGTGTGTGTGTGTGTGTGTGTGTGTGTGTCTGGTTGACTACACTTCTTCATACTTGTAAGGACTTCAAGCATAAAAAGAGCACTAGAATATTAATATTGCCTTTATTTGATAGTTATTGTAGAGACAGAGACAAGAAATGCAGAGAGAAGGGGGGCATGCTGCAAAACACGTTAGAAATAGAGTGTGTGTGGTGTAGTGTAAATACATTACTGCTGACAGGCTTTGAGGACTCATATAGCTCCAACAAATGCAATAACAAATTGAAGAGGATACTTAACAGACCCTTCAGGAAATTCTCTTTCGTCTATAACCCCGCAAGACGCAAGAGTGTAAGGTCAGCTAAAGAACTGTGTGTAATCATGAACAACACGTTCAAGAATATGTTCAAGGACACTTCAGCAGGAACAAAATCTGCTATCAGGAACCCAGGCTGAAGGACACAATAATGCCACTGTGACTTTAAGCTGTGCTTTGAAAAGACTGACAAACTCCACAAAAGTGGTTACTGCATGAACCTTATATAAGCTTAATATGCTGTGTGTCAAGTCTATTCAAGAGTGGAGTTCAGAATAAAATGTAGAATTGTTCAAAGGTTAACTTTGTGCATGTATCTGTGATAGCAGAGGCAGGGTAAAAGACTGAAACGAGTGCAAGTCAATGAAATATCCACACAAGTAGAACAAAAACACCTCGTGTGAGCGTTCATGCAAACTTGAATGTGCGTTTGTGTGCTCACCTGAAACACCACTCGTGATTTCTCCAGCAGATATGTTCTCATGTTTGCGCCGATAATACGGAAGCGGTTGTCGAAGCCGATCTCGATGTATTTCCCAAAGCGACTGCTGTTGTCATTTCGGGTGGTCTTTGCATTTCCAATGGCCTGGGTGACAGAAGAAAAAGAAAAGGAAAAAAATAGATGCAACATATTATAGTGATAGTGTTTAAAATGAATTCAACAGCATATTTTTATTTAAACGCCATTTGGCTTGAAATTTACTGTGCACAAACGGTAGTTCCAATTGTCCCAGGAAACCACAACAGGCGACTGCTTTGGACAGAGCCAGGCTAGCCTTTTCTTTAAGGCTATTTATTGTCTATTTACCATACAGACATGAGAGTGATATCAATCCTGTCATGCAAATCTCAAAAGTACTATACACCTGATTCTCACACTAGTACCCCAGAACCTCTCATACTGTGGCTTACAACCAGAAATAAGCTTAAGATTATTTGTGGTTGGTCCACACTTGACAAATCAGTAGTATGTTTTAATGGACTTCTGTCCTTCCACAGACAAGAGTTGTACAGTAGTTCAGCAGGAAATATCCATCAGCAAACAAATAATATGCAGTCAGCAGCCTTAGTTCAATATACAGGTCTGATCAATGACCCTAGTAGGAATTGTCAGTAGACGGGTGGGGCTACATACAAACACACACACACACACACACACCCCGGCTACACAACCAGCTGGCTTAAATTGTGTGTGAGCACAGAGGGTTCTTGCTGAGTTGGCTGCCAGCTGAGGCGATCTACTGGACCAATTCCAAAACTTTTTGTCCCTCTTAGTCATTTAGACCCCAAAATATGTAAAGATAGGGTCCAGGTTTAAAAATACCAGAATTACCCTTTAAGGCCAAACACATAGCCTTTCACTGCAGACAAGGAGTCCTTCAGCAGAGCAGGTATTCCAATCTCTGCCTGCATCAGCCAAACACATATAAACACCATGCGCAAAGACTCTCCCTCTCACGCACGCACACACAGGTTTTGTAATATTGAAAAGCTGATGCAACTATCTACTCTGCATCCAGGCTTAGAGGCTGAAGTGACATCACTGCGACGAAAGAAAGCTTTCTATTCATTCTTTCAGCTCGTCACTGATTGGTTCGAGGTGAAAGTGGTGGCTGGGAGGACGAGAGTAATGTTAACAGTGCGGATGGAAAGAACAGAGCGGGTGGGGGATGGGAGGGAGGGTGGGGGTAGTGGCATATGGGCACAGGAGAGCTCTCCAACCCCTCCTGTCCTTATGACTCCATAGGAAGAAATACAACACACACACAGTGAAGGATAAGACCTGTGTAATCACAGCTCCAGGCCAGAAAGCCACAGATTGTGGTGGAGAAACTGAAGGGAAGGGAGTAAGTAAATGCCAGTGGAGATGAAAGCAAAGGAGCGAGACAAGAGGAGAGGAGAAGGACAAACGGCATGACATTCAGCCCATATCATTCACAAATCAACTAAGCTTGTGAGTATACCGTAGAGCAGGCCTATTCAACTGGCGGCCCGCAGGCCACATGCAGCCCAGAAGCAACCTCTGAGTGGCCCAGCATACATAAATCGGATGTATGACAAAATATGTAAACTACATATATAGTGTATGGAAGTAGCTAACGAGTGAGCCATCTTGCTTCCTTCTCATCTCTGTTGAGAGTTACACATGCGCAGTACCGATCGGCAGGATGTTTACGGATGTAGCGACACCGCCAATCATATGTTTCGCAAATCAACGTTTTCTCATGTGAGTTCCAACCAGGCTTAGTAGCTTTTCAAAACGTCTGGCTATTGACAGTCACAAGGGAAGTGGGAAGTGCTCTAATGAAAATATGTCTCTGTCAATCCTGAAACGTAAATGAAAACCGTCAGTTTAACCGTGCCTGGACTGGACAAGTATTTGTTTATTTTACCGCCATCTCCAAATGCCTGCTATTTTTTCTTACATTCATTTGCATTTGTTTAAAATTTGTCATTACCAAAAACTAAAAAAAAAAGGTTTTAAAATGTCTGGCCCATCTACATTACCTGGTTTTAAAATCTGGCCCAATTTAATTTGTAATTGAATAGCCCTGCCGCAGAGTAATTGAGCCAAGGAAATGAGCGTCTATACACAAACTGCCAGGAAAAATGACGCAAGACTTTCACTTTGAAGACAAATTCACAGCTACAGAACAGAGCTTTTTCCAGCGCTTCACACCCACAACACATTTCATGTAAGTGTTTTGACCTGTAATTTTAAGTACAAGGGCCGTACAAAGTTGCATCAAGTGAGTGGAAAAATCAGTAAATCTAGATGGTGATTCTGCATCCACTGAGTTATTTAAAAACAGCAGCACAAATTAGAAAGAGATGCTCACAAAAAGCTTAAAACTAAAATATTCATCATTGTATATTTTAAGAAATGTTCTGGTTTTCTTTAAGTGTCAGTAGTAAACAGCTTCTTTTTAAAGCATTGAAAGCAATCCAAGGTCTTTCTCAGCAGACAGCCTCCAGTCCTTACCTCCATGATGGGGTTGGAAGCCAAGACTTTCTGCTCTACGTTGGCCTCGCTGGTGGAGCCGCTGACCGTAGCAAAGTATCTCATGGCGTATTTGGCTGACACCGTCTTTCCTGCTCCGGACTCCCCACTCACAATGATTGACTGGTTCCTCTCATCCCTGACAGATTGAACGGGGAAAAAACAACAACATAAGGACACTGCATATATCACGTGTTATTGTACGTGTGAGACAGATAGGATTGAGGCATGTTGAAAATTGTCACCAGTCAAGAGAAGCTAAGTATTGACTCTGACTGACAAAGTTTTGTTAGAAGGGTGTTTTTAGTGTTACTTTAGTCAATGATGATGAAGATAGACAGTTCCAATGCCTGCAGGCAGAGCAGGTGTTAACACACCTTATAACCCCGTGTTCCTCTGCATGTTTTAATATATAGCGGCAGGCTGCCCTCCTCGTTGTCCCAAGAACTGAGACAAATTCCTGAGGCAACACTGCCTCCTCCTACTGTGCCACCTTTCTTTGGAATAAACTCCCAGCTGCTGGTAGAGAAGCTGGCTCTGTTAAGATCTCTCTTTTTTTTTGCAATTGGTATTTTTCCACTTATGGCTCCTATTGCATCCCTAGCCCTTTGAGGAGTTAGGATATTTGCTTAAATTTTCTCTTTATATATACACTTTAGTATAGATTATGAATAGGATTAATTGTACAGCTCTACTCTGCATGTAAGGTCCTCTCACATGGAGTAGTGCAACTGTATGCCAACAGTGCTACAGTGTGTCACACTGGACATACTGAAGGGTCACTGCTGAGTGCTGCCAGCTTCAACTAAAAACTGCCCTGTGTGAGAGGAGAAGGGAGGGAGATCTGAGTGCTGATTAAAGTTGGTATACAGTACTCTTAGTATATATGTGTATGCTAGTGAACCAGAGAGAGAGAGAGAGAGAGAGAGAGAGAGAGAGAGAGAGAGAGAGAGAGAGAGAGAGAGAGAGAGAGAGAGAGAGAGTGTGTGTGTGTGTGTGTGTGTGTGTGTGTGTGTGTGTGTGTGTGTGTGTGTGTGTGTGCACGCGCAATTTAAAGAGCAAGGAAGAGAGAGGTTGGGACGGTGAGACCCCCATGAGCCTATTTCTGGTTCAGCTTTGACCTACAAACCCCGAAGAGAGAGGGAGGGCTGAGCAACAAGGACGCCAGAACCAAGGCTACTCAGGTAACATACGCACACGCACGCATGCGCACACACACACACACACACACACACACACCTGGCCATCTGTTTGTAAGCCTCCTCTGCCACGGCAAAGATATGTGGGTCCATGTCTCCCATGTTCTGACCGCTGTAGGCATTGATGATGTCTGCTCCGTAGATTGGCAGTGTCTCATACGGGTTGATGGCCACCAGAACGATTCCTACGACCCAGAACACAGAAGGAAAGTATGAGCACACCTGAAGCTGAACTGGGCCACATTAAACAGGTAACACACTGAGATGCTTCTTTCCAAACTGAGAGGGTATGAATACAGTATATGCTGCATATTGTTCATTATTTGTTGTTCATCATCAAAACTGAAGGTGCTTATTTAATAAAACACAGCATTGCAAACAAAAGAAAACAAGACCCTGAGCCCACATTGTTCTTAATAAAATGGACAAATATGTGCATATGGCTGAAATACAATGTGTAGCATTTTCCTAATTTCATATTTGTAGCAAAAACAAAACTTTTAAATATAGTAAAAGTGGTGATTGGAGGGTTTCAAGAATAAAGTGACTATTTGACTGAGAAAAAACAAGATGATCATTAAATGAAACACATCTCATACAGTGTGTTTATGCTCTTGAATGCAGATTTGCTGCAAACAATGCTTTACTATACAATAGTACTAAATATAATACGTAATTATATAATATATATCTTTACAGCTAATAAGGGACACGTTTTATCATTGAGTGTAAAGACAGTGGATAAGCATAGTATAGAGCATTTACAATGTTGGATGGAGACATTACACAATGCTTGACTGACAGTATAAATACAATAGAGGTTGTTGAAGGTCACAGACAGTAAGGCAGTGCTTAACTAATAAACTATAAAACCGTCCACTTTGAAACACTATTCAGCTGAGTAGCATGCCATAATAAGTGCAAAAAGATTAATACGGTTTCTATTGTTTTCAGTGACACAATAAACACAATGGGAATCAATGACAATCTCACCTGTTTACTGTAGTGGATCATTTGAAATTTCAAACATTTTAATTTTACAGATGAATTGTAAAATGTTCTTATGTTGTTTGATCACACAGTTGTGACAGACGAGTACAGGCAGGTGCAAAGGAAAAGGACTCTCTTTCAACTGTTGACTCACTCATTGCTGTATCACTAGTTTTTTCTTTACCATTCCTTGAATATTGGATTTTGTACCAAGCGGTGACAACATACAGCAGGGCTTCATTAGACAGTTAAAGTGCCACCTACCACAATAAGTATAGATGAGCTTGGAGTCGATGAAGCGGACTTTGAGGTTATGCAGCACAGCCGGCTCATGGAGGTAGCTGAGTGCTGTGAGGTCATTCTCGCCCACCAGGATGTCGGGGTTTCGCAGGTAAGGCAGGTTCTTCGTCTTGGGGTCCAGTTTGTGCTCAATGTTCTGAAGATGACCAGGAAAACAGAGCAGAGTTACAAGAGAGATACAGTACATTATTTTGTGCTAAGCACGATACAACACTTCATACATTTAAAGAAAAGATGGTGGATCAGCATAAATCTGACCGTGACCGTGTTAAGACCCTATTACTTATTCATTTACATGCTACATATTAAGATGGCAGTGTATCATGATTTGTACCTGTGGCTTCCACAGATCATATATTACAATATAAGAACTCACATGAAGACCAACTCAGTCCAAAGGCTGATGGATGTTTGAGGTGTCCTGATTTATGATTTTTACACCTGCCAGCCAATAAGATGCAAGTACTTTCTGTGGCCATGTTAAAAATACAACTGTAATGTACTGATTTTCATCTTTGATCAGTCATCCTTACTATGCCAACAGACTACATTCTATGTTTATACTCACCAAATGATGAGAGAGAAACATGCCAATTTTTATTGCTAAAAGCCAAAAGTGAAAAGGTTTCTTCCCCGAACATTAGGTTCAATCAAGTCCTGCGATGAAGTCCATTGAGAGATTTCTTCTGGATGAACATCTGTAAGCTCCTTTACATGTTTGGCTGCTGCAGTTTTTCAGGTCTGGCTGTCTGAGGCTGACTAACAGTGGATAGCCCATCGTTTAAATAAATAATCAGTAACAGATGTCCTCTCCCACGAAAAGTATTCATACAATATTTCATACACATATTGTCAGAAATGTCATGAGACAGGCTACTGATTTGCCATGGCTCTGGAGCAAAACTGCCAGTCACTCAAAGCTGTATATTTTTTGTATTATTCTTTTTTTCAGTTTTGTGTGGAAACTTCCGCTTCATGCACATTTTTTATATCCCTATTAAATAGGGATATAAAAAATGTAAATGGATCTCTTTCTATTTCTGATGATTGTTTGATAAGTATGTTTAATTCTGTTACAAGTCTTTTAGCAAACAACATCAGGAATGAATTAGATAATCAGCTTGCTTGACTGACTAATCAGGTGTATTATTTTGATGATCTTCAACAGCAGCTATCTAGCCTATAAAGGCTGAGCACTCAGAGAGAGCGTAACTCCACGCTCAAGGCTCCACAATCATCTACATGTGTTATTTTATTAATAGAAACCCAATTTTATTGAAAACTGTTGGAGACATTTAACTGCCAGCACCAAAAACATACAGTAACCACCCTGATAGTACTGGCTACATTTACATATGATCACAATAATTGTTAGGAGCAATATGGAAAATGGTCTTGCCAGTAGCATGCATTCATTAACAGGAGTGCTTTTTAATGATTGCTAGAAGTAAGAAATGTGTGCTGGTAGCTGTTTGTATTCAATGCTGAGGAATCAAATTTACTGCTATACATTTAAAATGCTCCTTGGGGCATCTTTGCAAGCTGGTCTCATTTGTGGAGAGTGCTAATGGTAAAACCAATAGCCACTAATCTAGCACTTTGAAGTGTCTTTGAGGCAGAAAGAGAGACAGAGAATGCAACAAAAAGAGCTGAGAGGAGATATAATACAAAGAGGGAGAGACTGATTCCTCCCCATCTTGCTCTTCCATTCATCCTCACCGTTCCATCCTCCAGCATGAGCTGCAGGGAGGCATCGCCATGTTTGTAGTCCTTGTTCAGCTCAGCAGACTTCCACACCTCCTCTGCATCGGGGATCCACACCCGAGCACGCTGAGAGAGAGAGAAAGAAGAAAAGTTAGATAAAGACATGTCACAGCACTTCAGGAATAACAACTTATGCCAAGAGCCAAGGTCGCTACCATCCAAAACCCATCTTTTTCAAGACTTTAATGCCTTCTTTACATTTTGGTTTAGTATACATGCTGGCAGTGTTAGGGTCAATATCAAAGCCATATCTTTTGAAAATTCAACATTTCTATTTGACATATTCTGAAGTGATAAACCCATTTTTATTATTATTATTTGAAGATACAATTGAACTAAAACCCTTTTAAACAAGAGGGATAACAGGAGCGTTCACTTCATTTCTACTAATAGTGTGACCTCAGAGAAAACACTGGGTTTTCTGTTTTCACAGTCATGAGCACATGGTTCATAATGGTCAGTTAAGTTGTAGAAACAAACTGTTGAACAAATAGCTGAAGAATGCTGTTGTGCATATTGTGTGGTCATGATATGCGCGCGTTTGTTTCACTATCCCTGTGGGCAACAGTCATTGACATAATGCTTTCCCTAGCCCCCTAACCTTAACCTAATTGTAACCTGTACCCTAAAACCAAGTCTTAACACTCAAAAAGCAGTCTCTACCCATGGGGACCTCAATGATTGTCCCCACGGTGACAAGTCCCCATTGGTTGGTGTGCATTCAGGTTAAAGTCCCCACTGGGATATTAGAACATGAAGCACACATACACAGTTCACTATAAAACTGTTTCAGGCCTTACAGACTTGTGACTGGAGGCAATCAGCTGATCACAGACATGTGGAAAAACAGTGATGAACACTGGCAGTCACATGACTGAGGAATCCAGATCACAACGCTCACACACGTAACACATGCACGCTTTAACACGCACGGACACACACGGAGGCCTTACTTCTAATGGTTTGCCAGATGCCTGTGCAGTGACCGGCGGATTGAGAAAACCACACACTGACCTTAAAAACCCAGACAGACAAGGCCTGCAGTGAGTGAATGTGTGTGTGCAGGCTGCTGGAGTGAAGACATAAGTCAGTAGTCAAACGACACTGAAGTTGTTTTTCTTACAGTACATTTGACATTACACAAGAGGAAAGATGAGAGGAAATTCAGTTAAGAGGTTTAAGAGGTTCAACGGAACAGACTCTAGAGGGGTTTGTATTCCAGTAGCATGTGTTTTATCCACTTCACCTGATATTGATACAAGAGTGTTAGTTTTGTGCAGAATCCATCACCACATGTAAATTAATCAACGGCGATAAGGGTGAAAATATAAATAAATGCTAAATGGTCTGTACATGTATAGCGCCTTTCTTCTGATTACTTAAAGCGCTTCACACACTACATATCACATTCAGCCCATTCACACACATTCATACACTGATGGCATGCTAACTGCTCATCAGTTCAAAGAAACTAACTTTAACTAACTATCACACACACACACGCACACACACACACACACACACCGAAGGCACAGCCCTCAGGAGCAATTTAGGGTTCAGTGTCTTGCCCAAGGACACTAAGCCACACGTAAATTATTACTTTCAAAAAGAAAGCAGATAAGATATACTCATCTTTTTGGCTTTGTTAAAGCAATATTCTAGACTAAAAGGAAACCCACATTCACGCACGTACCTCCACAAATCACTGCAGGATTTTCACTTTGCTGAGCCTCATTTATTTCAAATACTAGAAAATTATGAACACATACAGTGAAGTACTAATACAGGAATATCTGAATGACACTTTCTTGATGAGGACTTGGGCAACTGAAGCACATGATGATGAGCGTTGAGAATCTTTCTGGAAGTCCAACATCGATTTCATGGTTTCGTTACATAAACCGCTGATGACAATTTCATAGAGGCGAGAGAGAAAGACCTCATTGTAGAAGGGAACTGTAGAGAAATGGATTAATTTGACCCGCTGCATCACTACCGATCATCTGAATCATGACATCATGGTCACACACACATCTTCGCCCTCCCTCCTTCTGTCTGTCTGTCTCTCTCTCGCTCTTTGTATTAAGAAGAGTAGTTGTGTAAAATGGCAGCTACAGGCTCTCAGGAGAAAAAACACAGAAATAAAAGAGAAAGTGTTTAGTCTTTTTTTGTCATGCTGATTAATTTGTAACTTTTTAAAACGGAGCACCATCAACGAAATATATCATATCTATTTGTCATTTGTGAATGCAGAGCCTTACTGGATATGTTATTTACTCCTTCTCTCTCTCCACCCCTGCAGGAACACCAAACAGTGTGATCGGTGTGGTCGGGTAGTGTGCCATTTAGGTTTACCATTAAGTCACAGTTACAAAAGAAGCAATGCAATCTGTCTAAGTCAGAGGACAAAGTTAATAAATACAACACAACCAAATCAGAAAAACTGAAAAAGAAATGAAGGACTAAGGAACTATACAGGGAACAAGTAAATGATAAACTAACATACGATCATTTAAAGTGGGAATGTTGAGGCAAGAGGTGTGTGTTGTAATGTTGATAGTGTTTGTGGAGAGAATGACAGTGTACTAGAGCCCAACCAATACAGATATAATGATATTTGAGAGTTAAATAAAATCTGACAATTAAAAAAAAAAAAACTCAGAACAAAAACAAACATTTTTGAAATCCCACTACACAGTATGTACTGACATTTTACAGTTAAAACTAAACTTGTTAGTGCCATGTTGGATTGTGTAATGGCGACAATGTTTCTAAATTACCTTAAACATGTCTTTGGCATTCAGAATTTCTTGTTAATTATCAGCTGGCGCATGAACACGTTGATATGAATATATCTGTGATAAGCTTATATCAGCTGATAAATTGGCCGGTATTGGCTAATTTTATCTGTCAGACTCTACTGCATACATGTGGTTTTCAGAAAGAGAGATAATGTGTACTGCGTTGCTATTATGTGTGCAGTCAAAGAAAGAAAGAGATAAGCATAAAGTGAGACAGACAGATGGAAAGAGGGAGATACACAAAGTATGTCTATGTGTGTGTGCATACTGAGTTACAGATCAAACAGCAGCTAAAAAGGGGAGACCCTTATAACAACCAGTATGACCAAACCACAGGTCACAACCTCACACAAACTCTCACAACTATATGTATCTGTGAGGTCAAACATCCCTGTTTTACTCCTAATTAGAAACATCTTTTTCTCCCAATTATGATGGATTAAATGAAAACAACTGAATCACCATTTTAAATGTTTGCAATTTCTGTAATAAGCAGTGTCATTTGCAAATAAACAATCTGTGCAATAAACAACAACAGTAATACCAACTGTCTCATTAACACTGACATATTATTGGCACAATCAGCCCGTTGAATAGTTTATATACCTTCTGTGGCAATGTTCAGAAATTTTGTCATTACAACATCTGCCTGCCAAAAACTGACAGATTTATCATAGCTGCTGTCACTTTCAGTAGTAAGTTATGATCGTGTGTCCATCAAATGGTGCATCAAAATATTACCCAATGCATGTCTTTGGTTTCTTGAAAAAAAGAATGAAAGTACGAATTAGGGCAACATTAACTGACACTAAAGAAAATTAACAACTTGCACATTATTATTCAATTCAGGAAACCCATTCTGTTGCTCTCAGTTTTCATCTTCTTTTTTGTGACCATTTAAAAAACAGTGGCCTGCAGGTGGTTTAGTCATTACAAACTCCTGCTGTGCAGCCAAACATTGTTCAAACCGACAGATATTTAATTCAAACTGTTGTGGAGTTCCCAAAGTATTTAAAGATATCAAATAAGTCAGGTTTAACTTTAGGTTTAAAATGTGTACAAAATGATGCACAACACATCTAGAATATTTTGATCTGACAGACTGATGCAGCCATTAATAAATGGATTATCAAAATAAAATTGTTACTGTCTGACAGTGTGGAATAAAATGCTTTTAGCAAACTTAAAGCTATTTAAGGAGAAACAAAATGGGACAACTCTATGCTAAGGGGTTAAATTTACAATCATAGGCAAACATAGCCTCTGTACCTGCCTCTCTCTATCACTACCCATTCCACCATTTCATTAGTCGTTTCACCTTTTTGGTCCCCACAGGAGACAGTCCCAGCAGCCAGCCTCCTAGCAACGGAGGGGAGGGGGGGGGGGGGGTGTAGAGACATAGAGGGAGAGACGGAGGAGGAGGAGGACAGAGGCTAAAAATAGCAGCAGCGGGTTTTGAGCAGCATCACACCTCACAGAGACATCACTGCACTACTGAGCACACTTCCGGATTCTCATAATTATACACACGCACCTGTTTCACACATCAGTAGGTGTCAAGCAAGCATGATTATCCTGAATTAGTTAACGCTGAAATATACTTCCAGTCTGCATATTTATTTTCTTTCTCTTTCCTCTTGAACCAAAACAAAAACACACACATACAGACCTGTGTGTGTGTTTTGGTCCAAGAGGAAAGAGGAATGAAAAGACCGACAGACAGCAATATAATGCAGCTGCAGAGGCCATGAAGCATATTTATAGACCAACAAATTCCCCCTGGATTCAGAAAACAGAGGAGAGATAAAGGATGAAAGTCAACAACACACAGAGACATTTACATGTTTCAAGGACATTATCCTCCAAAATGAAACACAAGCTGGAAAAGAGGAGCGTCTGAAGGCTGGGGAGAAAAATGTGATGAGTCAGAGTGCCGTCTCTCTGTCTGTCTCACAGAAAGATGGATGATGGCCAGGCTTGTGTGTTATGGGCGGCACACGAAGAGGAGAGGGGTGCCAAAAGAGGAGGGAAAAAAAACGTCAGAGCATCTGTGACATCAGAAATCACATTACTAAAGTGTCTCTGCATTGAGCTCGCCCCACATATGCCACATGCATGAGTGTACACACTGTCTATGAACTCAGGCAGCCAATGACAGACTCAATTTTATCTGTAGGTCTGTATTTCCTGTTCTTTTTCTTTACCTCAGGACACTGGGTGTGTGATCACACTGATGCGAGGGTCACATGCTTTCTATGTGATAAATGTGTGTTGTTTTTAAATGTGCAAAACGCAAGGAGGGTTGAGAGCTCAGAGATAGCAATAAAACAAACAAAAAACATTTGAAAATACCAGTTGTATTATGTTCAGTAGATCAGAATTACAACACAGAGAGCATGCATACAAACAATGCAACACCTTCAACTTCCATCTTGTATCCAGTTAGTAGCAGATGTTCTCATTTGAAATGAATGGTGTCATATTCAATGTGATCTCACCCTGACCACGTTTAATGAAGACCCCGTCAAGTGACTTTCTATTGGGGGTTTTTTATTGGTTATTACACTAGATTAAAGAGGCATTACAGAAATTTAATATTGGACTACATATGGTTGTGGGATTCACAAGAGACAGATTAAGACTGAAGCAGCAGTGGCCGAGACTTTTAGTCCTTAGTATGGGTCAAGCTCCAAAAACACTGGATCCTGCATTTCCCATAATGCAACTCGATAGTCGTTCTCAACCTCCACAAACCCAGTTTGTAACACAGGTTTTCTGTTAGACATTTGTAGGCTCCAAGCCCAAGCTGACATCACTATGATATCATCAGGGTTATTTTTGTAAAACTTGTCAAAGCTCCTCCAGAGCCTCAGAGGGCTGGGACTCCTCATGATGAGTAAACTGAATGTATAAAATCGATGGAGTGCCCCTTTATTGTGAACAGAGAGTTATTATTTATGGTAATTACCCTCACTGACTGTAAGAAAATAATTATGTCACTACACTTCTGGCATCTCATCAACACATTTGAATTCAAACAATACTTTGTTTGCATTGTTTTACACTGAACATGCTTACATGAAAACCAGTGCATTGCTACTAGAACACTGATGTTGCTAAATCAGTGTTGTCCTCCAGTTTGATTGACATAATGCATGTTTATTGTATTGAATTGGTAAATAGTACACCAGTTGTCCATGGGAATCCATTATGACTTGAATACTATCCTAATATCTGGTAGATATTAGGTATGCATTGTTGTAATTTTGAGTGGTAGTTAAAAGTAATTGTTAAATTATCCTGCATTTTGACAGATAATATTATCTCTATCATATCACTAGATCTATCTATCTATCTATCTATCTATCTATCTATCTATCTATCTATCTATCTATCTATCTATCTATCTATGTTTTAGTAGCAATGCACTGGTTTTCTGACACATCAAGTATGTACACTTTCCCTCACAGTGGCTGTCAGCAGGTGACTTCACAGCAGGGGAAAGCTGCTCTTGAAGGTACAGGGCAGGGCAGATGCTAATCCTGGTTTAACTGAGACAAAGGATCAGGACCTGATTAGGCTAACTCAGGGTTTAACACCAGCTAATCTTATTCTGGTCAACTACACCAAGATTTCATTACATTCACATATGGCTACTACACCTGCAACAACTGCTAACACAATGGCAAAAGCTTCTACTTGTCTTAATTCTTGTCCTGAAACATACATATAGACAGAAGACAGAACAGTAATAATGTATGCATCTAAAAGGAGACATTTAAGCAGGAGGAAAATAATTGTTATGGATGTGTCTACATTAATTAATTAATTTATTAATTAATTAATTAATTAAAGATGCAAGACTAAAACAGATTCCACCCAAAACTGTGCACCACAACATGTAGCTACGTAATATGAAGAAAGGTGACTAGATGTTTTCATCGTTTAAACTGCCATGAAAGTCACATTCATTTCAGCTGTAAATCTAACCCCCCTTTGCTCTTTATTCTTCTGCAACCCCTCTGTGAGGACATTAGAGCAGACTGAGGTTTGGAGGTCACAGAGATGAGGGCATTGGGAGAGTGTGTGTGTGTACAGTATACTGTAGAGCATGTGCTGTATGTATGTATATGTGTGTGTGTGTGTGTGTGTGTGTGTGTGTGTGTGTGTGTGTGTGTGTGTGTGTGTGTGTGTGTGTGTGTGTGTAGGGCTGTACCTGCGGGGCGGGGCATCCATGAGAAGTGTTTACAAATCTGCACAAAGTCAACAGCAGATTAGAGAGACTTTACCTTGGTAATACTGAGCTCTGAGCTTTCACTCTTGGACTGGCGTTGCTTTGGCCTGCTGTGACTCCTCTGAACCCTCCCAGGGTTTTCTCCAGCTTACACTCACAGTGCCAGGGCCTAAGTGAACACTTATTAGACATCTTAGATGGAAATCATTTCCAATTTGAACCTGCTGATGTATGTGATTTCTGCAAGATTTCCAAAAGTGAGTTGCTCTTTGCATTAGGACTATTGTTATTGTTATTTTTGCATAAAGTCTACAAAATGATTTCTTAATCATATAGCCTATGATCTGTATTATTATCTCAGACAAACGTTATTGGACAGCGGGCCCTTGCTACAACACTGAGACTGTATGTGAATGCGATAATACAATATGCAGGGCTCGACAGTAACGGTTGTCACTGGCAAACATTAACTCTTGGCCTTTGGTTGCCATCAGTGGCAACTGGAGATGAGAATCAAGAACTGGTTCCTGTTCATAATCAGTTCTAAATTGTCCAATCCATCGGAATCGTACGCCTTGTATGATCTTATCAATTCCGTTTATCGATGCCAGCATGCCGATCGCGATTCTCTCCTCTCCTGTCTGCTCCCTGTGTTTCACCAAGGGTGGGGCTGAGCACACAGATGGAGCGAAGTGGACACAGGTGAAGTAAACATTATTCGAGTTGACGGCAACTCGTAACGCTGCAGTGTTTTGTCGGGAGATGCAGTGACTTCAACCAATGGTGAATAAGAAAAGTATAAATAATATGTAATTTGTTAAACTACGAGTAAAGGAAATGTCCGCTAGCCACTAAGCTAATTTATGCTGTGTATAATGCCATAAGCTTAAGCTAATAATGATGACTAGCAAAAAACAATTGTCTATGAACCTTGACAGTAATTACCCACCCAAACCAATCAACCTAGGGGATGGAAACACTGTACTCCATTTCTACATTGTGTTCAGACCATAGACTGTAGGTTCAGACTCAGAGATTATAAAACTGATGCTGAAAACCAGTGTAGGCCTACTTTTTTTCCACATAGAAAATTAATCAGGAATCAATAAATCCATAAAGAATCGGACAGATAAGCAGAAGCGATAATGGCATTGGTATCAATACAATCTATCAGTTCCCATCCCTAGTGGCAACCACTTTTTAACATAAAAAAATAGGGACAGCAAACAGCGCACCCCAAAATGAATATATTTTTAATATTTGTCGCATATTGCTGTTACAGTTGGAACCGGAACCAGACAATGCTGCACATGCTTTGGTGAGTTTACTTGCATGCGCACAGGCATCTGTTTTAGAGACAATGGCGAAGCAAATTAAGTTGTTTGACTGTGGAGTGAAAAGTTCGACTAACCCGCCAACATCACAAACGAAAGCTGGTATTTTGTATCAGATAAAACACAAACTATAAAGAATTTTGTTCAGTTACTGTAATAAAGCTTTTAAATATTCTTTTATGTCACATTTTCATTATTAAGCTGACGTATAATTGCACAGTATCTTAATTACTAAAAATATAAGGTGCCTAAAAATGGCAACCGTATTTTCAGTTTCAGCAACTAAAAGCTAATGCCTGGTTGCCAGTCTGGTAACCACTTTTAAAAGATGGTGTTGAGCCCTGATATGGTAATCCAGTTGGACCAGTCGAATATTGCTCAATCAAATATTACAACTACAAAAATCATCATGGCTGATACATTATCCATGTAGCTAAACTCTCCTCAAATAAAATCACAATCCTCTGCTCTGTTGTGAAGAACTAACTAGTCTAGTGAGTGAAATAATCTTTTTACTTTATGGAAGAATGAGAGGAATTAAGAGAGGGATTCATCATAAAAGTGAATCAAGTGGAAATGGATTAAAACCTTAAAACATTTTACAATTCAGTCTGGCAGAGACAACTACCTAGACAGCTGCAGGGGTATGCGAAAAGTGTTTTGCTCACATATTCTCAGTAAAGCCGTCAATGGAGTCCCAGACTGCAGAAGCCTTGTCACATGATGCCTCTCATGTGAGAATCTGCTGTTTTTCTGCTCAGCTGGGCAGACGCAGCATGATGCCAAGATATAGAGACCTCAGTGCTGGTGGAGAGTTTGGTTGGACATAAGCTGTGCTAGTCTCACTACACCGAATGGTGTTCCTTAACTAGACTCTTGGCACAACTAGCGTGCCAATGTCCAGTGATTGCCAAAGATCCGAGTCACTTAATAAGAGGCTGTGACGCTGCCCAGCACCTAATCACATTAGTTTAGTCAGTGCTGACTCTTGGAGTAGTGTAGCTCACTTCTGTACGTTATGTCAGGGTAGGAGAATCAGTGCCTGAACAGTGTAAATTAGGAAAAGATATACAAAGAATAAAAAGGAAAATAAGCCATGCTAAGCTAACCAGCTCTTTGTGGACACTATTTTCTTGGTTTTCTAAAACTTTCCTTCCCTTGCTGCTACATGCAACATGCAACATGCTACAGCAAACAGTGAACCTGCGGGAAAATTATTTCTATTGCCTTTAGATCTATCGGACACGAACATGCTGCTGGATTAACATTCAATAGGAGAACATACTGCTTTTCCATCTAACCATCTAGGTTGCGTCCTAACCCGCAAAGCCAGACATGCAGTTTTGTGTCTACAAAAGTTGGGACAAACTACAAACAACTTCCACTGATTAAATTTTGACAATCTGAAACAACGATTTTGCTGTTATTCGGATACCAAAACTCAACTCAGGTTAAATCTGATTTGTTGCTACTCTGGAGTTATTACTGCCCTGGTAATTTCAGTGACACAACTTGATTCTACAGAGATGAATCTAGAAGAAGGGTGTGCCAGGACTGGGGCTCCATGCTGCACAAGGGAGAGGCGATATACCAAATTCAAGACCAGAACTTACACATCACTTATCTAAAGAACCATATATAACTAAAAAGAGAAAGTAGCTTCTTTATTTGGCTACATATCTACTTAATCAAAGAATGGAGGGATAGGACAAGAATTGAAAGCTTAAAAGAAGCAAGGACTTACTTGGACAAACATATACTCCAACTCCCGGTTCATGTTGTCTCTTTATCAAGTCTATAGCTCATGCTGTGAGTCTGCTGGTTTTCTGGATGCCTCCAGCCACACGAGCCACAAGACCAGACACTAGCTGATCGAGCACTGAGCTCCAGAACTCGCTGGTGGATGAAATCTTCCCATTGTGTCTGCAGACACGAGCAGCAGTTCCTTGCCCTGTGACAGATGACTGGCCATCCCTGCTGTCTATCAAACAACCTCGATCACATGAGTTGTGAGGCAGACAGACTCTCAGAGCGAGAAAATAGGACTTTCCCACAAACCATTGACATGGCTCCAAAAAACAACTGTCTGACAGATGAGCAGTAAACCTGAGTCTTGTACGCTGGATTGAAAGTGCCCTCTTGTTTTAGGTGGAGCACAATTTATTAATATCCAAACATTAATCAAAATTTTTGTTCCTAAACCTAATATTTGTTTATGTCTGTAACAATGACACATTTCATTTACTTTAGGATACCAGTTGAAAATTTCAATAAACTGAATGATGAAATAAGATGCTAAAGGTTTGTTCCCCAAATCAACACAAGAAATAACTGCTGCACCGTCACACTATACATAATAGTTCAGTATTTTAGCCATAAACATGCGGCCCTCCTCTGTGCATCTTCCCTTGGTGTGTTTGTCTGTGTTGGACAGGACTGCGATGACTACATGCCAGAGCATATACAACATGACTGCGCAATTATCTTAACCAGGTTATCTCAGTAATCCAGTACACATGCTCTCAATTAGAATTGTGGAGAAAAAAATTAACCAGTGACATTAGGTAATGTAAAACTCGCCACCGGATGCAGTTGAGGTGACACCTATAGCACACAAAGCATGACTGTTCTGTTCCATGAAACATTTGCCAATTCACACTAAACACAAAGTACAGCTGAGCCTCATGGGATTGTCATTAGTTTTGCAGGTATTGGGTCATAAAGCAAAGTATTGGACAAATTAAAAATTTTGACCTTTCGTTATTACAATTCATCCTGAGGGGAAACATGAATGTCTGTACAAAATTTTGTGACAACCCATCAAGTAGATGTTGAGATATTTTACAGGATAAGCGAAAAGTTACACCTACTGGTGGCGCTCGAGGAAAAGTCAAAAGATCATCAAAGCCATTAGGATTCCTCCTCCAGGCACCATGAATATCTGTACCACATTTCAGGGCAATCCATCCAATAGTTGTTGAGATATTTCAGTCTGGACCGAAGTAGCAGACCGACCAAGTGACCAATATTGCCATCCATGGAGCCTTGCTGCTGCTCTCATGGCTAAAAATTAGGGATAGGGATAAATTAAAGGTGGTGTTTAAATGTACATTAAACCACAGAATACCACTGCTGTACTGCTCTCTATGGGTTGAAAAAGTCAAGCATGCTGTGCTTTTGGCAGCAGCCAAACAAGTGATGTAACAGCAGGTGTTTTCCTTTCCATCGACTGTTAGCACTCGCTCCCTTACATCACTGCGTGGTGTGTGTGACCATATGTGCAACATGCTTAAAAGTTTCAACCAACCGCTGTTTTCTGACCCAAGAGATTCAATTCTGAGTTAGTCTCCAATCCCTGTACAACATGCAGCTCTTTTAGCTCAGGATCCAGTCAGTCTGACTAGAACCTTTAGAGGTGGGACAAATACTGTATGATCATGCATTCACTGCCCAATTACTGCAACAATATATAAAAATACTTGCTGATACACTGGCACCAACTGCAACTGCAGTGCATTGTTGTGTGATACTGAGGCAGACATGTATCTTTGCTTTCTGGCAGTTAAGCCTTTTGCAAGCAGTAGCACGCCTGTGTGTGCGTGTGTATGTGTGTGTGCGCGAGTTAAGAGGCAAAGACTCCATGCAGTTTGTCACATACTGTTTTATCACAGAGGTCTGTGGAGTGAACCTGACAGCACCACGTACCGCAATGAACATAAAGTATACATCGTATAAATGATTCCAGATATATTAAAAAACCTGTTACCCAAAGATCTTTATTGGTATAAAGGTAATATAATAATAATCGTAATATTATCACATACTTTAAAAGTGTCTGTATTGTACTACTGTCATTATCATGGGCAAGAAGTCATTACAGTAATTTATCGCGCCTTAACCTGGTGAGCATAGTCCATTACAGACTCACTGCCAGTTCCTGCGGAGGACTGACAGCCAATCACAACCGAGCTAAACTCACTGACACAGACAAATCAAGGCTGTCTGAACTGCAATCAGAGGCAACACATCTTTATATGACTTTTCTACTCAGTAAGCTTGTTATGAAAAATTAAATCTGCAGAGGCAATGGTTTTCTTTTCAGTTTAAGATCATGAATCGATGTCTAATCGAGTCTAGTAACTATAAAAATAAAGTACATGCACTTGTGGTACAACAAAACACTCCTTCAAATGCAGCATGTATTTCTGAAACTCAAGGTTGTGTGTTGAACAGCTTTTCCATCTCTGAGTCATCTAACGGAGCCTCGCTTCCATTCACCACCTCTTACTAGTTTTGATCCCAATTTGATTTTTTTTGCAGATTAATGTTTACAACTGTAGCTTCATCCTTCTCCTCCAACCTACAAAATGGGCCTTCACCTCTCTTTATACCGGCGGTCAGGTCAGACAGGAGCCAAACGTAGATTGGAGCAGAATCTGATGCTGTGTGTGTATTTGTGTGTGCATGTGTATGTTTGTGCATGTTAACCAAGCAGCTCAGATCCCCTCAATAAGCTTCTATAAGGCTGACTCATACACACAAAGGGCAGAGTGTTTTCCACTCCTGTGTTGGAAAAGTAAATCACAGAGAGGGGTCTGACATCAGAGGCTGACTTCTAAAACAGACTGTACCATTCAAGGTAGAAACAAACTTTGTGTTCCCCAGCTTCACTGACACGTACATTCAAAGTTCCCCCTATTCCTTTGCAATTAAAACCATTCAACACCAAACAAGACTCTTATGGAATAAGACAGCCAAATTGACGGCTGGCTACAAGCCAAATCCTGCTGGCGGAGGAAAGACATTTAGCACCCTCAGCCAAAATCTACTTGCATTTTGCTGGTGACTCGCTGTAATTTCACAACTAGGTGCTACGTAAGCAGACCCAACGCACATTATTTTTGCTAAAAGCGAGTGAAAGCAGGCAGCAACCCTTTGTCTCAAACTTATAATGCAACCAAGGCTGCAACTAATGGTTGTTTTTTATTAGAGATTCATCTAATCATCACACTACACGTCAGACCAGCATGTTTTATGTGGTTTCAAACCCATTTTCATTCATTTAAAGCCAGCACCACCATTAGGAAGACAGCAAAAATCAATCTAGTCTGTAGGAAGAATATCCTGAAAATTGAAAGGCATGACACTGAACATGCAACCAGAAGAGTTAACATATAAACATATAAATATACACTTCTTTTACCTTCGTGTACAGCTCTGAAAAGTCTCTCGATTAATCAATTAATTGTTTGGTCTATAAAATGTCAGAAAATAGCAAAACAAAACTGCCTAAAGTCCAAGATGATGTCTTCAAATTTCATGTTTTGTCTGACCAACAATCCAAGACTGAAAAATATTTAATTTACTATTATAGATGACTAAGAAAATCGGCACATATTCACATTTAAGAAGCTGGAAACCAGTGAATTTTTTGCTTAATCGATAAATAGTTGCCAGTCAATTTTCTGTAGCTCAATTAATTGAATAATTGTTTCAGCACTAAATGCAACACTCGACTGGTGCCTTTTTGTTTGCCTCTCCTTACAGATCAGAGGTCAGGGTCAGCTACAGAACTGCTTCCCAGGAGCGGGCAGGGACTCAAACATTTCAGCAAAGTGTCCGTTGGCTGACACAGGGTTCAAATTTGTGTCATCTGGTTCAAAGACACGGCCTTTCACCACTTGTCTACGCTAATCTAGAGCACTTGAGACAACAGAGGCTGGAAAAAACTTCTATCGACATGACAGATCCAATTGAAAGTAGACTGGTTCAAATAACAGATACACAGCAGTGCGGCTGCTTAGTACAGATTTAAATAGGAATTTCAATAGCAATCATCATCATCACACACACTGTCATGTTTCCCCTTCCCCACAACCTTATTCAAGCTGAACACACCAGCTTTCAAAGTAGGGGGATGGGTGAGTCATCTCCCTCTCCCTCTCCCTCACTCACACACACACACACACACACACACCACTTTCTTGTCTTGGATTCACATTTGAAATAATAGAAATACAGCAGCACTTATGACCTTGTGAGTTTTCAGTGTAACAGGCCTCCCAGGCAGCAGTGTCATATTCTGTTCAGTGAGCATTTGGGGGCTATAAAGCTACACGGAGGCTGCAGGGCCTCTACGAGTCTAAACATCCTGGAAGCTAAAAGGATGCTAAACTGTCCGGATGCGGCGCTCATCGAAGCATCCCAGCGGTACCCAACCTGCATGACTCGGCGCACATCCCAAAAGAACCGTGTCATGAGCCTCAGGCACGCGCCAACAACAAAATTAAACACTAGCACAAGGCCATGTAGATGCGCAGGTTTGAGCTAACGCCAAATATTATGGTTTAAAATGGTAAAACCAGCGGCTCCATCATGGCTGGCACCGCCTTTGCATCATCCCAGCCCCCCTAGCCTCCAGTGGAGGGATGACGCAAAATATGAAGGCCCGGGAGAAGAAGATATCTCGTTTTGGTTAACAAACAAGGTGACAAATGACAAAACAAAGAAGAATAAAACAGATTTTGTATGATGTAGGCTACCTGTATGAAAAAGGACGACTATAGGGACAAAAGCGACTCTGCTGCATCTGTTGTCTTTTTGTCAGCTGCACCCATTTCAGCGCTGAACTCACATCTATATTTAAACACATCCCACTGCGTGTCAAACAGCATGTTTTATGTGGTTTCAAAACCATTTTCATTCATTTAAAGCCACCGCCACGCTCGCTATCAGAAAGACACATTTTTTTTTCCATAGCGAAAATCACACTGTCAGCATGTTTATAGGGAGGACCTCCTGAAAATGATAAAGCTTTCTGCATACCGCTGAACCTGCGACTAGATTTAGCAGACGTGCTAGCAGCCAGCTATATACATATTAAACATACACTTGTTTTACCTTTGTGTACAGCTCCGACGCTGCCATGACGGTCACTCGCTATGTCCTTTCTCCAATCTGGGCTAAAACTCCGGCAGGTCTGCGCGCTGCATCAGACTCGGTGTGTGTTTACATGTAGCGGAGGAGGAAACCTTTGTTGCTGCAGGGACTCAAGGGGAAGATGTGTCTCTTATCGCCATGATAACGTGAAAAGCTTGAGGCGGCTGCTGCTGCTGCTGAGGTTTCGGTGTCTCACTTTGCATTCTGGGTATGATGGATGAAATGATTCAACGAAGAGGGCTGCTGCCGCGTGGAAAACTGCGCCCCCTGACGGCCAAGGTTTGAAAATACACCAACAAAAACCGTTTTTTGTTTTTTTTGTTTTTTTTGTTCTTACGCCAAAAAAAGTAGCTCCTGAAAAAAACTAACTGGATAGAAAGGACAACTCTATATCATATTTTGTCTTTTTCCTTTAGCAACATGGCTCCAACATGGATATGAATCACATTATGTAAATTGTAAATATATTGTGTTTTCTCTGAAAGATCATTGCTGCAAACTCCACCCTCTATTAAATAAATACAATTATTAAACTGTAATTTGTGTGGGACCCCCAACCATCATTATTAGCAATATTTTATTTATTTATCAGTTATTTCAGTTTTAACAAGAATATAATTTTAATATCCTATAATTACAATATATATTTTTGTCTATTTTGCAGTTTTATTTAATATGTGTATATGCTGGGACAGCAGTACATGCTAAGGAATTTGTGTACTTAATTTATTACACGTGTATGATGTGTCTGATACGTTTGCTAAAAAAGGGGAAAAAAAGAAAAAGAAAGTGAAAAAAAATCATCAGCTTTCACTCAGCAAAATGTTTACAAACATTTAAGCTAAAGAGGCAATAATCGGTGCATGAAGCACAAAAACTAAAGTTATTTACTGTGGCAAAGAAAAAGCTGGATGGGAAAAATGCAGGGAAAAAATACAGTATAATGCAACTACAATGTTCCTGTAAAGGTACAAGTTTTGACAAAGAGATTTTTGACATTTTACTTTGTTGGTGTAGATACTGGGGTTTAGTTAAAAAGGGAAAATATAAACTACATTTAAAAGTACTCTAGTCCTAATGTGGCCTCTAAACGGGTCAATTTACCACATAATGGAATAAAAAATGAACACCGTTGCAGTATAGTCTATGACTATCTGTAAGGGAAAGTTTGTCCTCAACCAAGTTTTCAAAACATGGGGAAAAAGACAGACAAGACATAGATGAGGACAAACTGGCGCTGTTTTCCTCATCAAAGTGAATTTTGGTAAACCCATTAATATCAAAACACTGTGGTGTGGTCTAATGTAGGCAATGATTAGACAATTGAAATCACCTTAAACATACAATATGTCCTAAACATCAAAGTGAACATACTCTCTCACGACACAGTAATTAAACATTTGTGCAAAACTATTTTATTTACAAAACAAAATGGCACAAAGTGACAGCAGGGCAGCCATTTACATGCACAGCTCAGATGGATGTAGTTCTAGTTTGGATTTACCACATCGCAGGTAAACTTCATCCAGTCAGTAAGATCCCTGGCACTGTTCAGGGCCAAGAACATTTTTAAGATAAAACTACTTCAAATTATGAGTTTAGAAGCCTTTTCCCAAGTCTGAACACAATTCATAACACAATTTGTTCCCAATGCAGAGCTCCCAGTACTTTTAACTTTTTAACCATAAATTTAGTCTACTCACACAGCATACAGGAAACAAAGACTGGTAACTACTGACAGGAATATAGCTTTCAGGTACTATATAGTCCCCTCTAATCCTCTTTGAGCATGATGAGTCATTCACGACAACTTGGAACCAGAAACTTTGGCCTGAGAAGAGGAAGGTGCCGTCATCTGAGGCTGAAATGCATGGCACACCACAAATACAGTGCAAACTTTCAACATTACAGTTCAAACTGAAGCAACAATACACCCCGCCCCTACACTCTTGAAAGTAGAACATTTCCTAGTTTCAAGATGTCTTGAATGCACCATCTACATGCCACCCAGGGCATGTATGCTGCACCTGAGCTTTTCAGCATGTGGGTAAATGTCTGTGAGGTTTGACTGTGTGGTTCTTTAGTATGGCCTTCCCCTCCACGGTTCACAATCAAAGTGTTAACAAAACTGAGCTTGGCCTCTGGATTACTATATTAAGTCAATCACTCAAGCATATTGACAGCATAATTCAGAATAAGGATATACAGTGAATGATACAAATCTGATGTAAAACATTCTAAAAGGCTAACATCTGCCCCTGTGCCAAACAAAAGGAAATTATGTATGTATGTATGTATATATATATATATATATATATATATATATATATATATATATATATATATACATACACACACACACACACACACACACACACACACACACTGAGGGATCCTGATCCATACTAAAGCCCTCAAACCATACAAGACACAGCTTGTGCTGCTTGCCCCTCTCTTCAGCCAGTATACACAGCGGTATCAGTCGTCCATCAGTCGTACAGAGGCGTCACAGTCCACTCATCACACTCACACCTGGATGTCCTGTCTTTCAGCATATCTTACATGAGAGAAAAGAGAAAATAAAAAGGAACATGGAAAAGTAAGAGGACAATGACAGAAGGGCAGTCAGTTTGGGGGAGTGGCGAGGGATAAAAACAAGGATAGGAGGTAGTAGAGACAGGACCAGATGGGGTGGAAGCAAAAACAAACAGGACTGAAGGTATCAGCCAGCCAGCTCGCTGGGTGCTAGGTGTGGGTTCCTGTTGGGTTGGGTCCAGACTGGTGAGGAAGGGGCAGGGGCAGGGGCGGGAGAGGTAATGTTACAGCTCTGAGACTTGAGTGGTGAGTGTTAGGGCTGGGAGGTGCTGCAGGGGCTCTCGAGGCTGTGTGTGCATCAGCCTGCCAGTTTACTGGCCACCAGAGAAGGTTTCCTCTGGGGCAGGTCCTGGGGGGTGGGGATGTGGTCCCCTGTGATCTCGGCCTTCTCTGGTGCAGCTGTCGGCAACTGCTTGTTCTTTATCTTCGCTTTAGCCATGTTGTAGTCGCCAGAGTCAAAGTACTTTTGCTGTAGAGAGGTACAAGATTCCAATTTTAAAGTATGAACTATGAAAAATTAACAGCACTAGCACTCGTGAATAATGCGAGCTCCCAATATAGTGAATATTCAATGTTATAAATATTTTAATTACATTGCAAGGAGGAATTAATTGTATCTTCAGTATGCAACACATACAGGTTTGCTGACATTGATAGAATAATAACAGCCCACTTTTAAAGACTTGCCTAGCTTATTTTAATTAGATTGTAAAGAGAGGAAATGCCACAAATTGTGATCTTTTAAAAAAAAAGGTACCATGTGGAGTTTTTCACCACTGTTAGTGCTATGGAGCAGTGTTTTTATGAGCGAGTCCATGTTTTGCTTGTATCGTGCAACGCACACATGCAAGCATGCGGGCGACATGATACACAATTTCTCCCATTCGTTTCATGCTATTCTATTGATTGACAGTTGACAGTTTATTTTTTATCGACTTTGTGAATCTTTTACACAAAAGCAAATGCACATGTTCGCTGCACATCAAGAATGCACAAAATGTGTTCTGGTGAGAAAGACTGAATGTAAACAAAATTTTTGTTTGTTTACAAGAAAGCTTCACATGGTGTCTTTAAGCTACGGTATCTAACTAATGATTATTTTCTATTTTCAAGAAATCACTTAATCAACTTACCGTTGCAGCACTCAAGTTAGTCTGTTTTCAGTTTAGTTAGTTAATTTTTCAATTAGATTAATTACAGATTCAAATGATTGTGTAGTCTAACAATATGTCAAAAAATATTGGCAAGTGCACATTACAAGTTAGAACTAGAACCTAAAGTGATAACTTCAAATTGTCTGTTCTCCCTGACCAGCAGTGTATGGTTTATACAAGGATATGAAAACAAATTCTTCTCATTGATTTGCTATGCTCTGGGAAAGTCTAGTAAGTGGACTTAAGTTAATATTACTTTGTCAAACTGCATTAGTTTAGGTACCTAATAAACTGGCAACTGAGTGTAAGTGCAACGTTACTAACAAAAAAATGACAGTGGGTTCAGAGAAAGTCCCTTAGGTGAACTCTGAATGTTTTGCAGACAAACACAAGAGATAACTCACCCCCTTCTGGAGGCGTTTGCGAAGCAGATCAGAGCCCCCGGGTTTATGTCCTAAATTTGGGTATCTGGCCTTCAGTTTAGCCTCCTCTGCCTTCTCAGGACTGATCACCTTGTCCTGAATCTCCTGAAAACAAGCAGAAGCATGAGGCATCGAGATGGGGCATTTTGCTCAAAAACCACATAACGTTAATGCACAACTAAAGATTACATTCACCAGGTGCCTCCAGGCTCCAGGTCTTTCAAACCGGGAGTGGTTGACGCACCTAGTAATTCATTTTCAATCAGAGGTCAATCAGGTAGGGAGGCGCAGACAATCTGACGAGCAGAGTGACAAGCGGGCGCAATCCCGTGAAACTGTTGCGGTCATGCTTGTCTCACGCCACCAGAGTTGAATTGTCTTGAACTTTTTTCAACACAACACAATGCGAAGTGCAAATCAATGGATGAGAGACTGATCCTTGACGTTTGTGAGTTCCTTGAAATATATTCTGTCACCAACCAACACCCCATTTAGAATTTCCAGGGTAGAGGCACTTAAGCTAAAATTTTAGGATTTAGTTACTCTTTAAGTTCTGGGGACATTATGTTATCCCCCAAAAGTTCCCTGCTCGGGGGCTAAGCTAATGGCTTAGAATCGTGGTGTTTGTTAAGGCAAGGGTTGGCTAAATCGATCGTACAAAATTATATTGTGTTAATGTCGTTGCTGTGAGAAAAACGTTTGGGGTTTTTTCCCCAACGTGTCTTTCAGATGAAACGGGTGGGCACACTGAACTGCAGGCTGCAGAGACCAGTGTGTTTACTCCTGCGACCACCAGCAGTCCCATGTCTCCTGCTGAAGCACACAAACGCTGTATTTTGCACATTTATATTTCTGCGGATAAATAAATAGTTGTGAAACCAAAAGTATGTATAGTGGCTGTTCTTGTATCTGAAAACAAGTATATACATACATACTATAAATGTAAAAAGACAGGTAATGCTTGTGTTACCAAATTCTAATAGCAGCAATGCTCTGAGGAAGTAGTGGCTCTCTCACCATTATACACCAGTAAACTCAGCATTTAAAACAGGTGAGAGTGCATAGGTTAAAATGAGCAAAGGAATTGCAGGTGATGTGTTTAATAAGTTAAAACAATATAGTTATACAGCTGTGTGATGGCTATAACCTAATGGGTGTAATTTGCCTAATCTTCGCGGATCTTTAGACCTGTGGTAACAGACAACAATGGGCTGAAGGAACCTTTTAGCTCCCGGGAATAAAAGTTCCGGACACTTTGGGTGGAAACGCGGCTATAGTTTTAACTTAAATGTCCAGTGTGTAACATTTAGGAGGAGCTATTGGCAGAAATTGAATATAATATTTATATGTATGTTTTCATTAGTGTATAATCACCTGAAAATATGAATCGTTGTGTTTTCGTTACCTTAGAATAAGCCGTTTGCTAGATGCCACTAAATCCTACACACTGGACCTTTAAGATAGGCTATAAAGTTATAACTAAGCTAATTAAGCTAACTTTTCTAACAACAATAACAGTATGTGGTTGGCATCATAGATATCTGGTATCTGCTGTCCATATCGACATCAAGCTAAAATAAATATTGGCTAGTGTTTGCTCGACACCCCCCTCACAAAGTAGACACTGTAGAGTTAACCTACACTGGGTTGGACCACCGGTTGGGTATAAAATAACGTTAACCGCCGGTTTGTTGTTTGTAACAGTTATGACAGTTAGCTAGGTTGCAATTTAGCAGCAAGTAAAACTGCGGTAGCTAACGAGGACTTGAAGATAACGTTAATTTACTGTGACTAGGCTTCAAGCCGGACTGCAGCCATCTGTTGGGTTAGCAGCTGAGCTAACTGTTACCGATTTGTGAATGTCATTAGCTTGCCGAATGGCTAGCTGCTAACATTAGCAAGCGGTACCTCTGACATTCACACCAGCCATCCGAAACATTCGCTCTATTAGCAACCGAAACAGCAGGCCAGCTGACCGGTAACGCAATGACGTTACAAAGTTTGACAAATAACATAAATATTCTAACCAGGGCTCAGTGGCTGGCTTTGGTTGATATGTCAACAATAACGAGCGCGGGGCGAAGAAGCTAAGCTATCTAACGTAACGTTAGCGTGAGTTATAACAAAGTCAGTGGTGCTGCAGCTAAACCGCTACCGTTAATCCGTTGCAGTTACCTTCTCGCCCACTGATGTCTCCTCGGCCGTCTGTGTTTCTTCGTTATTCCCTGACATTTCTATATTATCGTTATCTCAGACAAGATATTGCTCACTAGTTGGGCAAGTGATCCACAAATCCCCTGCTCTGACTTTCCGTACCCATACGAGTTCAGCCGAGCTCGCACTCCCGTGTCCGCGACTCCCGCACAAGAAATACTACGTCATATGCGGAGACACCATGCGCGCTCACCTTCTGGCTCTCCTGCCGTGCGCGTGCACAGAATGCTGGGATCGGATTTACATTGCGTAACATACCGATCAGCTGTTAGACCCATGTGCTGTAACACAAATCCAGATTTCAGTTAAATAATCCTCAGATCCGGAGGATGGTGCACTGATTAACACAGTTCATGTTATGTTTTCCCATACCAATAGTTTTATTTCATGCGGTGTGTTTTGTGGCAGAGACTGAAATATGCGGTTGCTCTGCTCACATTGTGCTTAATTACAGGTGAATTAAGGAGCATGCATATGTGAAACAGACACTTTCGTGTCAACAGCAGATCTAAAGCCTGACTTTGTCACCATGCAAAAAAATAAATGATGCATACAAATGTGTGCAGATGTGTTTAAGAGCCCAGTGGCCGCCATATTAAATGGCCACCATCTATTTGGAGCTTTGTGTGCCAAACTGACAGCGGTAATCACCTACTCAGCTGCTGTAGATTACTGTGTGGTTGGCTGTGTAAGGTGTTACAACCTGTAGTCCTCTGAGTGGCAGACAGTGGTACAAGTGGTAGACAACTGCTGACTTCAAGCTGCAGCACCCAGCATTAAGGAATATGTCAGTGTGGTGCCACACAGAAAGGACTATTTATACCTCTGAATATCAATAAAATACTTTTGGAGGATGCACTTCTAAGAGATTTTCTCACATTTAGACAAACATGGCATTTATTGTTTTTCTTCTTTTGATCCTAAAAAATGTCAACTAGAAGCATGTGCTATTGTAAAAAATACACTTTATCTTGACCAAAATATCAGGATCTACCAGTCCACATACTGTATATGTGGTGTTTGTCCACTTTTTGTGTTAATTATGGAAATTAAACCAAAAACAGTGTTGTAAACTTTAGCTTTTTAATTGAAATGTCACCTGTAAATGAACTATTTTGGCCCCTGTCTAAAGTCAACATTGTTACCAATTCTCTTTACATCTGTTTTTATAGATTTTAAAAAGGCATTTACAAGTCCAAGGTGTCACTGTTAACAGGGCTGACAGCAGAAACAGAATTGGTAAGAACTTGTTTACCAAAATGCTTTGTGTAAGGTTAATTTTGTATTCAGAAATGTTATCTTAGTTGAAATACTCACAAGATGTGTATATAATTAGGTATTTGTGACTGGTATACAATTCCAAAACCCCACAGCTCTGTTGTTTTCATATTGTGCAGTTTCGGACCCATTTTAAAATCCTTTCATTTATAGGAACCTTTGACATAATCATCTGCTGATGCTGATCATCTTTGTTAAATTTGGAAAAGCATCATCTACTTTTTATGCAAGTATAACCAGATTATAGCAAGAGCACTTCTTTTGTAATTACTTTCAGCTATGGATTTTCTTAAAAAATATTTTTTTCTTTGGTCCATTAACTTTTGTAATTTAAAGACTTCATCTGCACATTCATTTATTTTCTTGTAATGATTCGATTCTAACAGTGTACTAAAAAAAGGCCTGGATGTCAGGAGGCACAGATCTCAAATGGGTGAATTTATAGTCGTGTTTTGTACCAGGGCATAGTCCCTGAGGACATCAGCAGAAAATCAGCTGTGACACCCAACTCATCATTCCTGCCACATGAGAAGAGCGTGGAAATTATGTTATCATCCCTGATTCCTCGTTTGCACTTTTCCTTTCCAGTGTGTGACTGGTTGGAGATGTAGTGGTAGAACAGGAAGCATGGTGAGAAAAATAACAACACAAAGAGACAGAAGCAGCTTTCAAGATTGCTTTAGAAGATATATAGATATATTTTTTTCAGATTTGAATATTAATGTCAAAAATACATACTATGATATACAGTTTGCACTACATCATCTTAGCATGACAGACGTCACAAGTAGTAACTGAAATATTAATTTAAATATTAAATAAACTGATGGTTAAGTAAACTGAAAGTGAATGTGTAAACACTAAACTAAGGATACTCTTCCTATTGCAACACTTCTAATAAAGTGGTTCTGTAACAGTACAAAAGTATTAGAATATCACTATTTTCTGTTTCATTTCCAGTTATGAGAGAAAAAAAATCCACAGTGCACTTCTTATGTTTTGCTGTGATGCTTTCAGTTGAATCTAGCTTGATTGCTTGTTCAACTTCTTTAGTGGTCCATGGTATGTGGGGTTTTTTTTGGACGAGAGGATGGCGTTGCACCACAGTTTGCCACCCGCTTCCTTTTCCATATGCACTCCCTCTGCACCGAGCTCAGGAATCACAGGGTCAAAGCTGAGTTCACTTTCAGTTCTATCAATCTAATCTTCAAGGATTTAAAACAAAATCTTTTACTATTAAAGGGGCCTTGTATTGCATTTATAAAGAAACTAATGAGATTGAACACTTATTCATTATGTCAAGTAGAGATCCAATTAACATTTTGATTTGAGTAAATAGAGTAAAGTAGCCTAGACTCTGCTGAAATAATTTAAGTATCTAACTGCCTCTGTAGACAATCACTGGTCTCTACTCTCCTGCCAGACGCTGGAGGGGATACACACAACAGCAGGAAAAAGAATTACCTATCATATCTGGTAAGGCCTTCTTAACCAGGAGACCAGGATGTGAAACATACTCTATAACTGTAACCTTTGACCCAAAACCTTGTGCACTTAACAGAGAACAAAGTTTCATTTCTGATGAGTCTCCCAGGCTCCCAGGTGAGTCTTGTTGACTGGCATCCTTAAATCGCTTCTCTTTTAGAGCCTTTGCAACTAGCCATGGGCTGAGCAAGAGTCTATCGCTGGAATCGAGGTGTGACTGAAGCTTCAGTAGTGGCCTGCCGGGTGGAGGAGGGAGGGAGTCTGGCCTCAGCAGCGGGGGGAGAATGGTGGATCAATGGGGGACTCTGTGAAGGACTGGAGCTCGTAGGCAGCACCGCTGTCCACCTCCATGGACTTCCTGGAAAACAGCAGACGGATGTCCCTATGGAGGTAGACCTTCCCAGACTTAGAACTCTGGAACCTGGTTGGGATTGGAGAGGGAGATGACAGACACGGAGGATGAACAGGGGAGGAGAAACATCACTGCTACTGGATATATTCCACTTTTTCTGTCCACTAGAGACGAAATGACAACTCACCTCAGATGTACGAGGTAGCGCAAGGTGCGTCCATGGCCGAGGGCCTTCCTGCTGGTCTGATTGTTTGTGTCACGGCGGACGGGAACAGAGAAGGTCCTCTGGCGTAGGAAGGTCTGATGTCCAGCTGGCATGGCTCGCAGGTCATACATCACAACAAACATCTTCACCACTGTCTTGTTGGGGTTGAATAAGGTCTAAGTGGTACAACCAGAGAGCATGGGAGGATTTAGACTCATCGATCTATACAGACACAACAGAACCTTACATGCTGTGAAAGGTACATTAAATGAAAATCAAAATGTACATATCATCCTAATAATGTAATTTAAGTATATAGAGGAAAATGCCTTTCGAATTTACAAGTATAAGCACCATAAATGAATAAAACCATGCCCTTGAATCTTTTAGATGATGAATCTTTCTCTATAACCACTAGGGGTCTCCCTTTCCTTGTGTTACTTGGAATAATTTGCTCTTTGTTCTCAGCCATGTGTACACCAGATTTTGTATAAAAAGAAATATTTTTAGAACATTTTAGAACAAAGTTTTCTCACCACTTGAATGGTTCCTGATGGAGGTACACGGTAGCCCCTTTTCCCCAGGGACTCCAGGTTTATCACACCCTGTGAGAAAACACATGACAACCACTGTGTCACAGACAGACATACAAAAGGTAATACACACAGGAGCTTACACATAATAAGGACAGTTGCAGATACAGCTTCCAGCTCAAGGTTCAGTCATACAGGCTGGAAGAAAAAACTGAATTACTGATTGATTAACTGGGAAAAAAGCAGTCTCACCATATATGGTGAGGGAGCGTTGTCATCAGAGACACTGTAGAATGACACATCCACAGGTAAGGTCAGGTGACTGGGGCAGAAGGACCCGCTGGCTCCAACCTCTGCTGTGAAACCCTCCACTAACCCTAAAGGCTCCAGGCGGTAGTTCAGCACACATTCCTAGTGAAACACAGTTCAATTTTTTCATTTTCTTACTTTATTTTTTTCACATGTAACACATCATTGATAAAAAAAAAAATTCATCCATTGAGCAACGTTATAAGGTAATCTTTTAAAAAAGGAAAACACAAACTTAGTCACCAAAATGTACAAGCTGCTAAATGATAGCTAGTCCAGATTTTGCACTTTAAGGAAGTCTGGCAGCCGAATCGATTCCCTTTGTGAGCATTCTGTTCAATTTGAATTATTTAGGGATGAAAATGGCACGAAAGTACAGCAAAGCGTACACTACTCTCAAAAAACAAGGGATGAATGAAGAAGACATGAGTCTGAGTGTGTGTGTGTGTGTGTTATACCTCAAAGTTTCCCAGCAGACTGAGACTGGCAGGTGGAGCGCTGGCACTGAACAGCTGCTGTGATTCATCTGCGTACCCCTCTCTCTTTGGACACACCCTGAAGGGTTAAAACACTCGCACTTGATCAACTTGTTTTCAGTGCGTGATGTGTGAAAGAGCATCTTAAGATGTTTACATGACAAGCATTCCTGGTATGTCTGAATAGACCTGGGTCCAGGGTGAGATAAAATGATCTCAGACTGAATTGTGTCTAAACAAAAGCGATATCAGCCATCTCGAAATGTTTGTTACTCTGACATCTTAATTTACTGAAGGAACAGGCAGAAAAAAATGTTATTTGTGTCCACTAGCCACACATATCAATCTTTATTTTTTAATCAAGCAAATCTTCTAGAATGAAAAAAAAAATCTTAATATGGGAGCATGACAATGGCTTTTACCAGCCACAGCCAAATTGACCAGAACTCGTCCAGTGGCTAAAATGAACTTTCCCCCCTGAAGGCCAAACTCTTCAAACATCTGCTTTAACAAAAGCGGCACTGAGCTACCACCCACAACTGCTGTGTGTAGGCAGTGCCATGAAGCTCTGTGTATATAAAGCCAGTTCAGTTCTGTCTGCCATTTTGAGCAGAATGTGTGTGATTCTAGATGCAGTCACAGTACAGCAGAGCTTCAGCAGGTGGCAGCGTGAGAGGAATAGTCAGCAGAAAAGGGCTGACCTAACCGTAACACTCAGAACAACACTCTTATTGTCTGATCTCACGACAAACAGACGACACTTCTAAAAACCTGTTGCTGATCCAAGGCTATGTCAGCGTGTTAGAGTTCAAATATGGTAGCTGTAGCAAACCTCTCTAATACAGATCCCTTATACACTGGTCCTATGACTTTGCATAGCGCGATTAATATTGGTGGTAAACTAAAAAAAAATAATTAAATAATAATTCAACTTTAAAAAGCTATCAAAAATATCAAAGCCAGAGTTTGCCTTGTTGGCACTTGCAGATAGTTACAGCTGAAATGTTGCAAAGTGAGAAAAACAAGTAAGTTTGATGATGCAAAGTATGAGTAACTTGATCCAGATGGTACTATAATAAAATGATGATGTGGGAGGCAACTGTAAAACTAAAAATTCTTTGTCCTTTAACTATTATTAAGACTGTATTAAACCTGCCAAAGTATCCTGACCTTATCCTCGTTGGACAAACTGAGTTGGAGTCTAGTAACTACAGTAACAAAGATCCCAGGTGAAAAAATGTGTACCTTTTCCCAGAGGCCCAAGGCAAACCCTTACAGCCAGCCAGAGAGGTGTCCAGGTCAAAGTAGCCTGTTTGATTTTTCCTCTGAGGAACCTGCCGCAGACACACAGGACATGATTAACACAGAGCAACTGTCATAGTATCCCAGGTTAGAGCTTGGAGGAGAAGATATCTGTTTCTTATTTCAAAATCTAGGACTCTTTTCTCTAGGATCTAGGATATTTTGTGCAATGTGCGTCATGATGTGTATGTGAAAATATGTGAGCTTGTGTGTTGGTGAGATTTTCTGTGTGTACACTTTAGTGTTTATATGTGTGAGTAGAGACCATTCAGAAGACAGGAAACTGTGATGATCAAGGAGTGTGGTAATCTGACAAATTCTGTCAAACAATTTACTGCGTTTGACGAAGCACACGAGTCATGTACCTTACCCGCCTATGTGCTTGTGTTTTTGTGTGTACATTAACCTTGGCTAACAACTCAGCTGCCCAGCAGCAATAAAAACACCTGCCAGATATTTCAAAAGTCTCTTTATGACAAACATTCACAGGCCCACTGATGAAGTATTGTGAGTAATGCCTCAGATGGCTTGCAATAAAGGGCAGTGAGTGTGGTGTTAAGACAAACACAACTGCACGGACAGCAACAACAGCAGTGTTTCCATCAATGTACTTTTTTTTTCAAAAGTCCGCCTCAAATTCACTTGACAATTAGATGGAAACACGACTAATGACTGAGTCAGTAAATGTTTGAGTGAGCCTGTGAACCTGCATGTGAAAGTCTTGTGAAATGCACAGAGCAGAAACTGACAATGACTGTGAGTTTCACTGTGTAGATGAGTGTGTGTGTTTCTTACAGGGCTGGAGAGCAGAGGCAGGCCAGTACAGGGATGGAAGGCCTTGGTCGCTGTGGCATCTAATGAGTGGCGATTCTGTTTCTTCCAGCTGTTGCACAGACGCAGAGGGGAGGGGCTGTGAGCTCGCTGGAGCACAGAAATGGAGAGAGATTAAGACAGCTTGCAAGTAAACTAAAATCATCTGTATATCAAATCATGTTCTCAAAAGTCATATCAGGCCATCTCGATTACCACTCACTCCAGTCCCACCTGCTCCCAACAAAACACTCATTTAAACTGAGCTGTGTTTATAAATGAGCAGGTTCCTTCCTGTTTGAATTGATACATTTAAAAAATGCGATGCCTGTTGTTACCTATTCACTTATTTCCGAAATGAAGTGCCAGTACTGTAGTAGATAACTTAGGCTTCCTGACAGCAATTTTATAGAATGAGTAATTTGTTGAATCAAATATTTAATATCCAATAATAATAGCTAAATGTACATACACTTTTTAGAATATAAAAATATTTAGAACATTTTTGGAAAAACAGAGTTAGAAAATCGATATCACTCTCATTGTCTGTACGATAAATATGAGGTAACCTCGGTTAAATTAGCTTAGCACAAAGACTTGAAACAGTAGAGACTCCAAGAAATCACTTCTCCTAGCAAAGAATTGTAACCCCTCGTAAAAACCCCTTGTTTTTACATTTTGGTTTTGGCTAAGATTAAACAAACAAGATATAACTTGTTAATTAATGAGCTTTAGTGGTGGGAAAGGGAAGGGGGATTTTTGTTACAGAGACAGAGACAGGCTAGCTGTTTCCCCCTGTTTCCAGTCTTTGTGCTAAGCTAAGCTAACCGGATGCTGGCTGTAGCTTCAAATTAGCTTATTTCCCAAAATGTTGAACAATTCCTTCTTAGTGATGCAGTTAAACCGAGGCTCCTTTAAGCAGGCATGGGGAATGGCAACTGGAATAATCGCAGATTACTAAATGGGCTATCACTCAAAAGTATATGGACAAACAATGCCCATTAAAATGAGGAGTCCCTTACCAGGACAGTAGGAGGAGGAGTCATGTCTGGACTGGGGGTGTTGGAGCATCCAGACTCCGAGGGTGCCTGGTTCTCATCCTGTGGGCCAGAGGCCTGGGCTGGTGCACAGATCTGCATCTGCAGCTGGGACTGAGGCTGAGGCTTGCTGTGGTTGTGGCTTATGTTACAGTTCATGACTGGTCTGGCATCATTGCAAGTCCAACTAAAGATCTGGGCATTCCTTGGGCTGTTCTCAAGGACAGGGGAAGCAGAGGTTTCATGGCTGCTGGGTGTCCTGACTCTGAGCTTTTCCTGTGGGGGAGTTCGTAAACGCTGACCAGCCTGGGTGTGGGACTGGCTTTTGAATGAGGGTTCTTCAAGTGTAAAGTGAGCACCATTTTGGGCCCGGGGAGAATGGCATTCGGTCCTCGGACTGGCTCGGGGCTTGTCTGTGCAAATGGGCGCGTGTGTGGCAGAGGTTTGCGTGCTGCCTCTGTGAGGTTCGTGGCTGGGTGTGTGGCCGTTGGCGTAGCCGTTGGTGGCAGTGTGTGAGGCTTGTGAGATGTGTGTGGTGTGTGAGTATGTGCGGACCGTGTGTGTGACTGTCGTTGTGTGCGTGTGGTGCAGAGGGCTGCCGCTCCTGCTGTACCTGGGGGACAGAGAGGGGACAGACAGTCTCTCCTGGATGAGTCGAGTAATGTCTTGTACTGCCTGGGCGATCAGGGAGCTGTCTCTCCCCCTCTCCTTGTCTTTCTCCTTCTCTCTCTCCCTCTTTCCATTCCTCTCCTCCTCTCTGTCTCTCGTCTCAGTCATTTTCAGCTTCCTGCAGGCTGCAGGTTTAGGGGAGGAGCTCTCCTGTTTGCTGAAAGAAGTGTCAGTCACGGGTGTATTTAAGGGGCTGGGCCACACACGTCCCACAGACTCATAGGGCGGTACCTCGGGCTCTTTGGTCTTATTGGCAGTTACATCGTCATGGTTACTGCCCCACATGGCTTTGGGAGGGTTGTCAGAAGCAAAAAGGCCGGGAGGGAGTGGCGGTGCTGTGGGGTCGCAGAAGTTGAGCCTCTGTGCGATGCGGGCGATAACTTCCTGTCTCTCCTGCAGGAGGGAGCCAATCAGGGGGTTTGTCTCGGTTGCAGCAGGCCTTGGGGATGGGCAGCGGGGTGGTTCAGCAAAGGAGAAATTCTTAAAAGCTCTCAGTGGCTCAGGGATGGGCCCCTTTGACCTCTCACTGCTGTTGGTGCAAGACCCATAGTCCTCTACTTGTGTGGGGTCAGATGAACCATTGAGAGCCGAGTACAGCCACTTCCCTGCTTTACTTGTGGGAAGTGGAGAGGGGGAGTGGGAGCGGGAGGGCGTGGGGGAGTGAGAGGACCTGTGGAACAGTGGGGAGCCCTGATGTTGGGGGATGTTGACCTGTGGAAGGTCTCCATTCTGATACGTGTGGTCTTCACCAGGCTCCTGGCTCTTCTTGCTGTAAGGAGGTGGCACAGCAGTGTGGGGAAGGCTATTGATGGGGATGTTGCTGATGGGAAGATTGGGAATGGGTAATCCATTGAGGAGAAGGCCAGACATGGAGTTGGAGCTCTTGCTGTACATGTTAGAGTTGTGAAGGAGGTTGTCTTTGCTGGGGTCCTGGCTCTTTTTGAGGGTGGGCACTCCACCATGGCTGTTGAGGTTTGGGTTGAGGCTGGGGGTCTTGCTGTAAAGCGGAGGCAGGCCGGTATGGATGCTGCAGGCCAGGGTGGGGTAGGTGGGTTGGCGGGGGAGCGACTGGACACGAACCTGCAGCGCAACACTTTGGGATACATTGGGGACGGGGAAAATGTGCTCTGAAGGCGGCTGGGAGAACTTCCACACCAACTCCTCATCAGCAGGACTGATCCTGTTTGATAGAGAGAGATTCGATGAACACGCCATTGTTAACTCTTTCATCTTAAAATATCCAGGAATTGTCAGAACCTGCAGAGATTCAGTTTTACTAATTTTCTAATTAAATTTTCAAAACAGCACAGTACACGACTTACACGTATATATAACTTTGAAAATAACAGGACTTTCTATCAAGTTCCCTGTAGCTTTAATAATCTGGTCCAACAGCCGCAGTGAAAAGCCAGTGTTAAAGTCTTCAGTGAGTGTTATATCTGACCTGTACAGGATGTTTCTGGGGACGATGCCATGGGAGGCGCTGAGCCAGGCGCTGAGCTGGGAGAAGAAGACGTACGAGCGAACAGCCAGCAGCAGGGTCTTCTCCTCAATGAAACGATCGCCGCTTCTGTTAAAAACACAAAAACAAAAAGAGGTGGAAATGTGCCAGTATGTCAGGTTAATGAGAAACCAGTTCAAGGATATGTATGTGTGTGTTTCAAAAACAGTGTTCCCTGTTCCTACATATGTCAGTAGGAAAGTGGGCCAATTTGTGAGGCTAATTAACCCTCTGAGTGCCAAACCAATTATCTGTTTTTTTTCTTCCTCTTACTATATTATTTTATTTCATATTATATTTTTATTTTTAGCATTTTTATCCTTCACTTCCATGTCTGTTGATCTAGTGGAAGATGAAACTCATGCATATCTATTATGTAATTTGACACATTTACAATGCCATACTTTATAGAAACACACAAACCTGCACTGATTTTAAGCTAGTACATGTACTCACTTGAGCACACCCGCACACACCACAGGCACTGTATTGCATATATTAAATGTATTTTTTGCCTCCATTTTTAATTTGTTTTGTTATACTTTTTTGTTTATTTTAACTCGTGCCAAAGTAAGCATGGTATGTGAAAGCATTAGTTGTGGAAACCAAGGTAATGATAACCAAAGACAGCAATGGATGATGGGAGAAGGCAGCAACCTTGGAAATACAACATACTGTATTTCTCTTGTAAACTGAAGACTTGAAACAAAATATTTTGGTGAAAACTGACGCACGTGATTTTTTTTTTTTAGCATTGCCCATGTTTAAATAGTAAGATCATGAGTGTGTGCTTGTGTATGTGTGTGTGCCTTACTGTCTTGGAACTGGCTGCAGGGTCCATCTCTCCAGCAGCAGAGCATCTTGTTTGATGACCGGGTCACTGATGGGGTCACTCGGGGGGCACTCATCACCATAGCAACAGTCTGGCAGGAGCATGACCTCAATCATGATGGGGATGCTGTTCCTCCAAAGCAGGATCACCTCCGAACGGGTTCGCCTTGCCTGCCGACACTGGACACACACACACCCGCAGAGAAAGGTGGAGGGTTAGGGTTCATTAGTGAATGTCAACAATTTAGGGGCAAAGCAGATGGGACCCAGAAAGAGCCTCACTTAGAGCTGATTTTCTCAGTGATTTTATTTAGGTCACATCTCAGTTCGTCATATTAAAAATCTTTCCACCTTGGAAGTTTACTGAATATATGCTATTCTGTATAGCTGTTGCAGTGATTAGGTATAGCTAATTAAAACTAATGTAGTCTAATACAACAGCCCTGCAATAAATCCTACCATTCATGAAGTATATAATGTCCAGTGTTTGTTAAAACTGTTTTAAAGAGGTGTTGATTCAACTTTATGGTAATTTCAGAGGCTGCAGTTTGTGCTGCTGTTGAACTGTAATGAATTTTACTGTTTCTAATACATTTATATCAATAAGGGCTGGGTGCTGAGTTCCAGCTGTATTAGTAAAATCACAGAAAATATACAATAATCTCTAATAAAAAAAACAACATGATAACATGTTAAATGTAAATCCCATTTGATAAGTGGACCTCACTTAATGCTCATGACTTGAATGACACAAATGAAGCAGCAACAACCTCTAGTAAAATGAGAGAATGCCTTCTGTTTACACTTCAGGAAAAGACATGACAGGCTGTGTACGCAAATGTGTGTGCACGTGCACTACCTGGGGCAGTTTGTCGCTGCATTCGTGCTTGTGAAGCGGTGGCATGGCCGACTGGGCCGGTGGACAGTGCAGCCCCTCCGTTCTGCCTTTGACAGAATATTCTGGTGTCCTTCCCTCTGTGATGAGTAAGGTCAGGAACACCAGGAACTCCTCCGCATCATACTCGAAAAACTCCTCCGTTGCATCTAGACAAGGTAGAGAAACAGAGGGTCAGCATATTTCTTCAACCACTTCACAGCTAAACAGAAAACAAACAACCAATTGGAGGAAAGTAGGAGGTAAACTACTAATTTGCCTATCCTGTGACAGATGCTGGAGCCACCTCTATTGACATGATAAGCACATGAATACCTGAAAGTCTTTGTTTAGGTTTTTACTTAAGCGGATTTGGCTATTTAAGTTTGGCTGGAAAGACTTGTTTAGAGAAGGGGTGTGGGGGAAGGCACTGGATGACACAACTTTTCCAGTTTGGCCGCTTCAATGGAATATATTTAGACCTTTCATGTCAGCTCAGCTGACATGGATGAGAGCTGTCATTCTGAGCCACACACTGTCTGCTCTCTCTTATACAGTACCCAAGTATAGGCAGTACGGACAGTGACGTCACTCACACTCATTGACAAAGCATTTACAAACAAAAACCAGAACACAAGGAGAGTACAGAAGAGAAATAATACAAGTTATGCTGCACCATCCGGTGCTCCACCAATTTTGCCAGGGTGGGGTTGGGCGGGGCTGTCAGGGTGACCAGGACCTGGCAGGACAGAGAGCTGAATCACCCTTTCACCATTCGGGACAAGGATATTCCCCTCTGAATCAACTGCAAGACTCTGTTCAAATTAACTATGTAGAAGCAGAAAGACTACTGATAAGGAATACTCAGCTGGCTGTCACATTAAAATTATAGCTCATGCTGTGCCACTCTGTTGTGCACTATTATTAATAATAACCACATTTATAGCAGTTTTTACAAGTGGTAAGATGGGGGCTGTTGCCAGTCAAATCTGTAGCTGTGGCTTGTCGGTTTGTCTCCTGCCACAACAAAATTAACAAAATCCTGCTCTGTTTGTGTTGTAATTGAAGCTTAGATCTAAAGTAGGGGTATTTTTAGCAGAAGGTTGAAGAGCCTGTCTTAGTTCTCTATCTCTTGTACTCCTCCAGAGAAAACTCCCAGAATCCCGCAGGAGGTCAGCTGATACACAGCAGCTCTGAGAATCACAGCTTTCTTTCTTCACTGCACACAAGCAAAAACACTGACGTACAGAAGCAAACTCTACAGAATCAGTCAATCAAATATTAGGTCAGAATTATGTGGATATTTTTATGTTTTAATCATTTTGAGGATGTCAGGTCTGCATAAGGCTAGAAGTACAAATACACACACACACACACTTACACACAGCCTGTCCTCCTCCCACCAGAGCCAGGCTGGTTAGAACAGAGTCCCTCTCAGCTGGCTCTGCAGAAGTGTGAGCTACGAGCTGCTGCTGTATGTGTGTGTACGTGTGTATGTGTGTACGTATTGCAGTCAGCTAGCCAGTCACGCGCATTCCTCTCAGGGAACTCCTCCTACATGCCTTTAAGCTGCTGCTGCACGTGGGGAGAGGCGCAGTCCAATACAAAACATGAAGAGGGAGGGGAGGGGGTCTGTTAGCCAGCTGTAGGCTGAATAAGCAGAGGGTGAAAGAGATGGAATGGGAGGATATATTCAGGGACAATCTCCTTTTCTTTATGGGCTACAATCGGAAAGGCTTGAACAAAGGGAGCAAGAGACCAACAGTGAGAGAGCAAAAGGGAACCAGAGACAGACTAGAAGGAGTAATATATGACAAAGATCAAGATTCAAGGTCACAGAGTACATCACCTTTACATGACGGCTTGAATGTACTGGATATACAGTAGTGAGCTGAGGTTAAGGTACATTCCCAGTCCGCAGTGGGAAAGGCTCCAGTTCCTGGTCCTATCAGGGGATTTGGGCTAAAGGTGACACTCCATGATCGAGGTGAGGCACAAAAGAGAAAGGAAGCATAGATTGATGAAGGGAAGGAGGTAAAAGAGTGATTAAGGGAGCAGCGGAAAACAGCCTCTGAGAAGTGGCGTTGCACACATACCCCCCTTGTGTGCACAGTGGGTGTCAGATTGCTGCTTTCTAGGAAAGGCAAACCCAGGAACACATACATACACCCCTAAAGCACACTTAACAAAAACACACATGAACACCAACAAACACAGTGATAAACGATACACCATCACCAAACACATGAACTCACTTAAAACACACACACACGTGTGCAGTGCAGGAAAAAGGACTAGTGATGGAGGCTTTGGTTAAGGGGCCTAGCCTATGTACACATAGAAGAGAGCTGTCATTCTTTAGGGCGCACGCGCACACACACACACACACACACACACACACACACACACACACACACACACACACACACACACACACAATGCTGGGAGGTGATCAGGATGCAGGGCAACACCAAAAAGGACATGAAAAGAGAGCTGCTGTTTACTTTCTACTCATTCACACACATACACTCACAGCTAATTTGAATGCTGTGTAAGTACCCATATGGCAAAAACCACTCCCATCATCTGCTGCTCAGCCAGTGCAGTTCTCTATATGTGTCATTTGTTTATGACCATGTTTCATTTAAATGAAGCGCAGAGCACTGTCTTGTTAGTCATTAGTGATGCATCTGTGTTGGGGGACTGGAGACAAAAGCCAGTGGCAGATGAGGAAAAAAGGGTCACAGATCAAAGTCTCAGTGGGAACACAACACTGATGAGCTCACCTATTGCCCGGCTACTGGTTATCAAAGACAATATGAAATGATATACTGCAGGGCAGCAACCAGGTAGGTACGAGACATACTTCAGAAGGTCTACGCAGATATTGGAAGAGACAGACGAGTAGTCTAAAGGGCAGATAGGAAACATGCACAGTTAGTTTAAAAGGCAGTCAGGAAGTCATAACGATGGTTCCAGTTAACTGTCAGATGAATTTCATGCAAACCTTGCAAAAAAAAAAAAAACGCGAATTAGGTGAATTGATGTAAAAACTAAGCTTTGCTGAATGTCAAAACACATCCATGAGAAAAATACTCTTTTAATAAATGGCAAGTTGTTGCTGTTCTTTAGTGACTGCTTTAAAAGATGAAAACAGAAAAATCTAACTTGGCAGTATCAAGGCCATACATGACCTATCTGGCAGATTGTGGGGGACAAATATATTACAGTCGGAGAATATCTTAAAGTCTGAATGTCTAAAGCCACCTTTGAACTGTTGTATTACAAAACTGAACAAATCGTGACTTGGCTGTGGGGGTTTTCTTCAATAAAAACCCCCTCCCCATCCCTCACGCTTCGGACAGATCACCAACTGGAGGGTGTTAAAATTCCTCGTCTGTTAAAAATCTCCAAGTCTAACAGTCAAATTACCTTAAATGTGTGACAGTAATAAACAATTGAAAGAATGGCTAGAGTAGTACATGTGTGCCTGCTTTGTTCCAGTTCAAATAGTGAGACTGGCTGTGAAAGTAAACAAATATCTGTCTACAGCTACTGTTTCCCTGAGTAAGACACTAAAGCCCCTAACTGCTCCAGTGGTGCTGAGTGGTGTGGTGTGGTGCGTTCTCAAGATGAATAAATAATAAAACTAAGAAACCAAAGGTCTGTGTAACTGGACCAATGTCTTAATGAAAAACAATGCACGATTTCTGAGACATGAAATGCTCTTTTGAGGTCTTAAGTTGATATGATTTAAGACATTTAAATTTTTTTGTAAGACTTGCAGACTCTAGACAACCAGCCAGCCGGGAGGCTGTGTGTTAAAGGCATTTCCAGGCAGCTTCAGTGCAGCAGTGACAGCAGTCTGCGGAGCTCGCTGAGGTGTGTTGGCTTAACACACAACGATATCTAGCTCCTTCTGAATGGAACCAAACAGTCAATGTTCAACCTTCCCAACTGCAAATTCCTCATCAGGTGCAGCACCGGATGTCTTGATGGGAAACAACTCAAAGTAAAAGTTTTTTTCTGCACTCGCACCTCTTAGTAAGAGTACTGAATGTGTGAAATATAAATGCAAAGAAAATTGTGATGTTGTAATGACTTGACGTTGAATCATGCATGGACATGCATATGCAGACGGGTCTAAGTACATGTATGGTATATATATACACACAAAAGGGCTGGTTGATATTGGTATTGCAATTTCAATTCATACCTCTATGCAAAATCCTTCAACTATTCTACCATATTTGCATTAGCAGGAATCTCAGCTGCATCAAACAAAGCACTTCTATTTTTGCTAAGTTGCTCAACAAATGACAAGACTGTCACATCTCTTGAACTGTGCATTGGCAGAGTACGGAGCCCCCTAAAGGTCACGGTGAGAAATTTTGAGGACTACTTTTGTATTCTCCTACAATAGTTTTGCGTTCTGTATTCTGCAGATTACCGTACTGCTTTCTTCTGGAGGGACTTCTTGATCTAAGAATTAGTTTAATTTTACTTTCACTAATTACATAACCATGCATGCCTATTGAGCAGTAATACTATATCAGCATACTTAATGCCAAGTTCAAAGTAAAATTCACTGAGCTGGAATACTGTTACCTTGCGCTGGGAGCAACTGAGCGGAAATAGACATGTGGCTAGAAGAAAAGTATTGCAAGGTAACGCAAAAGTATTGTGAGAGAATGCAAAATTTACTGCGAGGGAATGCAAAAGTAGTCCTCAAAGAAATTCTTGCCGTGACCTTTAAGGGGCTCCATAAAGAGGGAGCAGAAATGGAAACAAATCTAAATTTAACACCAGTTCTGTTGTGCTCGTACTGAAAAAAAGGGTCATATTCTGTTGTGGGACTTTGTTGGATGAAATGAGTCAAAAGCACTTTAATGTATATGTACAGTATGTTCATAATGTTTTGCCATAGTTGGGGCACCACAGGGGTAGCAACCAAATAAAAAGTAACCACAAAATACAATATGATGAAGCTGATGCACTGTATAAGGCTGCATAACAGTGTACTTGTCACATTAAATTCTTCTAGGCTCAGAAAGATTACTGAGGCAATATTTAAATTTTCAGATGGTTACCATAAGAATATTTAGACAAAATCGCACTTTCAATTCTGAGTGAGAAATTTCCAATTCTCATTTTATCATGCATTGTGCAGCCCAAACACACACACACACACATATGTACATATACACAACTGCAACAACTGTCTATAATGAATATACAGAGGCAGAATGGGAGATTACACTGACAGTTCTTCCATGCTAAATCTCCTTACTGCATCCCCCGGTGAGATAAATATAGACATAACTTGGTAGCTCTCATTTTCTGTTTCTCTCTCTCTGATTTCAAAGTATATAGGTTCCTACAATCAACTATTTGATGACTTTGTGATGGTGTCTGCCAGTAATGCCCATGTTAAAATCGGCTAATCCGGTGATTGCCTGAAGCCATACACTATGGAAAGATAAAAATAATTGCAAGACTGTGAGAAAAAATCCAACAGCCACTGCTTAAACACCGACATATATGCCATACTTGTTTCCTTTGATTTTTACCACCCTTATCTCAAAGCATAGCACAAACTGGGGGATTATTTGAAAATTTAAACAGGGGCTCCTCTAAAGCCCACCATTGGGCTGGGTTTTTGACGGGTGCCTGATGTCCACTATGTGGCTATCCCAAGACTATGAGAGCATGTAGCCAGCTTCAAAGTATTCAAATGCATTGGTAGCAAAGTAGGTGGCAGATTTGAAGTGTCAGCAGCCTCTGGCATCTGCATTTCACCACCATGGGAATTGTTTGCAATGCTGTATTTTCTGTTTCATGGCCAGTTCTGCAGTCTGACCAACTATATTTGGAGACCAGCTGGTCTGCAAGACCAACTAAACTGTATCTCCTTTCCCTATACATCTGAAGGATTACAACTTGATTATATTTTTCTTAAAGTATGTGTATTCCTTACAAACTCTCAATTTTTATGAGCACCTCACAAGAAGAGTGTGATTCTAAGCATGCTGTATGTCCTGAAATATGCAAGACCACAAAAATTACAGGACTAGAGAGAAGCTACATCAGAGCGAGCAGTCTCACCCTCAGTATGTACTGTATGCATCCATGCACTCTATGTACATATGAATGTGTGTATGTAGTATCCTGTAATACAGTCTGATACATACAGAGCAGCCAACTCCATAACATTGAGTATTCACTGACATTATTTCATCTGCTGTCATGCTTAAGTAACACTGTTTAAAGAAATTGTGTCTAGCATTTTGCTAGTTTAACATTTTGTACTTCAATCATAACACCCTGAACTGAAATCAAGTCATGTGGTAGCTACAGATTCCCACATAACACTGGTTTTCTGAGTGCAAGAGTGCTTGTGCTTTTCAGATTTCAGGCTAAAATCCTGTGCTTTACCAGCCGATGTTCCAGACTGACATGGTGTTTACAACTTCATAAGTGCAAGTTCTGATAGTTCTGAGGTAAGCTGGTGTTTTGTTTTGATATTGTCTAGTCTTTTTGTTCTTTATAAAAAAGTGTAAAACAAAACAAATCGGCCACCATTTTGACTACAGACCAAGGAGAAGTCTTGTGGTGTCTATTTTTGTAGTGAGCTGTCTAGCAATGGTGTTGTCATGACTTCATATGCAGCAGCATATTGTATACTCAACTTCCCATGTTGAAACATGCAGACAGGCAAGAGATGCCCATAGGTTTGGACAAGTGAATTAATGTTAAGTATGTACAGCTGATACCAACAGCAGGCAGATGGTCACCAGCTAAAAATAAGAAGCTTAATTATATTTGATCTCAACACCCAATATATTTTCAGTAGCTATAGTCATTCTAGATTATTTCTAAATAAAAAAGTGAGAATTGCTTAGTACATCTGAGGAATAACGTATTAACCCCCACACCCTCCTAACCAACGACAATTAGTACATAGCTGACTGACAAACAATGGCTCCAGAGTTTTACCAGGTCAGATTCCCTGGCAACAAGCTACTGCTAAAGTGCATGAGCTATAGTGTACTATCAATATGACAGAGATTCTGACATAATATTTAGCAAACATGCTGACTATATTGGTAAAAATAAAACGCCCAACTTACACTATGCACCTTATTCAATACTGCTAAATTTCCTGTGAAAGCAGAAACTGCAATAGGATTTAAGACACAATTAACTGAGCAGCCCTGTGGTAATGCACAACAGCAATATAAAAGGAGGTGTTGCAGTAAAGGAAAGGGGATACATGGCCGCTGTCATTTCTCTCATGGCTGACTGACCTGGGACTACTGGAGAACAGTGATCAACGATCACAACTGTTGACCAGGGAAGAAGGGGGGTGGGGTGGGTGGGGGGTGTTACCAAGGCAACAGAGACCTTGTGTTAAACATTCCCATCACGGTGATTGAAGAGTGTCTGTGTGTAGGAAAGAGCTGCACCAATAAGCGTCTTTGTATGTGACAGTGAGCTGCAGCTTGACAAGAAAGTGCTTGAACACAATTAATGCTCCTGTTGTGCTCTGTGAGTGTGTGTGCGTGATGTGCACTGGGTATATACAGCATATGATTGTTTTGTGTTAGAGCATGTCTGTTGTGCTCTGACTGTATACCATGTCCTTGCACTGTACACTGAGACCGTCTGTTGAGTCTGTTAAGCTGTTTATGTGATCATACTTGCTTTGTGTGTGTTGAGCTCTGTAGCTGTGTATGTAAACCTGAGTGTGTCTGAGTGTTTATGCCATTCTTGTATCTTTTGTTCTCCCACTCTGTGGAAAAGCAGCAGAGGACGGCTGCTAAATTTCAATTGTAATAACAGGATCAGCTGTGTTTCCATAGCGCTTTATAACATGAATCACACGTCACTGCCAGCTCACCTTTCCTGTTTTTGTCTGCCTTGTGGTACAACATTAAAAAACACTGGAAGTGTTGGCAAAGCCTGCCAAGGAACTGGCATGTTTTTACCAGAAGACTGTAGAGAATGGTAAGGATCACTAGTAAGGAAGAGCTAATCTAGATTCAGTTTGATGTGTTGAAATTAAACACATCACATTTGTTTTAAATTACAGCTTAAAGACTGGGTGACCCTGATGTGAAATTCTACTATTAAGTTGGCTGTCAACAAGTATCACCAATAAACTTTAGACTTTGTCACTACTTGGTCCCAGAAAGTTTTGTTATAGCCAGGGTTTCCGATATTATGTTTTAGTCTAAGAGTCTGTCTTTCTCAAAACTTTTCCAGTTTCCTCCCACTTAATTAACTGACGTGTGTGTGTGCGTGTGTGTGTGCGTGTGTGTGTGTGTGTCCCTCTCCCACTCTGCAACACAAAGGAGCAGATTCACAGCACACATAGCAACAAGCCCTGATTGGCTGAGAGGCGTTAGCACAGTTCCAGCTGAGGAGAGCCCTTCTTCTGTTTTGTGAACTCAGTTGCTATTATTCTCCCACTGCGAACAAACAAACACACACTTAACCTCGACTGACACACCACCTTGCCCTCTCTCTATCACACCCTTTATTGTCCGCCATAAACAGAGCTGTTGTTTAGAAGCTGAGCAACTTGCATACTAGTGAAGTCACATGGTTAACAAGCTCTGAGCCTCTGGAAAAAAACTTTTAATCAGGAAGCATAAGCACCTAACAGACAAAACTCAGCTGAGATGACATGAACAGGATATGGTTTCAGTCTATCAATTAGTACTTCTTTCAATTAGTTGTCGGCATGTCCTTGTCTCCCTTTACACCTTTCTGGTAGATCAAGTTGTACAAGACACATTCCTGTACATTTTGTGTACATGGCTATTGAGCAAAAAATATATTTTCTAATATAGCTGTAAATGCAGCATTAGTAGGCCATCTAGTTTAAATACACACTTACTGCAGTAAACTTTCCTTAAGTTCATGTGCACAAATCCCCTTTTGCTGTTCAGCTTTCTTACAGTATTAGGTCAGTACTGTATGATGAAAGCACCAGTAACAATGGTAGCCTAACACAGTTAGGTAATCATGGTTGAATGATTGCCAAGAGTCTGCAGGATTTCATTGCAACCACACACTATGCCAGCTGATTTCAGTGAGTAAGCACAGCTTTAACCAGACAGGATTGGTAAAATCAGCTGGTATAGCTAAAAGAAGAAGACTGGCTGCATTGGGCAGCTCTCAGGTGCATTAGGTTGAGTAAATGCCAAGCAGAGTGAAGCTGAAAAAAATGATGTGCTGTAAACTTTCCTGAGCTAAAAAAAATTAATACTAAGATGCGCAAACACCAAAACAATGAGGTAGGTATACTTGTGGCTAAAGGGGACTAAAGTATATACTATGTGCTTGCGACATTTACTTATTCATAACAATTCATCACACCTCTCTCTCCTAATCTTCCTCTCATCTTTCCTGAAATGCCAGAAAAATTATCTTCAGGCACAGTGACCTAAGGTTTGTTGTGCCCTCCACGTGCCCTTTTTGACCTTACGTACATACTGGAGATGGGCCCCCTAAGCCCATGTTATTCAGACAAGAGTGGTCCTTTGCAAACTCATTGTCAAACTAATACCATTTATGTAATGTGGAGTGAAGTGAGTAAAGCAGTACTGGACAAAGTGGGCAAAGTGGGAATTACTAAACCTCAGTAGAGCCAAACAATCATGCAGTACTGCCTAATCTAGCCTTAACAATGCACACTATTGGGTACAAACTTTCATTTTAGATTCAACTTTCATATTTTCATTTTATAGAAATGCCAAAGTAGTGAATGCACATTCCAATATTATATCAGGTGCATTGGCAAGAAGGTGAAAACAATATCAAGATTTCTTTATGAGAATGAAAATGTTAAACATGATAATTTTATCCTCCAAAATAATTACTTAATTTAACTGTGTGTATAGATAGGGTCTCCTTGACCAATTCCTTTCTCCTCTAATGGAAACATCTGACAACAAATCTTTACTATAGCGGTTTAAATTTCAGCAAGCTGACTGCTGGTAGCTACAGGACACTAGGGCAGTAGGACAACACTGCCTCTCTCTGTAACCAGAGATACCCTGTACAACATGAATGCACAGGCCTTTGACCTCTCCTCTGCTGCCGATGCCAATTTCTAGAAGGGGGAGTCTGCATTGAGCAACCCAAGCAGTGTAGCTCCAAGGCCCACATGAAAAGTGTGCCAGTTGTGGCACAGGCAGGTCAAGGTGGTTGGTGACTGGTATTAACTGATTGGGAAAAGGAAGCACAAGGCCAAAGTCTTGATGCTAGGAAAAACCCCACCTTATTCTTGGTAAAGCTGTACTTAATGATTAATCTTCCAGAAAAGGCCAACAAACAGCTCTTGTTCACCTAATCTCCTTTTGGGTGCTTCTTATCTTTCATTATTATAATGTACTTCATGTATTTATCATTTAGTACCTTCTTTTGTCAGGACTTGTGAAAGTTACAGCTCCTTGAGCCCCAAATTCAACAACAGCATTCATTAACAGCATACCCACAGTAAAAACAAAAACCTAACCACTAAAAATCAGCTGAGTAAAAGGGAAAAAGAACATTAAGCCAGTTAAACAGGATAGACTGACTGTCAGCTGGTTTGTTGTAAGGATGAGCAATGCTGGGGGTGATTGGGGAATTGCATCGCTCAACGTTGAGGTCGGTTGTTGGCCTGAAAGCGATGAGATAGAGACAACAGAGAAAAGGAAAGGGGATAGATAAGTTTCAAATTAACTTAACCTCACACTGTTGTTAATAAACAATGTGCTCAACGCCTCCACAATGAGCCCCTGAGGTACTCTCCGTCAAAAGAGAGACTGTAACCATGATTCTATTACTTTAAAAGGAATGGTTCACATTAAAGATTGATCAATTATCGCTTTATGCATATTAACTGGTTGATATTATTATGATTTTCTTATCTCTCCATACTGTGATAAGACATTTAAATTCTTAATATAGACATAAAAGAATGTTGGTGTAAGTTTTGTTATAGCCAGGGTTTCCGATATTATGTTTTAGTCTAAGAGTCTGTCTTTCTCAAATCTTTTCCAGTTTCCTCCCACTTAATTAACTGACGTGTGTGTGTGTGTGTGTGTGTGTGTGTGTGTGTGTGTGTGCGTCCCTCTCCCACTCTGCACATAAAAGAATGTTTAAAAGCTTTATTACAGTAACTGAACCGAGGTTTGCATTTTATAAGATACGCTTTTCAGATCTTTAGTGTTATCAGTTAACGTGTCCATCCTCAACTCAAATACATAAATACAAATATACAAAATACCAGCATTCGTTTGTGATGTTGACGGGTTAGTCGAACTTTTCACCCCACAGTCAAACAACTTAATTTGCTTCGCCATTGTTTCTAAAACAGATGCCTCTGCGAGTAAACACACCAACGCACGTGCAGCATTGTCTCATTCTGATTCCAACTGTATACAGCAATATTTAAATATCACTAACACAACAAATATTAAAAACTGATTTATTTTGGATGTTTTGCTGTCCCTTTTTTATATGTAAAAAAGTAGGGTTGTCATGATTCTCCAAATCCATTCGATTTGACTTTCAATTTCAAGGTCACAATTCAATTTCAACTTTTTTCAGCACCGATGGCTATGCCATTGTTAGACTATCGTCTGTGTCAGTACAAAAGTTCAGTCAAAACTTTCTTGGTTTCCAAAATTACTCTGTAGAATTGGAGTTCCGATAATTTAACAGAGTGAAACCTCTCTTCAGAGTTCAGGCGTTACCTCCTGTACTCCGTACTCCAGAACGAGGCAGCAGGCTCCCAGGAATGGACGGCTGGGACGATGAACAAGTGGTTAGTGGGTAAATGGCGTGGTGGGTGAAGAGAAGACGGATCCGGACTGTAAGGACGGCTGGCCTAACAAACGGCGGACTTGCACTGGCCGGCGTTGGCAGGCTAGGTACGGACACTCGCGGACGGTCTGACTACTTCCCCTGTGTGTGTCCCTGGGTGTCTCGAAAAGTGCAGCTGCAGGCTGCAGGCGAGCTACACTGTGTATTTTTGTGTTGTTTTTTTTTTTTCTTCGGACACACTACTGAGAGCTTGTAATGTTTTTAACGCTTAGGACTGCCGTGACTAGTTGTATAAGTTAAAATATTTTTACTTTTATCCCAGGAGTGCTGTTCTTCACAGGTGCTTTTATGACCTGAGAGCACCAGCAGGCATCATAGCGAGTGCTGCTCTTCAGCAACTGCAAAGCACTACAATGTCTGGTATATACAGAATTTGTGATTTACAACTAAAAATGTTTCTTTGGGAAATATACATCATTAGTTTCAACAAAAACTGCATCTAAGAAGTATAAAGGTGACTCAGCGTTACACAAATGACCGTGTCACATGCACATTTCTCAGACCTGAGAAACCATCCCACAATTGCAAAAATTTAAGCATATTTCTTTTTTTGAGGCAGATGCCTAAAACACTCAGAAAACCACATTTCTGTGTGTGTGTCTGTGTGCGCTAACTGGCCTTACACTACAACTTCCTTTATTCAAAGTATTATGTGACAAATGCACTCCAGTAGCAATATATCTGCAAAATGACTTTATCGAGCAATCAGTATAAGTATACTGATAAATCTGTCAGGCCATACTATCACTGATTTCATTCTTGTGTTTATAGTAAATCAACCTAGCTCTATTTCTGTCAATATGCTTTGTCTAGATATTATCAGCAGATGGAGGTGGAGGTGTTAAGTGCTGAGGTGTTACAGTAGCTGAAGTCTACATGATGAGACAGGAGAGAAAAAGAGAGGAGCGGAGAACAAGATAGGATAGGTAAAAGAAGACCAGTGGAGCGAGGAGTGGAACAGATGATTCACTACAAGGTCAGAGAGAGACAAAATTGCCTTTACAAGGTCTTCCCTCCCTACAAATCTTGCAGGATAACAACAACATCCCATAGCATACTCCTATGCAAACACTGCTGGGATTAACAAGAAGCTGTCAACAGACACAGTGGAAGCATGAGAAAGAAATACTCAAAACATTTGTGCCAGGCATGAGTGCTTGTGTTTTATTTTAGTATGTGGTTTCTGAGCAAGGCGTGCTAGTCCCACAGAACTTGCAGCAGATCTACTTATGCCACATCAGGGATTAATACTAGAGTGGAAAGAAGGATGCACTATAGAGGACACCAGGAATTCATAGTTCATAAAGATGAAGTCCCTATACTGCAAGTTATTGGGTTTTGGCAACTTTGTTTGCATAAAAAACACGTTTGCATATTTTACTAACCCTGTTCAGTGTTTTCAGCATTAATCTTAAAGCTTATATGCAAAGTTATGAAACTCCTTATAACATTTTAGCTTCTTCATTCAGACTTTCTCAGGACCCACAGATGTATAACTGAAGACAAGCTGAATATACCACAGACAAACAAAAATAAAAGACACAGAAACTGAAATAGAAAGAGACATAGACCTCGTCCCCACCACAACACCACCCCTACCAGGAGAAAACCACCAGGTCCAGATGGTTCTTCCTGTTCCTGCAGAGCTGGCTGCTGGTTGGCTATGAGGAGCCATGGGGGCGGGAGGAAGTGACGAACACAAAAGCTATGACATCACTGGCTCAGTGGCACCCTGGCAGCAGAAATATGACCCATGCTGCTACCTTCAGCCAGTCCAGCACTAAGTCTGGTTGGTGTATTTTTGTGTGTCCGTATTGCTTGTTAACACTGAGCCTTAATAGGAAGTAGCTGTACTAAATATGTACACCTGCTTTTATGTCTGTGTGTGTGTGTGACTTTAGTGAATTAAGCAGTATATATATATATATATATATATATATATATATATATATATATATATATATATAAATAAAACAGTGCACTTGAGTATGTGTCCTGATAAAGGGTTGGTGTGCCAAATAAAATGTTCCAGCATTATGTAAGAGCATTGCTGAACTGGGAGGACTGGGTGCCCAATCCCATGCAGCAGCTTGGCAAGGCTAGGCTACTTACAGTCAAAGCTGTCACAACAGCATTGATTTAGGCTGATTACTCCAGGGGCCGGGATAGTAACTCACAGCTGAATGCCTACCCAGTATTGGTATTCATTGCGAAAGGCAGCTCTGAATCTCGCTGTACAATGGGGAGTCCAATATCCATGTTCAGTGCAGCTGGGTCAGCAAATAGCAGTGGTGTTGTATTGAAAAGACAATACGGTGAAACACTTATGTTGTCTTAAACTAGTTGATGAAATTAATAGCTACTGTAAGATTATGTATGCATAAACAGGAAAAGCAACTGGACCTTTTAAATAAATATCAATGAAATATAAAATTATATAAAATTATGGTTTTCAATATATTTCTGTTGTGCTTGGTTTCCAATCGTCATACATGAAATAAGTAATGACAAATGACAGGATGTGTTTTGGAATATAAAAAAAAAGACAGCACTACCAACCAGCACTAGTTTTGATTTAGCTTAAAACCTTGAGAACAGAGACCCAGTAAATAAATCAGTCAATCAAGAAAGAGAAAAAAATATACAGATGGACTTCAAAACAGAAGAGAGCACTTGTTATGGCTGCCTCCTGCTATGGGGTAAATCACTGCTGAGGAGGAGGCAAACACAACACAGGACTAGACAGGTGCTGTACAGGACAACAGTGTATGTCGCGCTGCATTATCTGGGTCTCTCGTCAGTGAGAGTGTATATTCTGATCCGCTGGCATGTGGCTGGGACATCTCAGGGCAGCTGTAATCTGGCTAAGCGCACGGCAGAAGGCAGGCAGTGGAGTAAGTTGGGTGGGTGGACCTGTATTCAACTCCTCCTTAAAGGACTAATGGCTCCAAACAGGAAGCACCACAAAACAAACACACCAAATAACATTACAGAGAGCAGGAGCAGAGCGCTGAGGCTTGCCAGCTGACTGAGTCTCTCCAACATAAGTAGCTCTGAGGTCATTTCTGTGTATGTTGTTTAATGTGTGTCTGAAAGGGGAAGAGAATGAGAGCTGTGGTTGAGGCCATAAAGGAGGAGGCACTCAGTCACCATTCTTAGCTCTTTGCTCATACATTTCACCACATGACCTCATATAACCATCTAATGCAAAGTCTTTTTTATTTGTCAAGTCCCTTCAGTGATTTGGTTGCGAAAAGGACAACAGTTGAGCAAAAACAGCCTATTTTTATGGTGTAAACAATTCCAATGTGGTTTTTGAATCAAACTTTGCCCTTCTACATGTGGAGACAACACGTTAAAACAAAATGATGTCTTTAAGGATACAAATAAAACCCATCTTAACCACACTTCAGCTGAAACAGTTTGAAACCCAATACGACAAGCCATGTTCTCCCCGAATGGTGTAAACAGGTCCCGAGTTTTCCATAGCTGCTCTTTATGGGACCTGTAAAAGCTGTCAGTTGAACCACATGGTTCAACGGTACAGTGCTTATTAGGGCCAATAGCAATCTGTTGTGTACTCTCTGCTACACTCTCTCCTCACACCCACTCACTCACACACACCATCCTGACTCACAGCTCAACTCACAGAAAAACAAGGGGTCAGATGACTCTGGTTAGGCCCCTGAGCAGAACATAAGGGCTCCTCTTCTCCCTTTATAACAAAAGCATGGTCACAAGCGCCACAAAGAGATGCTGCATGAACAAAATTCTGCTCATCTGAAGTCTAAATTCTTTGTTTTTAATCAGGTGGTAAGGTCTTTAAAGACCTAGACTGATGCTGCTTTTTTCTTTAGATACCAATTCTGATACCCAAACACAGGGTATTAGCTGATAGGGGGTTCCCAACTGATACCAGTGCTCCTTTCGGTTTTTTCAGTTTTAAATATGCATACCATACGAAATCGAACCAATTAGGAACATTCTTCCAAGTGTAAGGTAATATGAGGCTGTAACTAGACATCATCTCTTAAGTGTATGTGGGGACATTCATGCTCAAACAGTATTACACTTCTGAATTTCTAAAATGATGTTGTTCTAGTTTCTCTGCTGGTATGTGCTTGTGTGTTATTGTTCCGGGTCTAGCGGGTTCGGTGCCCACTTCTTTATAAAAATACACGTCTCTGTTCCATGATGGAACATTAAAAAAGGCAACTGTATTTGTCTTTGATACAAATGTTGTATAATATGGCAAAACCCAATAAAAAAAGGTTTAAAAAAATAATTATGTTGTTCTAGCAGCTTTATAAAATTGTGTTGTTACAGCAGTGACTAAGACACAGCACTTAATTTGGATTGGTCACATCAGCCTGATATGGGATCTGTTTATTACGATCAACATCAGCACAGATACTGACTTGATATGCTGGATTTGAGCATCACTAGTTCCCATAGTCTCCCCAACCCTCAATCCAGCATCAGAGCAGTGAAACGGCCTGCTCTGTGCTCAACTTGACCTTGCTGTGATCCAGGCTTCTAAGTAAACAGCTTCTCTCACCACTGCAGTCCCCTTTTCTGAGAGCAGGGAGAGGAGAGAGGCGAAAAGAAGGAAGGCTTCTGGGCTATAACCAATTTGGTATCTCCACCACAGGAACGGTACAGTATGTTCCAAATAACAATAGCCCCACAGTGTCTGCCAGTCAAACAAGGAGCTACTGCTGTGGAGCAGCTTCTACTGGCACCAGCTTTCATAATTAGAACATGACAACGAGAGAGCCAATCTGACATGGCAACAACATGGCGACGAACAGACTTGCTGTAGTAATGTGCCTTAGGCCAACAGTTCTCAAAATCTTTGGGTGATACAAGGCAGGCATACACACACACACACACACACACACACACACACACACAGAGTATTGGGTTGTAAATCATCTCAATGTCCCCCAATTTAAGTCATTATCCCAACCAATAAAACATACAACAGCAGTGTTGCTGTTTGCTGTTCACAGCTGACCCAGCATGCCGTGCTGCATTATTAGGCTATAATTACACTGTACAGTGCCAGTCAGTGTGCCCTTTACTCTGGCCAGTCACATCACACAGATGTCTGGGTCGGTGCTTCCATATAAAGGCTTAGGATCCTACAGTCAAGGAAAGGTAAGGCAACACTGGGGTTAAAGGTCTAGGCCCATATAGGGCACATGTTTACAGTTTGTTGTGGAGTCCCATTACCAGCATATTGTGCTCTAAGGAAGATCCCACTCAGGCCAGTCAGCAGCCTGGCTGCAGTTTCATAACCTATGCAAACACACAGACTATCCCTGATTGACTGCAGCTAATCTCATCATGACTGAGAACAGTGGCCCTTCACTGCTTCCAAGTATGGTGCTATTGTGTTGTTGACAACGGATCAAGTCACTGGTTACCCTGCATCACAAACAACTGTGTACAATCAATCACAAAGTGAATAATTCAGCTTACACAATGGAGGAGCTCATACAACACCTAATGTTAATTGTGCCAGGGCAGAGATTAAGGTACTGAGATACCCTTTACAAATTAATGCAATGGTAAAATTAGTATAATCACATTGAAACAAACAAGGGTGCCCCCTCTGTCCCTGTTTTACCTCATGCTGCAGATATAGCGACATCTAAACAGGTTGCAGAGCATACGGCAGGAGCCTTATTTCCACAACAGGGTGGGTGTCAAGTACATTTTGCAGCAGCCCCGTTCAAGAGACTGTCAAAACAAGAGCTACTGGAAAAGGGAACAGCATTTGGCATGAGAGGATCTTGCAGGTTATATGTTGATGCAAACGTGGGGGAAAAGACACAGCTGACATTCATGTTAACATCCAAAATTAGAGCACCAAATGCTGTTGTATGTACACGTCCTCATCCACTCGGGTCAGGCTTTGTTAATTCACATAACCAGTGACCAGGCTGACCAGCTGTTATATAATTCCCTGGCCTGAATCTTCTCTCAGGGTAATGGGTACAGTCAGTCCACAAAGGCAGGAAATGCACAGCTTGCCCACACACTGACCATCAAGTCCACTCCACATGTGTCTGTGTGTTTCTGGTGCTCCACATACCTCGCTCGGACTTCATGCTGTCCAGTGTCATCAGGTTGCCTTCAGGGTCTCGCGCAGGGTCTTCTCAGTCTTCTCCTTTTCTATCACACACAGTCTTGACAGCAACACAACGGTGTCTGGACCCCCAAACCTTCTGTGACTGAGACCTGCTGTATTAGCTAAGCAATAATATCAGCTGTGAAGCCTGTGTGTTGGTGCCAGCTGCCCCCTATCCAACAACAAAGCATTGCTTTGTTAGCATGCTACTGTACGCTTCCATCGAGTCGCACTGTATTGTCCAACTGACTAACACAAAGACTGCTGATAGCGAATACCAGTTACAGTCAGCGTTAGGTAATGGAGTTGTCAATCTGCTTGTTAGCGAGTAACCAATCTGACTACTAGTAATTTAACTAGCAAGCTGGCTACTCTTACAGTCCGTCTCAAATTCCACCACCTGAACCACAGTTACGTCGCGATGCATTTCTGTAGCTCATCTCCTGTAACACTGGCTCCTCACAACGGCACTCTGCCAGGACTGGGGGGTTGCTAACTCTGCAGTGTTAGCTAGATAGCAAACACAACTGACTAACTTTATCGTTACTGTATGGTTAAACGGCTGGTGACGACGACCTCCCAAACATCCCAACCCCCACTGTAGAGCAGGTAGCCACAGCTCAGCTACAACCACCGACTCCGATGACGGACGGTCTCAGTATTTTTTTTTTTTTTGCTACGACGAGAGCATATTCAGCGTATCATTCTTCTCACGAAATGTTAACCGGTGATATCAGACGTGTATGAAGCACTTTCTATCCATCCACAGCGTTCGAACGGTCGCCATCTACTTAATGTTAGAAACGCCACCTGTAATGACTTCCTTTGCGATCTTCATTAAAACTTTTCCAACCAACAACAAATAGCCCGACTCTCTGCTCGAACGCTTCGGTAACACGGCAACGTTTTCCCGCGAGCGTTTACTGAGTAGCAGTTGCTATTTTACCGCTGACAGGCCAGTTGACTGCTAAAACTAGAGGACTATGTCGATACTAATATTATTCAGGCGAAATGCAGATGAAAGGAACAGTGAGTCCTCCTAGTCGTGATGCTTACAGTCTGCCTCCCCTCCTCACTTCCCTCCCCACCGCTTGTCAAAACAGATCAGTGCAGCTCCAGTCACGTGTCCCAACAACAGTCCCAGTCGTCACTTCCTTCTCCTCCAGCCTCGCATGAACTCGCAACCATAGCAACCGCCACGTTATAAGTGGTACCAAAACTTGTGAGGAAGACGCGCTGTGTCTGATGAAAACAGATTTAAAAATAAAGCCCCGACGTGAATTTCTTTCTTTCACAGTTCTGTAACGTAGGGAAACGGGACAAACAAGAGACGGCCTCCTCTCCGTAAGCTGATTGGTCAGTGGAATTCGGTGCTCGCTCACGTGCGCACGTGAGGCTTCGTTTCTTTCCGTCGTGAACATTTTGTTCTGGCTTATTTTGGTTGTACGAAGCCAAATGTCGAGTGTGTTTAAGGTAGGCTAATGTTGTTATATGTTGTAGTACAAAGTCCTGCCGGCTGAGAGACTTATAAAGCCATTGTGACTTTTAAAATGTACTTTTCATGCAAAAATATTTGTTCATTGTTATGTCGTTAAACAAAAGGGAGCTTCAGTATTTTATTATATCTTGTAGCCCAATTTTCAATAATAATACGGTAGTATTTAACAGAAAAAGCGTTAGGTTCTAAGTTCTAAAACTTGGCTGGCCAATATTGAGCCAACCAGAAAAGTTATACATGAGACCTATATTCAAACCCAAGGCGATGTCATGGCAAAGCAATGGCAGATAGTACCCTACAATATCAAATGAGAATGAAAACCCTAAATTCAAAAAAATATATAAAACCCTAATATATAATATAACTGTCGTCCAACTTTGGCCAGTCATTGTAATGAGGAGTGCCCTTAAATAAACTGCTACAAAAATGCATTGTTCAAAACCAGAAGTTAAGTTAAAAGTAAACTTTAACATGTGAAGTTAAAGTGAAAAAATAGATCCAGAACCTAATAAATGCAGGGTGTGGTCCATTGTCATTTTGATACAAATGACAACAGGACACAGGGAGAGCTCTTTGTTTTAATCTCTTCTCTGCTAAAACCTCTTGGAACAAAGGCAAAGGCCAAAATGAGGACACTAGACTCTGCTTCACAAATCTGTTTGGCAGCTGCAGTTGCACTTTGTGTGTTATTGTTGTTTGCTACACACAGATAGACTCTACAGAGTGGACTTAAGTTTGGTTAAAAATGACTAGTATTATTGTAATATTTTGGATAGACTTCTGAAAAAGATAAAAAGGCTATAACCTCTTGTTGTCACAGGGGCCACATTTTTTTAAGGATTAGTGCCTATTGAATTTTAAATCGGCAGAGTTGTTCTTTGTTTCTGACACAAAAGAATGTAGGGGCACACAATAACAATGCAAACATCCACCGGTTGATTATGGGCATTTATCTGGCAAGGGAGCAAAGTTAGTCTTCCTACACCAAAATGATATTTAGTGTTGTTTAACATTGTGGCTCATAGATGTTGTAATATCTATTTGTCAGCCAGACAAACCAACTCACATAAGAAACCCTGTTGTGTCCTATCGAGGTTTTAGCTTAGACACAGCTGTGTAAGGGGTGCTGTTCGGCGTGACTGGGGGATTGTTGGTGGTATACTGTGCCAGAGCCATTGTTCAGTTGTTGTCAAAAGGGCTAAAATTCTTTAAAAAAAAAAAAAGTGTGTTCTGAATAGTTAACAACAATATTGACAGCAGACCAACATGGCATGCCAACTGTGTCAGCTACACAGTAAAAGGGGAATTCTACGATAAAACTGATTTCACATATATTTTTATGTTACATTGTACAAATCAGTTCTATATTGTGAAAATGAGTAATTGTCTCTTTAATATAAACAGTAGAGAGATATTGTACAGTGAATGCAGACCTCTGTGGTTGAAATGCCTTGCAAACCTTGTGATAGGAAGAATCCGCCATCACCGACTTTCATTCCAATTTTAAATATGACATGTGGAGTAGCTTTGTGAAGATCAGCCATTTTGAGTTGCACTGGTGCCCAAACTGTAATTTATTTCTATTTAATTGTAGTTCTGCAACTAGCCAATCACAGTCCAACATAGAACAAAGAGGTGTTATTTTAAAAAATCTTATGAGTGTGAAGAGGAGGCTGATATTGTAAGTTGTGGTTTGCAATAAGCTGCAAAGGCCTGCAACTCACTTAGGGCTGTAGTTAGTATGATGATGCCATTAAGAGATAAACCCTGGACAACAGTAGTAACTCCCAGAAAGCTATGACAACACCCTTGACATTTCCTGATTCACAGTTTGAAGATCTGTAATCATGTAAAGCTTATTTGGATTTGATATTTGAGTCCATAGTGCACACTGTTCAGTGTAAATGAACCAAACATCATTTCAGGTATTGGTGCTCTGATTTCCAATGAATATCTAATAAATGAAAACAAAGTAGTGCTTGTGTTTTGGAAAAATCTATGTCATAACCCCATCTAGTGGCAGGATATAAGTAGTGTAATGCTGCAAATAAAAAATACTACTTGTGTTATCTATCTATCTATCTATCTATCTATCTATCTATCTATCTATCTATCTATCTATCTATCTATCTATCTATCTATCTATCTATCTGTCTGTAGATACAGTAAAAATGAGAAAGGAGAAGAAGTAAAGAAGAGGGCAGGGGAAGGGCCACAACTCCAGAGACTGAAGGACAAATGTTGTATAAATAAGAGTGCACCTGAGGTGAAACTGTGCGGACATGTTGCCAGGTTTTGGGACTCCCTTGGGTCACTGTCCTGTGACTCCATAATCCTCATTCAAGGCAAGTACATTCATAAATAAGAGATTGTCCTTCATCTGCCTGGCACAATGCAGTGCCTTTATTCAGTGCACTCTGACCCATTCAAAGAGCTGAAAAGCGTATACACACGCATATGCTCACAAATGCACGCAGAATTGTTAATTGATTTGTAGCAGGTAACTAAAAGCTCAAGACCATGATTTATCTTTAGAGTTGCAAGTAAGGTGGATGACTGAAATGAAATTATCATGTTCTTGTTCACAAAAGCAGAATACCTTTTGCAGAATCATTTGTCTTATGCCTTGTGTATATTTTCACACAATATTCACCAGGTTAATTGTCTTCACACATGGCTCAGCTGAGACACCTTACATTGTTCCCCTGGTATCATTGAATCCTAAAGGAAATGTATTTCCAGGCTAGTTTGGCTTCTTTGACAAGCTTGACAAAGTTTTGGCTCAAATAGAGGCGAGATCTGCAGTCCAGTGGCTCAGTTTGATAAAGATCAATGATTTACTACTGACTCAATGTTTTACGGAGAAATGTAACCATTTTTGAATTTTAATTAAACTTCCTATGTTTGGAAATTTAGCCTGAAGACAAACTCTTAGTTTCACCAATATATTTTAGCTTCCCCTATTTACGTGCAAGAGTTTGCCTTCAGACCTTGAATCAGTGTAATCAGAGTACAACATATCACCTTTGGGTGATGGATTACTAACCGATGGATTTGTGGGGTCTGGCACCACAAGCAGAGCGAACCAACTGAAAAATCTATTTACTTTCTACTTTTGTTGTGTTGCTGAGTTCAATCAATGAAATTACTGATGGGTTGAAGTGTGGATATCTCAGCTTGGCTTGATTAATTTGTGATTCTGTGTAACTGAAGGTAAAATATATAAGGATAAAATGATGATTCAGATTAAAATGACACAGCAGTATATAAAGAGATGGGAGAGAGAAGTTAAGAATAAATGATCAAAGATTTTACAGGTCTGTAAAATTAGCAGTACTTTGCCGGTTGAGACACATTTTGAATAAATCCACCTTTGTTGTAGGTCTGTGGTTCACTGTAAAATCAATTCCAAAATTAGCAATTTACCATTTGAATGCAATGAATCTACCAACCCACATTTTTTTAAAGTTAAGAATTTGCTGGTGATCTTTACAAGGTTTTTAATTATTGATTGGTTGAAGCAGCTAAATATTTCCAAATGCATATATAGCATTTATAAGTAAAGACATGTTATGGGAATACATTGATTCAAGATTTTTACATGTGCATATATTTTTGAAGATGGGGGCCCCCAGTGCCTTCTCACCCTGTCAGAATACATGACATAAAACTATCCACTGATCTTCTCAAGCTACTTGTCATGCAGGTTCCCATCCAAGACAGTCTTATATGCCCGCTTGTCTTGTCCTCTACTTCCTTATCTGATTTGATGTTTTATTGATTCAATTTGCCTGTCTGAGCAAAAAAGAAAAAAAAGAAAATAGACAAAGCACACACACCAAAAATAAAATAATAATAACAAGAGCCAGAATTCAGAAGCTGGAAATACCAACCGTTTATTTTCTACTTTTTGTGACTACAGAAATGTTGAAACATTTGAACACTGAAAAAAGCTGGATGACATCATCACTTGCTTCTTAATTTTCTTTCTTTTTTTTTTTCATTTGCTTAGCAATCACAACAGATGATATTGCACGGCACTGAGAAAGCAGTAGCAAAGCCTGGGAAACAGTAATGACAAATCAAGTCATGAGACATGGAGTTATACATCTGAGAGTAACACCGACAGTATTGCCTCTCTGGCACATGCACGCACGCACATGCACACACACAGGCACTCGCACACACACACACACACACACACACAGGCACTCGCGCACACACACACACACACACACATCTCAAAACTGAATAAAGCAGTGAGTTGAGAAGGAGGTCAAAAGAAAGAGATCAAGTTTGACAAGAGCACAAGGCGGACGAGAGCAATGAGATTTCATTTTGAAATGCAAGTGCAAGATGAACTACTACTGTAATCTACTCCTAAATGTCTATGACAACAAATATGCTTGTTTATCAAAACCCTTCAAGCATCTTTGTATATGAATAGCTGGAGGACACCCCTCTGCGGGTGAGAAACTAGTTCCCCAGCGTAAGAGATCCAGATGATTGTCTTAGGCGCCGCAGTATTGTTATGAGACTTGTAGCCAAGCTACCCATCACATGGGAACTCCTTATGGACAAAATAAGTAACAGAAAATGTGAAAATGGGGAAATCATCATCCATTCCCTCGTTAACACAGGCCTTTATAACTGTTCTGTAAGCGCCTGTACCTTGCTGAAAAACTTTCACATTCTCCATTCTGTGACACAAGGACTGCATAACATGCTGATGTGATCCGTCATGGACATTTTGTTGATGACCTTCAGTCCTTGGAGTTACTGTGCTGTCTGCATGACAGAGGAAACAGTACCAACAGTAAGGCCTCTGACTAGCAGAGGGAGTCAGACACACCAGCAGTACATACAGATTTTAACAATGGACAAACACACAGTAATGAAAAACATGCAAACTCGCATACCTCAGCAGTACTTGACATTTGAGTTCTCGCACTCATCCACACACAGAAAAGGAAATCCAGGTGATCGTTTCCATACACACTCACACAGTGATTCCTTGGTAAGGTTCTTTGCAGTTTTATTAGACTTTGCTCATAGTCATTACACGAGTACGTACCAAAAGAACAGATACTAGATGGAGCGAGGTGGCAGTGCCACGGCAATAAAAACAGACCCAGCTCCGTGGCACAGCCCCTGGCAGACCGGCTGCCCTGCCTACACTCCACCTCACTCTGTGCATGAGACAGCAAAGTGAGCGGGACTTGCAGCCCTCATTTCAAATGCTTCAGATTGTACATTGAACAGGAGATTCCCCACATGGTAGAGTAAGCTTGTCTACATAGCCTACGCCTTCTACATTCTATACCCGTGCGAATGGCAAATCAAAACTCAACAAGTCTACCTCACAAATGCCAGTGCTTTTCAACATTATACATATTTTTTTTTCCAATTTTTGGTTTGTTTTAAAAATCTTTGGATGTGCAGTAATACCCATAAAATAACAGTTTTTAAAAAGTCAAAAGAATAGAAAAAACACACACACGTACGCACTGCTTTTTGCCAGCTGTTCAACAAAGTAGCTCCTGTATAACTTTGTCTGCGTTGGCAAATCAACTGTCTGGGTTTCTGGCAGTGTTTAAAACACACATTGAAATGCCGGCTAGGATTTAGCTGAAGAAGAATACAAACTACTCCTTTGTTATATCTAAGCGTGGGAAATAAGGCTGTAACATAAAACTTGTCTTTTTTTGTTTGTTTTTTTCAAAAACCTACTATATACAAATCTAGAGTTTCTACAAATGCATAAATTAAAGCAGTGGTCAACCATTACAAAAATGCAATTAAATTAAAATCACAACACAGAAGTAGAGAAAAGGGAAAATATGAACACAATATCACAGCAGTTGGTTTTACCCTGTAAAAGCAATAGTCTACCATCATAGTATTGGCATAACCCAATGTCTGATAAAAAATACGCTTCTCCCTCCATCCCTTAAGTTTCATACATCTACCCTGAAACTTGTTCTTTCGTGACTTGAAACAGAGCACTTCTGCCAAAAAAACCCCCCAGCAACTTCAAAATAGATAATCATACAGCTTTTTGAAGTAACAATAACAGTTACCACACGAGTGGAGTTCTGCCTTACTCACAGATAGACGTCTCAATGCAGAACACAAAGGAATTATTACTATGAGGTATTCAGAGACATTGGTAAAGACATGCACGGCCAGAGTGCTGGACCTTCCTACACACAGCAGAGAGACAAGGAAGGTTGGGGGGAAGGAGGGATGGAGGGGTAAAAGGGGGCAGGGGAGAGGAGAAACAAAGACCTTTGGTTTAATCGGTAGAAGTGGACAACAGAAATTCCTTTGGTATGTTTTCATTGCATGGTTGCGATGGCGAAAGCACCACGGTGTGATTTAAAAAAAAACCCTTTTCCTTGTTTCTTCAGAAGTGGCCCTTCTACAGGCTGAGGTATTCACAGAGTCAAAGGTGAGAGGTCAACAGCGGTTTAACACTTTGGTTCAAGCAAGGCACTCGTCCTGGGAGTTTTAGAAAGATTGCAACACGTCTGCTTCTACTTTCAGGAACATGTCTGCCTATAGTTGAGTCAACAATTCTGCCCATGGCTATGTCAGCTTGTCTGCCTATTGTCATGTAAAGATGCCTGACCTATTTGGTGGAACAATGTCATCAACCTATAGATACACACTAAGAGGCAGGGCCAAGTAGAAATAAAGCTGCAAAAAAAGACACTCCGGCGGGGTACTCCATTAAATTCACATAAATTATTTAGAAATGAATCATGAACCAAACTAAAACTTTAATTTTTTATATTGCCACAATGTCAGCTTTTCCATTTTAATCTGTCTTTTCTGCCAATAAAGTGGGAGAAATGAATACTTTGGTACTGCTAACAAGCACAGAGAAAGACTGATCACATTGCTAGCAAGTGCGCTGTACCCTGCAGGCACCTGCGTGGCCGCTTGTGTGTATCTATGGCTAGATCAGCATATCTGCCTATAGCTACATCAGCATGACTATCTATGGAGCTGTAATCAGAGCACAGATGAAGCAAGAGCACGCGTAGTAGGGGTGCATGGGTAGAGTGCAGGTGGGAGGGGAGAAAGGGGGAAGAACGGAAGAGAGGGGCAGAGAAAGAAAGGAGATGGGGGAGGGGGAGACATACAACATCTTTTAACACCACTCATAGAGGCCGTGCAATGAGAAAAAATCTTTGGTTATCTTTGGTATCATCAAAGTGATAGAAATCACGTATGGAACTTGAGTGAGGTAGCATCTTTGGTTCACACTATAAAACATCAGCAGGTCTTGACACTTTTTTGTTTCTTGTCGTCTTTTTTGGTTTTTCTTTCAGAGATGAAGAAGCAGCTCTCTCTCGCCTCTCCTTCAGCGCTTGTTCTGATGAATGTAGAGCTGCTAACCCTGGCCATGAGGAGGATGACGGCAAGGGGCCAGCTCAATATATTTAATGATACGCTGCCCTGTGTAGTGCTTTCCTCCTAGTGCTGAAATGCATAGCTTACCAGGAGAGCGGAGGAAGGATGGGCGGGAGGGTAGGGATTGGCAACAGGCAGGGTGGGGTGCTTTCGTATTCAGGTGACGAGCTGACATTGCTGTGTAAGCGCCTGCAAGTGATTTGATCATTGATATCATCCCCTCCACCCAACATCTTTGATGAGGAGATAAAATCAAATACATATGAAGCACACGGGGACGCTGAATGCTTATTATTAGAGTAGTGACACAGTTTGTCCTAAAAAAAAAAAAACCATCAGAGGCCGTCTATCTCCTTCACAGTGTCAAGAACGCACTTACAGCATCAGAGCCAGCATCTTCTGTTTTCATCTTTGCAGAGAAAACACTACTAAATGGATTAATCTTTGTTTGCCAGCTGCTGGTATTTGAACAACTTGAGCAAAATCTGTAGGCATTAGCTAAACAGACTTACATGAAAGGATATATCTATAATGATTAATCTTCACAATGAGCTTTTACAGGAACATTCACTAGACTGTGTGTGAAGATATCACTGGAATATTAAGTTTGATTCAAGAAGGCATCTATAAGGCAAATGTCAATAGTTAATTTTCAGGGTTGTGTCATATAATATTTCCGTTTTCAGGGAACTTAAATTTAAGTAGGACTCAAAATGTTGTATGAACCATAAGCAGTCATTCTCTTCTTTTTTGCGCCTAACTAACAGTCTGTCTCAGGAGGTAAGGGAGGAAATGAGGTAAAAATACTCTTAAGATTATCAACTACAAAATATACTCTTTGGTCAAATTACTTGATAGCAGGTTCTTAAGTTGTTTGTATTTCTAAGCTGTATGAGAGGCTTCAGGGTGTAGAAGGCTTTGGTTTTTCTTGTTTAAATTATTCAACGCTTCAGCATGTTGGAAGAAAGCACTACCATGTGGGTTGAGGTTAGGGGTTTTTTGGTTTGGTTTAGGGTTAGCAGTCTACGCATGGGCATTTCCCCATCTGTCTGGAATGCTTGATAGAAAGACAGACAGCTGGACAGACAGACAGATAGACAGACAGTCCACCGCCACAGATCCAAACAAGGTTGCACAACTCCTGTAGGATTTTTTTTTTGTCTTTAAAGTTGATTGGCCAATCCCACCGGAGCTCCACATTCTGGCTGTTTTTCAAGGCTGTGGACAGCTGCAGATCAGACTGCAAATAGGCTGATTAAACCTCCATTTAGGGACCCATCATTAAAACCAACCAATCAGATTAAAGATAAGGATGGCGAATGATAGATTGATACTGGGTGGGGAGGTGCGGGGGGTGTAGTAAAGCTATAGACCAGTGACAGTGAGTGTGTGTGTGAGAGGGGGGTAAAACTATAGTCTTTTTGCAGTATATTACACATAAACGTGTTGCTGAAACAAACATTTTAAAGCAGGTCAAACAAGAAGTCTTTGGTTTGTTTTTTCATCTTTGGATACTATAAATATCAATATAGTACAGGTTTAAGGGCAAAACGTTGCTTCAAGGTCTTTTTAAGTTTCTCTTTGTTTCTCTTAAGTTTTAAAGCTTTTCCACCGAGGTTGAGTCAGTCCATGAGTTGGTCAAATCAGTCCGTCTTCAGGCTTTGGTGCAGGCGTTGGGGCCAGAGTTGACTGAGTGACCGGAGCCGTCGTCCACCCACTTATCTAGGCTCCGGCGGCGTGCGTTCATAAAGAAGTTGCTGACCGTGGCCAGCTCGAGGCCCAGCTGCTGGGCGATGGTGATCTGCAGCTCTTTGGATGGACGCTTGTTCTCCTTGAAGATGGCGTGGAGCGTCCGCCGCTGCACATCTGTGAACACCAGCCGGGGCTTCTTGGTCATGTTCCCCCGCTCGCTTCTGCCGTGGTCCTGTTCCTTACGCTTACATGCTGTGGAGAATTCAGGGAAGAGACAGACAGAAAGAGAGAGAGAGTGTGTTGGTGAGAGAGGGCAGGATGTACTTATGTCAAAACAAGAATTATGGCAGAAAACTGGTATGAGAATCTTCTCTCCATCACACCTTGACCTTGGATAAAAAAAAGTCCTGAATAAATCCTTGGACTGACCACTGAATTATTATTAGCTAACTGGGACACACTGATATGGTTATTTAAAACCAATATCTGATATTTTCCAATCCATTTTGACCCAAATTAACTTAATATAGACTGTTTTGGTACACAAATGCATGTCCAAAACAGGTCAGCTCTTCAGAGATACTTATATATCAAGATTATTCAGGGGTTTTACTTTTGACACCACAACACTTCAATTTATATTGGTAATGTGACAATTGTATCAAGTAATATTATTCAAGAAACAAATACCAAAAAAAAAAAGTCAAAAAAATATCAGCAGTAAAAGTAATGTTTGACTGATCCCAGTATTGCTTTGAAATGGTCATTTTGTCCTGTAACTGATGAATAACATCAGGAACCAAATTGGAAACAAGCATTTTTAACACAACCCAAACATAAACTGCATCAGCTGATTTGAATGAGAGGTCCTCCTCTCTGCTTTAACTTGTGTTAATTAGTAAAACCAGGGGCTGCAGCTTGAGTTAGATAAAAACAAGTATACTAAGTATATCATCTGGATTGAGCAGTGCACAGTATGTGCTCTGATGTTGTAGCGGTGGAAAGGGTAGTGAAAAAAGTGTCGTCTAAGCCATATTTATCATTGACTCATAAATGACTACAAATGTTGATAAGACCTTTTCCTATCTTAGAAGCACCCCTCTTATAAGATTTCAGATGTCTGTCAGATGTGACTCTGTACAGAATCGTGCAACAGTGGTACTTTTGTACCAAACACCAAGACACACTTTCATTGAGCAAACCGCTGGAGTGCATGGGAAATAATAGCGGAATTAAAATGTTGTCAGATACCTCATCGAGTCCCATGGACCTCGGTTGGTCCATGGAGCAGAGCAGGAGCTCCGCTAGTTCTGGTGTTGAGCAGACAGACAGGAAGCCTGCCAGCCGGGGAACAATGAGAGCTGTCCGCGGTGCTGAAAACAACGTTACCCCGCAGTATACCACAGCTCCAGAAAATGAACTGCAGATCATCTAATATTGGAAAAACCAACTTGGGAATCCGTTTCAGAGCAAATCAAACCTCCCTTCAACTGATCTCGTTGCTATTTCATTTGGGGTTATTTTTTGTTGTTGTCTTTTCAAGCCCTAGCACAGCCATCCAAATTGATGTTAACCAGTGAACAGAGACCAGGAGGGGGCAGACGTGGGCTGCTGGAGCTAGGCCCAATATGGACTCACTGGGGAAATTAATGAACGGCATATTCTAACCACAAACCAATTCTTAAACCAGCACTGATTACTTTTGCAAAACACACCAGGTGAATAACAGAAAACCTCAAAACACAGTAGTGTACAAAGGAAACCAATTCAATAATCCAAACCCATACACAGAATATCGAACAAAATATGGAGAGAATTTGCCAGAAGAATCATTCTAAGCGTATCACTGTATTATCAAAATGACCACCAGTTCTATATCACATAAGGAATTTGTATGTAGTCAATAGTGCGTTTAAAATGGCTTATTACTTCACGTTACTATTCGTCTCATATTTCTGGTCTTTAGTTTTGATGTAATATCTGTGTCGCTGCCGTCCAAATTCAAGTGTAGTAAAGTAGCAGTAACAGCGAGCTTCATTAGAGAGAGATTCAAATAAACATACTTATTAAATCAGTCTAGTTCAGCTGATTTTGCCGACCCCTTGTAGCCTAATTTTAGCACACCCTCTCTCAGATGTGTGGTAAAGTACAGTGCTGCGACCTATCCGCATGACCATAAACTGGAGTATAATTGTGAGTTTGAGCAGCCCAGTGTCTCCAGTGCTGGTAAATATTAACAGAGAGCCGGAGCTCCTCGTGTAAGGGCTGCTATAAATCAGCAGGAGTGAAGGCCACTCAGACAGCAGGAGCCACCACAGAGCGGCCCGGCCCCGGCACAGGAGGCCCGGGCAGAGAGGCAGCTTTCCCAGGGCCAGGGGCACATAACAACGGCCTCGTTATCACGCTAATCACACACACACACACACTGCTAATGCTCCCGGCTAATCATTAAAAACACACAGATAACTCCACACACTCAAACAGACTGCACACACTGGGCCTACTGACAAGTCCTGCGTTTCATAATCTCACAGAGAGCACAAGAGAACAACAAACAGACCTCCACGGCAGAAATGCTGCAAATATTCAACTGGAAAACCGACCCTCTAACTATTCTAGCGAGGACATGTATCCTAATTTACTGTAAGCAAGTAATGTTTACTTGCGATTTATAAAAAAACAAAATAAAACACACACACACACCAGAATAAACAACCAACATGAACATTGTTTCTGCAACTGATTTACTGAATCTAAACTGATTTCTCATTTGTGAATTCATTAATTCTGTCCTGTGCCAAATCACATATGCCTACTTCCAAACCTATTCTGTTCTGTTCTGTTCTACTCAAGCAAATTCAGATGGGTAATTGAATACGTGGGAAAGGGAGAAGAGGCCCCAGATTAATTTCAGAAGCCTAAAATCAATAAGTATTTCACATCTAATTCAGCACACGATCACATATCTAGTTCACCTAGGAACGAACGGATCAATAAAATGGCGCTCAGCCTATATTTTCTCCAAATTAATTTAGTTTTTAACTGTAAAATTTTCTCCTATCCCAAGCTTTTTTTTGTGGCGTTTTCCAACAAAAAGCCATAATTTTATATTTGAAGTTTTTTGCTCAAGAAGAGCTTTAGAATGTTCATTAATTTTTATTGCTTTATTTTTTCTTATTAAAAGTTGAGATAAAACGAGACAGGACATAACATGCTCAAGAACATGGGAACACAGCTGAAGCAGGCCTGAGGCATTTATTTTCCCAGTACAGCCAGTATGAATTTCTCTTCCTTAAAAATTCAAACCATCATCAATACTAATCAATAGGCCTCTGATCTGATTGTTGTTTAAATTAGAGGCTGATCACACTAATGATCAAATGATGATCAAATACAAAACCAGCATTCAAAAGTTAATTCAACTTTTTTTAACTCATTTGCAAAAGTCAGTGATAAAGTCTCATGTTCAACCCCCCCAACCAGACACACACACACACACACACACACACACACACACACACACACACACACACAGAGGCAGCAGATGGGAAAACTGAAAAATAATCTATTGCGATTACACGCACGTGCACACGTGCGAGCATGCACGCAAACACACACACACACACACACACACGCAAAATGCACACACTTTCCACTAAGTGGCCGCAGCCTCACTTTTCCAAAAGCCAAAAAGCCCATTTGTAGGTCATTGATTGGGCCTATAAACGTTAAAAAAAAAATCATTGGATGTTTGTAAACGCACACGTGCGATTTGGGCCTCATTACGCGCCCTAATTGACTCGTGCGTACCTCAGGGACAAATGAATACAGAGGTCTATCAGTTAATTAGAGAAACCTCAGTCAGGTCAGGGTTAGTTTACGACCAAAACATAAACACATGCTCTCGACTCTAGTCTTGTCTATTCTGGTCTGAAAGTAAGGCCTATAATTTTACCAAAGTGAGATGCGCGACTTCAGCTTTACTTGACATTTAAATTTAGTTAATCACAGACTCTCAAGAACACGTGCACACACACTTTTCTCTCTCTCTCTCTGTTTACACCAAGGGCAACACCAAAAAGGCTGATCAGTTGCATCTACACCAAAATAAACACATTCCTAACGATTTCTGGGCGAAGGATCAGCTTACGCACACAGTCGTCCAGCGGTCGATACTTTGAGGTAAAATGACATGAGCACTTGTTTCACACAACCCCAAAATCAGTGTAGAGACAGAAAAGGGATGCGTATTGATATCAGGCCACTCATGTGGTGCACGAACATCAGCTTGGTGAAGCACTTTTAAACTTTACCGACTTATTGACTTATTGTATATTGTTTACCACTGACCGTCCAGCACACCTCCCCCCTAGGCATCTCTCATTTGGAGGCCATATCTAAAAGAAACCAGGGTCCTCAGTTCATCAAACCCTAAGGCAGGTTTAATTTCTGGAGACATGATGTTATGTTGATAAAGAACTATCAGCCTAGAGGGAACATATGTCCTGAATGCTACACTGATGTGATTTTACATTACACTTAGATTGCTGGAAAATATATACATTAAAAAAAAGATAAAATCTCTAATAAAAATTAAATAAATAAAAACTACAGTTTTGGTTCCCAACCCACTTGACCCATTGGTCAATATAAGGTAGCATTCAGGGCTAATGATCCGATTTGAGCGTGTGTTTTTCTCAGCAACACATTCAGAGGATGAAAGCAAAAGGAGGGCTTTACCGAGGCTTCGCTCACCTGCGAGCCTGAGCGCACTCATGCGTTGGAACTCAGGCTCCTGCAGCCATTTCCACATGCGGCGGAAGGTCTCTCTACCGGACTTGAGCTTGGACCAGGGTTTGGGGTTTCTCAGCAGGTCGGACAGGGTCCCCTGGGACCTGCACAGGACCCGCTGGGCAAAGATGGCCTGAGGGATGCTGTAGCGCTTCAGCTCCGTGGTGATCCTCTGCGCCACCTCTTTGGTATTCACCTCCTCCATCTGGCCCCCAGAAACACCACCCCCTCCACCGCCGCCCCCTTGCTGCCCGGGCCCGGAGGCCTGCTCCCGGCTGTTCCCCAGGCCCTGGCCGTGCCCCTGCGCGCCAATGTGGGCGTGCGGGTGGTGGTGGAGGCCGTTGATTTGTACCATGCCCGCTGAGGAGCTCATGTGCTGCTCCGTGTGTCTGCCGAGCATGGCCGGGTGGTGAGCCTCAAACCCGCTTGGGGTGAGCATCTTCTCACCAGGCATGGCGGCACCGGGATGAGCGTAAGGAGGGATGCCGGCCTGGGTCGTGTGTATGCTGGCCAGACCGGAACCAGACAACGGGGAGAGGCTCTGGCCCATGCAGGGATCCTTGTGATGATATGCGGGATACAGACTGTTCATAGGTGCCAGACTCCGGTCCTCTCGCATCAACGTGAAGCTGCCGGTGACATTTCCGGGGATCCTCTGGTGTGGATGAGGGTGAGGATGATGGGGATGGTGGTGGTGGTGGTGATGATGGGGAGGAAACTTGTCGGACACGGTGGAGATGGGGGTAAGGGCTGCAGGGGGGTTAGGGTGGTGTAAGTGCTGCTCGCACTCATGCCAGGGGGGGCTTCACACATGCTGATGGCTGGATGCAGGTGTCCGGGGTGGCTGGGGTGATAGTCTCCGCTGTCCAGCAGGGTCGCCATGCCCATAGCGCGGTGGCTCAGACCCCGAGGACGGGAATGTGGACTGTGGCCACTCAGCAGCTCTCCGTGACCGGCCACGGACTCATGGCTCACTCCGTGCAGGTCGCCAATATTCTCCATCGACAGCTGTGCGTTCATGATCCGGGCAGCGCTGTGGACAAACCATCTATCTGACCTTCCGCAGTTAGCTGGTGTCCAGAAGTCCTCACGTCCAGTAAAGTTCAAATTTCTTTTGTTGCTTTTTGCCTCCTTGCAGCAGCCTCCTTTGCTATTGCCTCTTCTCTGTCCTTATATTCACCTATTAGATTTTCCTCCTACCTCTGACGCTGTTTTGTAGAATGGAAACTCCTTTTCCGAATCCTTTTATTTTTTTCGTGATTTTTGTTTTTTTGTTTTTTTAATTTTCTGATTCTCTTTATGATTCAAGCCCCCCCACCGCCAACCAGCTGTCCTTGCGCTCCGGTCGGGTGTCGCGCCATCTCTCTGGTTGTGTGTCTCCCAGCCCCTCTTCCACCGCAGCACAGATCACTGTCTACACATGCGCACTGTGAACACCCATCTCCTCCCATTCTCTCTCTCTCTCTCTCTCTCAAACACACGCGCGCACACACACCGCCCCATTGCTCTGACGTCAGCTACCTTATTAAGGAAGGGAGGTATCAAACCACCTGCTAAAAGCTATTCTACCCGACAAGCCATATTCAGCAGCCTTTAGCCTTTACTGAAATGTTAAAAATGCAAATAGACGGATCTCTAATCGACCCGTGGAAATGGACTGGATACAGTGCCTAATGTTTGATTGCCAATTGTTATTTAGAAAATGTTAAATTCATTAGGGCTATAATGACGCTTTATCTTCAGTCCTCCTTAAATTATTAAGTGCAAATGAAGTAAACTTCCGGGTTCATTTGGAGTTGATTTTTAACTAGTCTGGGATTCAAAACCTCCAAACCTCCATTGAAAACACACTTAGGTTAATTCTTCTCAAGAAAACACAAAAATAGGCTTCAGAAGTTGCAGCAAAGCATGATGGTTTAATTAGCAGCTAAAGGGCTGCCACCAAAGTTATATCCTGGGTTATTCATGTACACCACATATGATCCATTCTTTCATTATTAGGCTACTTCAGCTGCACCAGCCCACCCCTGCCAAATATGTGGCGGTTTAACCAAACGAAGAAGACTGTAGTACCTTCTCTTTTGATAGAAAAAGATGAGCAGATGTGTCTATTGTTCAACCATTAGGCTTAACGAACCAAGCCCAGCAGTGTGTATGAGTGTGTGTGTGTGTGTGTGTGTGTGCTTGTCCTATTTGGAAATGGACACATGCACATTTAATCCTCAAGTATGAGAATCATTTAAGTATAAAAATTGGCCTTTACACAGTGACATTACAAATAAAACGCCAACATGTTATTTATTCAAATAAGAGAACATTTATTTTTGTCGGCAGAAACTTCCAAACAATACAGATTCACACATACACTCACAGACACATTCACAGCTTCTCTATAAAATCCAAGGCCGTGGAGGAAATGACATGGTGACACATAACATGACTGGTATCCCCGTGTTGTTGTAGTGCATTATACCGCATGTCAAACTCCCGAAACCTGCAGCCGGATAAAAGCTGGCCCCAGCTCACACGTCAGGGGCCGTTTAGCCTGATAGAGCGGTAGCGCAGGGCGTCCTCAGCCGGCCGAGGCGACAGCTTGCAGCGGTCAGTGTCCTGCTGGACCCCCTGCTGAATGAGGGACATGTCAAAGGTGACGCTTCAAGACTCCCAAAGCCAACATCTGCGGGGGGACAGATTAACCTTTCAGACTTTTCCCTGTCCAGGACTTGCTAGGGGCCCCGCATCTGTCAGGGTCCCCACAATAGACCCAGCGCTCGGTTGAACGAGTTAAATAAAAGAAAAGAAAAAAAAGAGAGAGAAAGAAGTTAAACTGTCTCTGATGTGAAGTCAATGTCAACGGCGTGTGTGTGACGTGTGTCGAGACAAAAGGACACTAATTCCTCCAAGTGTGGCTGTCCAACCGTGTAGTCCTGTGGACATAATAGACTTTAGAGGCAGGCGAACAGGGCTGACATCAGGGACACAGAAACACTGTGAATATACTTATTAATTTTAAAATAAGTCTAGCATGCTTCATATTGAGGTACCTACACTTTCATTTCATTAGAATTAAATCCGAATGTTTTAAATCTTCTAACATAGACTATTTAGAGTTCTGCCTTATTCTATTAAATTAAATAACTCCCTTTCTGATAATATAACTTTTATATTTACATTTTGTTTTTGTTTTGCTGCACAGACAGACACAAACGAGATGTAGAAAGACAGAGGAGTATGAAAGGCCACGGTTTGGCCTTACATGGCAGCAAACCTCATCTACACATTCTCATACGGATCGATAAGCTCCTGCATGTCTGCACGGCCCGAGCTGTGTGTTTATGTGTGTGGGCTCTCTATGGCCATTGTGCCGAGATAGGCCTGGCCCTTCGAGCCGCTGACATTTGCTTTGCAGAGAATATAAGGGACACAGTTTTCTGAGCACTTCTGAAAGAGGATACATTTCCAGCGGGATTCAATTCAATTAGTACCAAGGAAACAGAGGCACAGACCAACAAGTAGTGCCTCGCAGATCCATACATGCGCGGATGTGGATATGCAGACGAGTTTGGAAAATATATATTCTTTCGTTTCCAATATATAAAAAAAGTCTGTACCAGAGCAAAGTGAGGCCAGACAATGGGCACCTGAAGGCACCGTGTCAATTACTTACAGGGTTCACACTGAGTATTAATCAGGGGCATCGTTCCCGTGAAACCCACAGCAGCATATCCGAGCAGAAACAAAATGATGCCTCGCAGAGAAGACCGTGGATCAATATTTCGGCAGCTCTGCAAAGTGACACAGCATTGCAAGCGTTATAGATGTTCAAAATGACAATTACAGCTTGTTTAGGAATAAGCCTTTTGCTAAATGGCATCTGGTGAAACTAAACTTTTATAAATGAGGCTACTTGACTTTGGCATATGGTTATTTATGGCAGATGGATCCGTAGCCTACATGGGGAAACTGAATTAGCCTTTTGAAAATAAATCACATTGCTCATGTTTTATCCTTTTGAACCCATAAACTAATTTATTGGTTCACCTTTTAAGTCTCGACTTCCATAAATATTGTTGCTCTGCAAATCTACTCCATGGTTTTTCCTCAAATCCTCCTAAACATCAAGAATGTTAGTGGAAAATATAGATATGTTAAACGTTAAAATATTTGAGAAGACGTGAAATTATTCCTCTCCGCGCTATTTTCTAAAAAATGTGCATTGCAGTGTTTGTGGCTGGCCTTTACAGCATATTTGAAGTATAGGCCTTGAAAACACACCACACCGCGCCAATCAATACTGAATAAAATTATAATTCCTGGAGGAACTCAGGCTAAGGCCTTTGATTTGTTAGAATAAACAAATCTAAAAATATACCTTTATTATATGTACTTTATGTGTGGCATTTTGGGCGTATATATATATATGTCCTAGAAATTATTTTTTTATTCAGATAAGGCGATTATTAAATAAGCAACCGAATTATTTCTTAAAGGAAAACACGTCTACTTATACAAATTAAAATAGTATTTAAGCAGTACAGATGGCGTTGTTTTAATGTGTTTTACTTTATTCTGTTGCTGAAAAAGCAAGTAAAAAATAAGCAACATGAAATAACCGATACAAAATGACCATTTCGACCTCACTGACAACCAGTTCGCAGGCGACAAGCCAAGATGACACTTAGAGCTAAAGAGAGATCATCTTCTCATTAAGCTTCTACAGTTTTAAGCGTATTAGAGCATTTAAGACGAACTGGGAAGTTGTCGAAGTCAAAACATGTAAATAATGTGACCAAACAGGAACGAACAAACCTCAGAGCCATAACAATGAAACGACTTCTCCCCATTGATTAAGGAATTTACTTATTTTTTCAAAATTTCCCCCTAATTAATAAAAATGCCATCATGGCCGAGCAGCAGATGCCGGACCTGCTGCCTTGCTCAGGGGTAAATCAACTGCCTCTTCCCTTGTGTTATTCCGCGTCACTTGCTCTGATTCGTGCACTCATGTGAAATTAATAAGGCATCACTTTACATTAAGGTGTCCATATGCCGCCCAATTACTCCCTGTAACTTTGGTGAGACTCCAATTATGACAACAAAACCGTGTCAACGATAGCCAGACCAGCCCTAATGCTCTAAATGTGCACTTCAAATCCAAATGACTTCTTACTCAAACAGACTGTGGCTTCATGGACGTCAATAATCAGTTTGGGGAAAATTCTGGTGAGATTGCATAAAATGGAGTTTGATGCTATATTTTTTGGCGCCCTAATTTCTTCTGCTTTTTTTTGGGATCGTTTTAGCAAAACATTGTTTCATACTTTTAGATGACTGTAATAGTAACTTGCCCATAAAAGAATATCTGACATTATGTGAATTTTCAAGGATAATTAGGCTGGTTACAATCACTACTGTGGTAACTGACGAAAGAACAAATCCCACAGTTTTCTCTGAGATGTACGTATTTCTTTTAATATAAACTACAATGCAAATACCTCCAAGTATGAATATTTCCTCATTTAGACAGGACTAACCTCTTGAATTTTGGGCTTGATGATTAGGGATTTATTTATTTTTTTTTTAGCATTGTGTCAAATTATATTAACATTTTCCCCATCAGATAACAACAAGAGGGTGGGGCTGGTTTCTAATAAGAGACTTGATAACATGTTTTCCTACATAATCAAGACCGTTGTCTTTGCGTCCAAATCAGCCACATGCTCATCCCTCAAGAGAAACGTTACTGTTTCAGATACATGCATTTACAATGAGTTTATTTTTATTTTACAAAACAGCTAAATCTAAGTCTAAAGCGTATGGACAGCTTTAGGCTTGTTGATCATGTAACCTACTTTATTAATCAGCTATAATCAGCAATAGTTAATGTTAATACTTATGTCTTAGTTTGAAGGCAGCTGTAAGTAAACTAAGCCCGCATTTAAAATACCACAACAGATACACAGGTCTGCATTATGCAGAAAATCAATCAGTTATTCGTTGTAATATTGCCCACTGCGGGCTTGGCACTGCATCATTATAACTGATTTAATGAAGCCGAATCTCTCCTCCAGACAACCTATTTGGCCATAAACTGATGCCATTATGCAGATATCACAGGTTGAAGTGTGTCGGAGCTGCTGTAAATACGTGTGCAGATGCATCAGCGTGCAGAGAAATAGTCTGATGCTGTAAGTCAGACTTGGACGACACTCTTTTGTCCACGTCTCTTCTCAACAGGGTGCCATCCAGGGTGCAAAATGTCTGCATTTAAACTCCTCTTCCTCTTCCGCGCCACACATAAAAAAAAAACACGCGCGCGCACACACACGCACGAACAACGCACACACGCACACTCACACTGTAGTCCCCGACTTTACCGCAGGATCCTTTTCTGTCATGCATCTTTAACAGCCTCCCAGCTCACTCCCATACAGCAGCGCACAGAGCTTGAGCATCACTGTACATAAACTCTTTTACTCCAACATACGAGTTGCAAAAACCAGAGGATCCGCGCGTCTCCTCAGTGTGTGTTTTTCCCGTCCCACCCTCTCCCTCGTCCTCCTCCTCCGGCTCCTCCGGCTTCCAGCTTTTCTCCAGAGCTGCCAGAGTCCCAAATCCTGACCGAGGTAAACATCCTTAGCCGCTGCATGCCGTCTCCGTTTCCAATCACAAATTATCCGTCCCGTAAAAAGCCTCTCTTTTCCTGCTCCGGTGCCGTGCTTCTCTCCGTGCTTTTCTCGATGCAGGCGCATTTGAATAGCTGGCCGGTGTTGTTATGGATCCGTGCGCACTGAAAGAGAATCAGTATGCAAATTGTTTCAGTATCAATCGAAAGGTTCGATCCGCCTGAGCGTCAGCCCCTTTGGCACGAGAGGCTCCTTTGCTGCATAAATGTTTATAATGATCCCATATATTAACACACACACACACACACACACACACACACACACACGAGAGGAAATACTGGACTATTATTTAAAATATTCTTTTGCAGGATAAATAAAATGTTAATTTAGGGATACAGGGAGAGGTAGATGGTGCCTCAGTGACTCAGACTTAAGACTTTGCTGAAATACATTTTTATCAGTGAAGTAAACCCACACACACAATCACATAGTATATCATGTAAGTCTAAATTAGTTATGTGCTACAATTAATATTTAATCTCTAATTGATTTATTTTTTCACAGGAGGTTTTGTATCTATGCCTGTGTGAAAGTATAACACCTTTGAATTTTGCTCAAAACTGAAAACTGAAATCATATTGTCTATTTTAGCATTACACCACTGTAATAACCACTTTTTTGACCTCGTTTTATGACTTATAGCAGTCAAATGATAGGCTGTCACATTTTCAAGCATTTTTCTGTCTGTCATATTCTGATGATCTTACTAAAGCACATAATCTATCCTAGAAGAGTGTGATAGTGATGATAAACACACTGCAGAAAAGAAGCACCTGGGTAAGGACGGATAGAGAGAGGAATTGAAAAGGGGTAAAGATGAAAGAAGTGATGGGGTGAAATATGTGAGAGCAGTAGTACTGGGGAGGGAGTGTAGGAGGAGGAAAAGGAGTAATGGCGAAACACAGAAAGTAGAGCGCATAGGTGACGACAGGAGTGGATCTGAGAGTTTAGGCAATCAAGAGCAGGACAGGGAAGATGAAGGAAAAGAGAGGAAGGGCAACAAGAGGTGAAAGGAGATGCTGTGGCAGGGAGAAAGAGAGTGTGGTCAGGAGGAGATAAAGCATATAGTCCGTTATCCATCTGTTCCAGGGTTAGAGTTTGACCAGCTGAAGGGGTCAGGGGTGAAGGGTCGGTGACCCCTTGGCCTAAGGGCTCCATGGTCAGTGCGCCTGCAGGTACACACTGGGGACAGGATTATAAGGTAAATAAAAAAGGAGGATGCTTTCCAAGGTCCTTGTTTGGCACAGATAGACCAAGGAGGTTCAGCTCGCAGACAGATTTTATTCTTGAACAAAATAAATTATCATTCATTTTATGTAGCGTCAACAAGAAAGCTGAAATGGGTGAAAGTGTATTTTGCTTGTTTGTTTTACACCCCTACAAGATGGTTTGCTGCACTTCAAATGTTATGCCTTATGTTTTTAATGTAAAATGTGATTTGTTTTTATGTGTTGAACAAGGACAAAAAAAATTTAGGCATTACTCAATATGTCCAATGTTGTTGACAACACACATCCTGACCCTCATTAGCAGATGGAGTTTCCCAAGTTGTCATGTGATTGTAGATGTTTACATTTAGCATTTTCCACGCACTTTAAGGACTTCTAGTCCATATTTGCTTGTGTATGTACAGTATATGTCAGATAATAATATCAGGAGATATTATAGATTTTTTATATTTAAAAAATGGGTCTTGGAGCATTTTATGAGTTTTCTGAGCTTTTAGTTTAGTGATTTAGTAATTTATTGGATTTCTAGTCGGCCAAGTTCAAAATGAAACAATAAGGTGCAACGCTCTCCTGGCTGTTTATGGCTAGTTGCCAGAACTGTAGATAAAATGAGTCTTAATCTGTATTTTATAATTGATTTCAATTGTTAAGTTTACATAACAAAGTAGTGAAGTTTATGAAAGCTAATTCTACATTAAATAAGGGAAGTTCCTCTGATTTTACACACGTACAGCAGTATTGTTTAGTGTCCCATGAAACTGAAATGCTCAGAAGTGGATATCCCTGTTTAAACTTTAATAATGCTTCGAACAGAAGTGTCCCTCTTGATCAGTTAAGATCCTCTCAGACACTTACACTATAGGAGGTGCCATATTTAATAACTAGGTTCCACCTGTTCAAAGTGATGTGTGTGCAGCGCACAGTGTGTGCAGATTTAACAAGGCGCTCAGTGGTTAGGTCAAGGATTGCTGTCCTTTACTTGTGCCTGAAAATCTATATCTCGGAAAGGGGAAGGATTATATATCTTATGTCAACACTGTCCTCTCCTTTGTGTGCGTGTGTGTATGGCTGTGAGCGGCTTACCATTGTGCACAATATGAGTGTTGCTGTGTATGTCTGTCTGTGTGTGTGAGAAGGAACGAGACCGATGAGGGTGTGTGCTGTAAGGTGTGTGGATCAGTGTTTCTAAACCTTTATATACACAGGTAAACTTCTTTATGCCAACTGTGGCTGTACTCTCATATTTAGTTTTAGATATTCACAACTGAAAATTTCTCTGCATTCAGTCAACATGGGCGTTACATTTTCTAGACGTACACAGACACGTTTTAGGGGATTGGTTTTAGACAAATTTAGCTGGCATATGGAAATATTTTCTCAATAAAATCAATGATTAGTTTAAAATTCTGCCAAGCTTAATCAGAGAACCAACGTTAATGTCAAGATTTCAACATCAGCCAATCAGAGACAAGATAATTGATGGGGTTATGTGTTATCAATATATACTGTATATAAAAATGATGGCCCATAGTGGAGGTGGTGTGATGACAGCAAGGTAATTCTTTACAAAAAAACAACAGATGGATGACAGTGGGATATTTTAGTTTGTTTGTACATGAGCCTAGAATAAACACGATGAGGTTTCAGTTAATAACCTTGATGAAAAAGTTAAATTACAACATTTTTCCGCATGAAATTGGAGGCCAAGATTACACCGATGACAGCAGTATCTCTTATTTTATTAATTTCCACTTCTCCAACTGTCAACTGTTTGTCATTCCATATTGCCTGTTAGTCTCTTTGGCTGATATTGTATTAATATTAACCCTAAATATGCCTGTGTGTCATCACCTTAAGTTTCTGAGGAAATATTGGATATTTTAGGTCTTATCATTCAAATGAATCATTCAAATACATTTTCATTAGAGAAATGAAGTGAATTGATCCAATGTCCAATTGCTTGCAGGCGTGTGGCTACAGTACATGTGTGTGGTGATGAGAACATGTGCTCTTGTGTGTGTTGACAAAATGTGGGAATAGATGATCAGTGTATCTAGTTTTGTGCATTTATCTTGTGCAAAGTATGCAAAGTATGCATTAATCATAATTAATCATGCATGACATGGTCAGTACACTACACACAGGAGTGTTTCTGCTTTTGTGTGTTTGGGGGTTGGGGCGGGGGCAGGTGGAGGGATTAGTAGGGAAAGTGGCTAGGGTAAGGACAATGATAGCTGCATCTAAAAGAGGATTACACGGCTTCCCCCTGTCATCACGTACCTGCCATTATGGGATTACGGACGCCACTTCCACCTTCTCCATTCAACACTGCAGTGCAGGGCAAAGCCTTCAAAATACCTCTGCACTCATATTGGCTCAAAGTCTCAACAAGGGGGGGAATGAGGGTGGTCCTGTTTAGGTCAACAGGTAGAGTGCAGTACTAAAGTTGCCTGTTGGAGTTTGGGGGTTATTACCCAGAACCCACTGTTTTAATCCAAGATAAGACTGTATGCACTTGTGGTGTGTGGAAAAAAAAAGTTCTTCATACGGCACGTTTGGTGATTCTAATGGTGAACACCTTGTAGGTGTCGACGTGAATACAACACCCAGTGATAGAAAGTGTACCAATGTAAACCAACTGTATACACACAAACACACCCACACAAGTGTCCCCCTAAACATCACTGCATTCACAGATACACGCATGAACACAAAACATGCTTGAATTACAGGCCTGCTACACAACTAAAACCATGCTAATATGTACTTGAGGCACATACTGTAGATACAGGCACACATTTTATGAGAGGAAAAAAATGAATGAAGCTATGATTGCCCCTCACACACATACACGCACCCACTTGGTAACTGTGAATACTGATTTGGCACAGTCTCTCATGATATCTATTGTTCATTAGTCATTGTTATCCCGCTTTGATGTAGCTGTAATGGGGTTTAGATGTGAGGACTGGCTCCATAAAGACCCCTGTTTAGTAACGGCTACAGTTTAAAGGCTCTTAATGTGCTGCCGAGGTGTGGGGAGGGGCCAGGAGTTGTAAATCACAGAGAAATCTAGGGGGGAGGGGGGTGGAATTGTAGGTGAAGAAAGGAGCGATTGGAGAAGAAAGGAGTGAAGAGGGGAGACGAAAGTAAAGGGGGAGGGAGGGAGGGAGGGAGGGGAGGAGGTTCAGGGACGAGGGAATGGAATCTGTGTGTGTGCATTCGGACGAGGCAGAGAGAGTCTCCCTCCGAAACTGCAGACGTGTTTACACAGCACAGGTTCACACAGTCGCTCGTACAAGTGCACACACACACACACACACACACACACACACACACACACACACACACACACACTCACTCACACGCGCACACACGCGCACACACACTCCAGTTAACATGCTTCTGTGTCGTGTGCACGCTTACATTGAGTTTAGCATTAAGCTCAGTGACAGCTGGGATTAAACTAACGTAACTGTGTGTGTGTGTGTGTGTGTGTGTGATCTTCCTTGTTCCCAGTAGGGACAGAGCAAACAGACAGAGGCAGCTATCAGCCTCTCCATTGTATTCGTCTGATCACTAATCTTCAATGGTTAAATCATTATCCATCCACCACCTTAGCAAAGAGTCGGGCAAACACTACTGGGCTGTCACCAAGCAGCACTAGTCCTTAATATGTTACTGACACACACACCCACACGCACGCACGCACACAAACAAACATACACATACATACAAGTGCTCAAACAGTGCATACATGCACACAAACCCCGTAAGTGTTACGTTATGTTTATTCCTCTCACAGGAATGCACACAAAGGCAAAAATAAGCAAATACAAGCATTGTATGCGTTGTATACATGTACATACTGTATGTATGTAATACACACACATACACACACAATGAGCAAGAGTTGTTGCCATCTCCTGGTCTGAGGGGCCTCCATCACTCCCAGCAGGATACTCGGGCAAATCTAATTGCAGTTAAATGTACAGTGCAGCTCTCTGTGGCTCCTGTGTGGAGAAGATGGGAGGAGAGGCCCAGCGACATGGTTAGTATTGGTCGGGATGACTGATCGGCCCTGCCCTAACTACATTAGACTGTGGAGAAGTGGCTGGCTCCCTTTCCCTCCCCCATACACACCACTGCTGCTACTTCGCTCCCTCCCAGCCCCTCCGCTCCTTCAGAGATGGCAAAGGTAGTCGGCAGGGCTTTGGTGGGGCTAGTACGTGGGGGTGCTGGGCGTGACCCGTCCCCGCCACAGATCCCTGCGTATCAACCTCCAATAGAGAAGCCCACGGTTGATTGGAGCGTATTAGCAGGCTGTTGGGCTGGAGGTAGTCCAGGCCCAGCGGAGGGCTCTGCCATCTAAGATCTGATCAGAGGTTATTAGCAGTAAAGAGCCACTGTGGATGAGAGGAGGAGAGACATCATTTACAGGGTCAGAGCCTGGCCGCACAGAGCCGGCTGGGCAGTGCACACACACTTAAAAACACACAGGAGGCTACATACACATGCACACACTGGACAGTAAAGGGCGGCTCATTACTCAGTGAGAGCTCAGGTTTCCAGCGTAGACCTCTCCATTAGACCCCCAGTTAGGGAGAAATGAATGGCTGTAGCTTCTCCGCACTCATAAACCATCCAACCATCCACAGCAGGAGAAAATGAGATACAAGTAAAAGGAGGGAGGGGATCTTAGAGGTAGTGTGTGTGTGTGTGTGTGTGTGTGTGTGTGTGTGTGTGTGTGTGTGTGTGCACAAGAGAGAGCTGAGGGGTCCTCGGGGTCTTTGAGATGGAAATGTCCAGCTGGCTGGCCGTCTGCTGCCTGACCCCTGAGCTCAAGGTCAAAAGCCAGGGCCCCCAACCAACCGGCCACTGACCAACACGCACACATACAGTGTACACACTCACAGACACAGCCACACACACACACTCAATATCCACACATGTCCATATCCCGCTTGTGTTTGTATGTGTGTATTTATGTGTGTGCTTTCAGAGAGAGGGAGAGGGAGCGTGCACTCTGCTCTGTGCGTGTAATTGATCATTTAATCTGGCTGACATCATAATCCCCGACGCGTGTTTAACTAACTGGCTGACCAGCGAAGGAGCAGAAGGGCTGAGTAATTATCTCATTTGGATACATTAATAACGAAGCATCACTCACTGTTACCTCGGCTCCACCGATCCTGAATCAATCACAGCGCACTGCGAAGTGTGTTTGCATGCGTGAGAGAGAGCAAAAGAGAGTGCGTGCATTTGTGTGTATTTATTCTTGCGTGTTCACATGCATGTTCGAGGAAGCTGCATCCATGCATTGCACCTCGAAGCAGAGTGTCGGCCATCACACGGCCCCAACCTGCAGCAGGAGTGAGCTAAAATGGAGACCGGTGCATGTGTGTGTCGGCTTCTGTGCATCTGCAGTATTACATCGGTGTATGGATTTGAAGGAAAGCCAAAAAGCTCAAAAAATGAACCGCAAATCAACAATATTGGAGGGGAAAAAATCAAAGAATTTAATCAAGAGATGAGAATATGAGAAGGACATGCGATGCGCATCAAGGAACGGGCATATCGTTTTGTTTCAAACAGAAGAGACATTCAAAGCCAATTGCTCAAAGGACAGCGATCCACACAAATGGCAATCAAATTAAATGGCAGCTGAAACAAAGAGAAGCGAACCTACGCATGTGTCCGTGTGTTTGTGTGCGTGTGAGTGTGTCTGTGTGTGTGTGTCCGCACAAGGGTCTTAGGAAAATTATTGCTATTGATTTAAGGCGGAGAAATGTGGAAATGTTACCAGATGGTACATTTAGCTGTGAGTGGCTTCAGATGAGAGGAGTCATCCTCGAAAGGCCGGGGCAGAGAGATGCAGCGAATGCACATCAAAACACCAAATGTCCAGACCTTCCCTCAGGATGAATCCACAACTCACCATCAAATTCTGAGGTATATTTATTCATGTTCATGGAGATTTTAGCTTGTATATTGGATTCAAGGTGTCTGAATTTGTTGAAACGTACAACTAAAAATGGATTTCTGTTTAGATTCATAGTTTCCTACACATTGGTTGCTATTCTTGAACCTTTTTGTTTACAGTCATGATCCTGATCCCTAACCCTTTTCTGAAAGACAACTCTTTGGAATTTAATACCAGAAAGTCAGACTTAGTCTAAGCACTACTGAACCAAATTTACAGAGGCACAAACTTGGTAGAAATGTATGGTTTTATCTTGCCTATTTTTTAATTTATGTTTTGTATGCACTCCTGTTGCAAAATACGCCGTGATGTTGACATCTTGGTTTTACACAGATATAGTTAAGAGGCTTTGTGCCTTCAAACGATGTTTACTTTGTCACCCTCATGCCATGCCACATAAGGTAACAAACCCCCACATTCGGCCCACGGCTTGTGGGCTGAACAGTTATAGGTTACTGGTTGGAATGGAATTCTATTCACAACCAGAGACTCTAATAAAGGTACATCATCACAAGACAAACTGCATCACTGATTGCACAACTGATTTAGAAAGAATGAATGTGAATTTGCAAATACATTTGTTGTATAGAACTGTTGAGCTACTACATGCATACACAGGTAAATATTAAATTCAGAGCTGTGAATGGATAAAGAATCTTTGAAAATTACCATCAGAATGTTCACAAACCTGTAAAGCAAAGTTTAGTTTTACTGTATCAAGTGCAAATCACAAAACTCTTTGTTTAAGAGCTTTTATTCATCCAAGAAAAGTTTGCAAAGCATTTCAGTCAATTCAATTGTGTGTGTGTGTGTAGGTCACTGTCCCTCAGGTTGTGGCATGTTGATATATATTGGGCAGCAAGATCTGCCCTGTCTCCTTCTCCTAGGAGTATTTTTCATTTTGAGAGGTCCTTTAGCTCTTTGAAATCTGAGATTACAGAGTTGAACTTGTTAAAGTAAACATTCCTTATTTTATTGAATGTTGTACATTGTAGGAGGAAGTGCATCTCTGTCTCAACCTCACCTGTCGAACAGTGACCACATATTCTGTTTTCTTTTGGTTTCCAGGATTTTTTGTGTCTTCCTTTTTCGATTGCCAGTTTGTGGTCACTGAGCCTGTAGTTGGTTCGGATCTGTCTCTGTTTTCTATCTCTGACAGCAGAGATATATTCTGCCAATTCATAATCTCTTTATATTTCAGTCACACACTGCCATTCAGTCATGCAGTGCAGTTGTTTGAATTCACTCCTTACAGCAGCTCCTACCAGCTGGTGGGACCATCATGAATAACTGGGAGCTCAAAGGCTTTTCTCAAGAGGCAGCCTGATGGTTGAGGCACCTTCTAACCAATGAGCTCACAGCTTCTGTAACCTCTGCAGGGTGAGTTATGATTTTAGAGCAGATTGTCCCTTTAACTGTCCGTTCTCAGTGACCACTGACCGCTGTCCGTCTGTTCTGGTTCAGGTTAGGAGCCTCTCAGTAGAGCTGTTCGGATTACACCAACAGCTCAATAGAGACAAACTCAGCATGCTGCAGCACACACACACACACACACACACACACACACACTGCACAATCACAGTGAACTGTATGTGAGGACACACATGCCTGCACATAGACATTAATTTCATTTAAGTGCACCTAAACACATCTGGAAACATACACACACACACACACACACACACACAAAGAAAGCCTGGCAGTCTGGTGTTCTTCAAGTTAATTTGACACAGAATCGATTTGATCCCTCGTCATCTCAATAATGATAGAAAAGATGCTAAATGCAATAGAATCTCTGAAATCTAATATTTTGGGGTCAAATCGTTTAATGAAGAGCAATCTGACTCTGGACTTTCACTGTTCCTACTGCATGCTATTTATTAGGATGTTGTTTTTCCAGAAGCTTTGTTCGATTACGGTTAGCTTAAAACGATACTGCAAAAAAAAAAGGAACTGTAACCAAACTGCTCTCAATAGTACAATTACATTTCAGGCATATTGCTGATTGAGCTCTTACTTTGAGTGATTTAAAGACACAATTTAGACGTAATCTAAATGGAAAACAAAAGGGTCAGAACAAAAATCAAAAAATAAGGTTTGTTTACATCAGTTATGCTCTTAAATACAACAAGAAAACAGGCCTAAAACATGTTGTAATCAATAAGTCAAACTCTTTTATTATTTATATGATTAGATGCCACATTAGATGGACAAAATATGACGGATATGGGGATTAAAGTGTGTGGTGGGAGGACAAACTTATAAAGTACAGCAATAGATCAAAAACATTACGAATAACTAAGAGTGTATGACACTTTCTGCAGCTGGACTCATTACCAAATTATTATTCCAGTAAAATAGGCTCAATCAAATGCTGTAGCTGTGTAGGACGATTGCTTTACCATGTGCTAAATGATCCAAAATTAGCCTACATTTCTTTGGACAAATAAGACCTGTATATCAAAAAACACTGCATCTGTATTATTTGTGACACAGGGTAAGAAATAACCCTGACATCTATTCCTGCAGGCCGATAATAACTGTGATTGTGTGTCTGAGCTGCAGCTTAGTGAAAAAGGACCTTTGAGTTGTTTATTTTCACAATCACGTGCAACAAGCATACTTTAACCTTATACGTATGTGAGTGCTTTGTGGTTCCTTACGTGTGTGCACGTGTATTTCTGTAAGTGTGTGTATGTGTGTGTGTGATTACCCATGCTGTTATCAGCGGCAAGCTGCCATTCACTCCAGCTGAAATGAAAGGTTTTCCTCTGTCACAAAGCAGTTTCTTTGTTTCCATGGTGCTATGATTCTGTCAAAATCCCAGAGAAAACAGAGGGGGGAGAAAAAAAAATCAATGTCCCCCATCACCAACAGCAGTCTCAGCCTAGCAGGCTGCTGCCATGCAAGTGCACACGCCAACACATGCATACACAGACAGTGGGAGACACAAAAACAGAAAAAAAGTTGCCCGTGCGACTTTAATCTGTTCATTTGATTTTTTTCAGCGAAGGCAGTGGACAACAGTATATCTTGGATAGTTTTCATGATAGCAGGAGAATGCTTGAAAAGGTAATGATCCCGAGAGGTTAAAATGGAGACGTTTCTATCATTTTGCAACTCTCATATAACCAGTAGATTCAGAATATATTGACATTATTTACAGTAGCTGCCTGCGGTGAGTGAGAAGAGCAGGCAGTGTGATTTACTCTCATGTCTCTCAGCAGGTCTTTGTCATTAAAGAATGTCTCTGTTATAGTAGAAACAGGCCAACAAAATATTCTGAAAGAAATCCAGAGTTAAAGGGTATAGCATGAATGATGTTTGTCGTTTGATGGTATTTGTCATGTTGTCGTGCAGTATATATGTCTGTTTTAAGCCAAGATTATAGGCAGTGACAAAAGATACATGGGCCTTAAAGGGAAATTTTTGCCACATTTTATGTGGATGTCCAGTCAGTGTTGATAGTAAATGTAGTCAGTTGAAGCAATAAATTCCTCATTGTGTGCTATAGTGACTGAGAAAGCAGAATTATCCTGCTCGTGGAGCTGTGCCAGCAGTGCTCACACTTACCAGGATGCATTGCATGCGAGCTTCTGACGCCCACGCCCACCCAGAAGGCTTCCGTATAACAACAAAGCTAACACTAGCTGAGCTAGTGCTGCAGTATAGTTCCACAAAAAGCAACATGAAAAAACAGTTACCAGCAGCCAATCTACTACTCTTGTTATTTAGTTGGCTTCAAATGAGGCTTAACGTTCACACAGTTTCTCTTGACTGTCCCTCAATATTACAACATTAGTCCAGCATCTCCCGGTGCTATTACTTTGTTGGCCAAAACATAGCATTAGTTAAAAAAAACTCACTCAATGGTCATCTGCCCTCTCAGCCCTGCTGGTCTTGGTTGTCTTTTCCAGTTTGTCTTCGGGATCCTAAAGCAGGTCTCCATCACTCCAAACTGTCCAAACTACTCAAGCTAAAATTCATTGCAGCTCAGGTTCTCCAACTACGTCACTGTGCGCGACAAATGACAACGCTGGTGCCGGAAGAACAACAGATTTTATCTATTGGTCAATATAGCACGCATTGAGGAATTTATTGCTTCAATTGACTACATTTATCATCAACACTGATTGGACATCCACATAAAACATAGCGAATTTTCCCTTTAACTGAATCTAATGTATTCCAAGTCTTAATATGCTCCTGTGATACACTGGAAACTGTGGAGAATGGTTAGAAAGTGAGAAGCACCATGCAGAAAAAACCCCATGGAATTCATGGGGTGGAGAGTGGAGATTTTGAAAGGATTTTAGGATTAATTTAAAGGGATTCTTCCTTTTGATACCAAACAGAGATAAACATTAAAATGCTGGAGAGAGAGGGCAGGGACGAGAGCTCCACTGCCCCACAGTGACACACTATACCATTTAAATTGTAACAGGAGGTGATTTTTTTTGTCAAAATCTCAAAATCATGACATCAAAAAGGCTACAGGCTCTTATTCCTTATATACTGGACATACATGATATATATATATATACATGTACATGACGTATGCCGATAATTCTGCATTACTGGTATCTGGGAAAGACATCAATGAGATTGAGATCAAGCTTCATAAGCTCATAGACAATAAGCTTTTTTAATAAAAGCGAGTCAATCCGGTTTGGAACTAAGAGGAAGTTGTCAAAGGCAGACATTGTGAAGTGAAACTGTATCTCAGACTTTATGAAGAAGATTCATAAAGCCTGAGGATACATTTTATGCTCATGTTAAAATATGTTTAACTCACACCATCCAGAGCAAATTTGCATTTAATCGCGTCTTACCATTGACTTTGTATGCAATTGTACTGCCGCTAAAATTCCCTTTGCATTCTGTCTGAACACATGGTAAGTAAACTTAAAGGTACCCTGTGGAGATTCTGAACTCTAGTAGTGCTACGGAGCAGTGTTTTTATGAGTGGGTCCTCATTTTGTTTTTCTTGTGCATGCGCAGAAGGATGCATGATAAGCCTCTGGGGGAATGGGCAGTGCTGCAAGATGTGACAAAATGTATTGGTGCGCTCATATCTGAGTCAGCCGAGTCATTCTTGCCCAAAATGGAACACAAACATTGATACCTTCGTGTTTTAGATTTTTGTCCTTCTCTCCACACAGATGATTTACCTGAACACCTGCATTACAGTTTGTTTTTCATCCTTGTTCAATTATATTTGAATGAATGCAGAAGTAAGTATGCCGAAGTAACTGAAAAACATCAATATTGTTTCTTTTTCTTTACCAAACTCAATACCAATTTCTACAAAAAGTTGTTGAAAGCATCCTTATTCAAGGTACTCAAGGCTCTTGAATTCTTTTAAGGAAGAAACAGCTCATATTTGTTGCTCAGCATTTGAAGAAGTTACCAAAAGTGATTTTTTGGAATTAAACCATTCAAAAGAAGATTTATGTGTTGGTGGTTTGATTTTCATTTTGATCTGATCTCAACCACCCAGCATCTATAAATTCATTCAGAGCCACTGATAAACATGTTGGCATATTTAACACAGATGCAGGGTTAATGTAAGGGCTTGCAGGGCCAGGGACTCAATTTGAGATTTTTGAACTTACTTCCAAACATAACTACAAAGGATGTTTCTGTTTTGGGAGCCTGTAGGGGACCTGCAAAACTGTTCTAACCTCTTGAAGACTGCCCAGAAGAAAGGACCCTGTGAAGTGTGTGTGTGTGTGTGTCTGTCTCCCATGCCACTGATGGCTAATGTGAGGCCATTAGTGTGTATGTTTGTTTGTGTGTCCCTCCTATAACCCCCTTCATGCTTTTAAGACACTCCTCAAGATTCTTCAAGGCTGCAGATACACACAATGGACAGTCTGGAACATCAGCAGCTTGAGTGTGTGTGTGTGTGTGTGTGTGGCTGTTTACAGTATTTGTATGTGTATTTATGAAAGACCACTTGCAGGTTTTCAGGGAAGCTCTCCATGAAGTTGGAGACAGGCAGCCAAGACATCAAACCCAGTCATTAAAGAGGCTTTCACAGAAATAAAGAGGCAGGTGATGAAGATGATGATGAGGAGGAGTAATTAGGAGGAGATGAGAGGAAATGGATTCACTGCTTTTATCTCTTTAGCCCTTAAAGGCTAAAGTAAAGTCCTAAGAGTTTGCAAACAAATAAGAGAAAAAAGGTAAAGAAGGAAAAAAAAACAATAACAGAGGATACACTACATGCAAGAGATTGGCATATAGATAGATAGATAGATAGATAGATAGATAGATAGATAGATAGATAGATAGATAGATAGATAGATAGATAGATAGATAGATAGATAGATAGATAGATAGATACTGTACAGACACTCAACACTTTCCAAATACAGGATGTAATACCCGTCTTGGGCAGTCATGTTGCTGTTCCTCCTTTATTACATCACAGCTATAAATCTTGATTTCTCTCATTGATCACAAACAGGTTCTGCAAATACAATTTCAAATTTAAAAGCTAATGCACAAAAAAGCTTAAAAAAATCAATTTTTATTCCACTAAAGCGGGCCCATATTGCGAAAAAGTAGACAAAAATCAAAGCCGATATATACATTTTCCTGTGAAATCATTCCTTTCTGGCCCAGCATAACGAAGTTCAAGAGAACATAAAGCGCATAGTTTTTTGGAGAAATAGCAATGAGATATAGTAGAAGTTTAGACCATTAGATTTATTACCCAGGGGCCACGAGCAAAAAACGCATGATGGGAAAGTGAGGCATCCCATCTAAAAGAGATTAGAGACGTGTGAGCACTCCTCACTGGGTGAGGTCATGCCCAAAGAAACATCACAGACACCAAACTACACATAATAGCCCCAAAAAAACCCAGCCATACACACACATCTACACACACAAGCTCTGTGTGCTCTTGTTTAGATTTGACACTGACTTAACAGTGACTTTCTTTTTTATTCATCTATCAATGTGATTTTAATTAAATTAATAATACATTCGTTTTTTATGGCTACGTGAGTGTTTTACAATACTACTACTACTATTAATAATAAAAACAGTAATAATAATATTACTTATATTAATGATAATTCACAAACAAGTTACAAAGAGGCTTTACAATGAAACAAATAAACCACATTTATGTTAACTTTAAATGCATTCTGAACACTGAATAAGCCTTTTTTCACGTATGAATAAGTGAAAGTGTTAAAAGCCGTCTGATGTGATTCTCCACACTTTGTAAACTCTCATATTCCCTTTATCCTCCTCGTCCTCCTTTCATCCTTCAAAGCTCTATTGAGGAAGATGTTCTTGATCTAAATGGGGCTACTTGCTTAAGTAAAGATAGAAACACACATTGCAGAAACCTACATTAAAGACATGTAGATATGAAATGTGCCTGAAGAATATAAAGAATATAAAAGACACTTTCATCATTATGTGGACTGTTATTCCTTCTGAGCACCTGAGAAGAGTAGCGCTGTATAGAGGGCTTTCATATCACAGAGTTGTTTTTTTTTTTGAGTGCGCTTTATGTCTTTCAGTGTGAGAGTGGTGAGCAGTACCATTTCACTTTATTTTCAAATTATTTTCAAAGCCCTGCTGATGGAGCTTACATTCAGTAATATCACCTGTAATCAATTTGCATTGTGCAAGGTGCTTTGGCTCAGGTTGCAAAAGGCCTTTTTTCTCCCTTTCTTGTGCAGTTGTGTGTGCATGAAGGAGAAAGAGTGATGAAGCAGTGGAGAAAGTGAGTGATGAACGTTTTGGGTTTGGGCCAGTAACGGTGGGGGTGGGGGTGTAGGGGTGTAAATGGAGGGGTCACTCTACAGGGTGAGGGGGCCCAGTGGTCAGTAGAGAGGATTGAGAGAGAGAGAGGGAGAGGGGGCAAATGAAAAGAGAAGGCGGAAAAATGTGAAGTACAACAGTAGAAGATGGGGAAAAGGAGGAAGGATGAAATGGAAAATGAGGAAAGAAAGTAAAAGAGAGATAAAGATCGAGGAAAAAGAGAGAAAGAGAGAGAGGACGGGAAGGAAAAGAGAGAGAGAGTCAGCATATTGATCGATCAGACCTGTCGGCAGCCAGACAGCCAGGGAGACGTCTGTCCTTGTGCTGCCACTCTCTGGCCTGCAGACACCTAACCCCCCTGCTCCTAGCGGGGTGGTGGCGTCAGACCGGGGGAACATGCATGTGTGAGTGCATGTGTATGCACTTGTGTCATGTGCGTGTGCAGCATGTGTGTGTGCTCATATGTGCATGTTTACGTGTGTAGTGGTACATTTCTATTTGGTATTTAGCGTGTATCCACAGCGTGTGTGTGTGTGTGTGTGTGTGTGTGTGTATAGGTTGCCCTGCCCCTGCAGTCTGCCTGTCGGTGCCCTGTGTCTTCGAGGGCCTCAGGTGTGGAGTGTCTTCTCCTCTGTGGAATTAACTAGGTTCCAGTCAGGAAACTAATCTCACGCTCCCTGTCGCACACAGACGCATCTCAGGAGTATGGATTTTATCAATACAAAGAGCGCCGTGCACTGAGGCAATACCAGTGCTGTAGTCTTTTCTGGAAGAGCTACTGTCAACCACCAACTACTGCCCCTCCTCCTCAACCCTCTTATCCCCATTTGGGATTTTGTCCTTATATAGAATTCCTTTGCTGGACAAGAAACATCATTTTCAGTGAATCTTCTTTGGCAGCAGGAACAAGCAGAGACAACTCTGGCAGCTGTAGCAGAGGTGGAACAAGTATTCAGATCCTTTACTTTAAAAATAGCAATGCCTCAATGTAATAATACTCCATTGCAAGAAGAAGTTGTACGTTCAATATACAAGAAAAAGTATGAAAGTATTTTCAGCCAAATGTACTAAAAGCACAAAGAGTTTTAATAAAAAGGACTCATTATGAAGGACACAATTTGAGATTATTACATTATTGACTCTAATGTTTAGATGGCATTTATATTCTGTCGCTGGTCCAGGTGAGACTGCTTAATTTGTGTTTTCTCATTGTGTAGTTTAATCTAGAATGATTTAACGCATTTCATGTTTTGTGTGTAAAATCATTAACTGTAATATATCTCTATTTGTCAAAAAAAGGTATCGAAGTATAAACTACAATACTTAGATGTATAAAGTACAAGTACCTTGAAATAGTACTTGAAGAGTCAGTTCACCCAAATCATAAAAAAACACATTTAAAACCCCCCAACTTACTTATCCATGCAGATATTTTTGCTTTTGTTTGTCTAGAACATGCTATCAACAGGGACTATTTCTTCAATAGAAAATAGTTCCAATGAAAACTGCTGACCATGAGATTTGGGGAGAATCCAAAGTAATGGGAGCATTGTTGTTGGCATATTGCTGTTGAATTCTTTAAATGTCATATTTCAATGGTGTGAGAACCACAAATGAAATTCCAGTCACCTCCACTGTGTTGAAGTTGAGGTAGAAATCTCTGAAAATCTGGGCGAACAAAAGCAAAACTCTGTGTTTCGGCGGGCGTTACAGGGTACATTTGATAGATTGAGGTTCCCGTTCTCCCTCTCTCTTCCTTTCTCTCTGTCATTTTGTCCGTCCATCCATTACAGCTGATCCTATTGTTCCAAACCCAGAGAGCTATGAGTTGACCCGAAAGGTCAGATAATCAGATGCTCTCCTCTGTGACCTGTGCTAACCTGCAGTTCAGGGGATAGTTTGGTATAAGGCTGTGCCTGACAGACAAGATCATATAATACTGCAATGCTGTGGTGTTGTGAGATTGATAATTGAAGTTACAGCATTTCTGGGATAAGACACGACATGCTGGGGAAACTGCAGTACTGGACATTAAACAAAGATGTAGCAAGACAACACTGGTATGTCTGTCATTGTAAAAAAATAAAAACGCATAACGCAGATATGGAACAAACAAACCTGACTCTGGGAATAAGAGTAATACAAAGAGAAAATGCAACAGACATGATGGGCTGACAAAAGCAAAACACAGAAGAGACCCCAGAAAATGGAAGAGAAAGACAGGTATACGTGAAAGAGAGCGAGGAAAAGAAAGAAGAAGCGAGCGTATAGGAGAAGGTGAATCTGATTTCTCCCAGTAAATTGGACTCCCCTGCTTTTTCTAATTCATGTTTCAGAGCTAGTGCATTGGGGGTGGGGGGGAAGAAAGGAGGGGAAAGGGAAGACAAATCCATGCAGGGGAGAGCAGAGGGAGAGAGGGAGACTGCGGCCGCTCTCCCACAGGCAGACAGCAATCAATAAATCAATAGGAAGCTGTGGTTGGCTAGAGAACGGCTGGGGCTGGGAGGATGGAGGATGGAAAAGAGAGAGACCTGAATCAAAGTAGCTCCAAGATGGATGGAGCGAGGAGAGGAAGGGAGAAGAGGAGGAGGAGAAAGGGAGGGAGGGAGCGAGGGTTCAATAGAGGTGGAGGCGTTGAGAAGGATGCAGGAAGAGGGGAGGAGTGTGTGGAGGAAAGGTGGTTTTAGCAGGAGCTGTGAGGGGAAGATGGGTGGAGGTCTAGCAGGCTTTTGGGGTCCCCTCCCCATCCTGCCTCCAGCACATCCTGCATCAGTGGTGCAGCGATAGGGCTGGGCACTGTGCGATGCCCCGCTGTGGTCTGCCCAATGAGCCCAGTGAAGCGCGGCTGTATCTGGGGCTGGGGGAAAGCCGTAGGCCCCCTCTGCCCGCTGGGTGCAGCCTGGTTGACTGGCTGCTTGCCTGGCTGCCTGCCTGCTGGCTGCCTGGCTGGCTGGACATCGATCTCAGTGGGTTGGAGAGTACAGCTGGACGCACACTGAGAGCTGGGGCTAAATCTGGCTCAGGCTCAATCAACGTTTGCACCTGTCTTTTCCAAGGGGAATTAAACGTAGTAGATAGAGAGAAAGAAAGAGTAATGGTGTGTGTGAGCATGTGTGTGTGTGTTTATGTCTGAGTGTGTGTGTTAAGGTTATGTTTTGAAGGTACAGTAGGAGTGGATAGTTTGTAAGAAACATGCAGGTTTTTGTCATTAGTCACTGGTTTTACTGCAGCCAGTGAGGTTCTAGTTTAATCGGTGGTTGTGTGTGTTTGTGATAGACAAAGCGTTTGTGTGCGTGGCTTATCTATAGCACACATGGCTTTGATTTGCAAATGACAAGGCGAATGGGAAGAAGATAGTTGCTGAGCTTCACGCAGATCAGGCAATTTGCTCAAGTTAAACAATAGAGATAGTGAGCTCAAACATTGTTTCTTTTGAATGTCTTCCTCACATGTCTGTAACTTACAAAAAAAATTTAAACTGAATTCACTACTTTAGGTTATTTCATGAAATCCTGTATTTTTTCTCCGCTATAGGTTTATAGGTTCATACATTGCAGACCTTCACAGCTGTGTATATGTGTGTACTACTGCGGCTGCAACTAGCAGCTGGTTAGCTTAGCTTGGCATAAAGATTAGAAAGAGGGGGAAACAGCAAATCTGGCTCTGTTGGAAGGTAACAAAATCTGCCTACCAACACCTACCTTGTTTGTTTGATCTGTCTTGCTGGGAAGTCACTGTACCCTGCTAAGAAATAGTTTCACAAATACCGTTTTTATGCTTAAATTTTTGTACGGATTAAACAAACGTGATATAGCGTGTTAATTAGTGAGATTTAGTTCCACACTGGTAGGTGGATTTTGTTATCTTTGGACAGACCAAGGTTGCTAGCTGTTTCCCCCTATTTCCAGTCTTTATGCTAAGCTAAGCTAACCATCTCCTGGCTCTAGCGTCATATTTATTAATATAATAGTATTGATCTTCTCATCTAACCCCTGGCAAGAAAACAAATAAGTGTACCTCCCAAAATATTCCCAATAACTATTCCTTTAAATGCCTTGCTCGAGGAATTAGTAGAATTAGTATTTAGAAACAGATAGACTACAATTTAAGCATTAGAAAGTGGCAACTTAGACAATCAAATCTCTATTAGCTTGCTCTGGCAAACTCTTGAGATGTTTATAGCTATTTTCAATAGTCATTGTACAATAATGCTGTTTGCATTGAGAGCCTGTTAGATGGCTTTCTACTGAGTCTTTATCAACTAAGGCGGCTGTGCATACTTTCAGAGACTTATCGCACATGTATAACTAACAATCACTACAGCAACTGGTTAACCATTTATAACAAGTAACTAGTCATCCCCTGTGTTTCCTTTTCTTTCTTCTTTCATTTCCCCCCCTCTGTCCTTCCATGAACTATATTTTCTTAGTCTTTCTGCTCCCCTCGTCTGCTCAATTTTCTTCTCCATTTGACCTTTCCTCTCTTATTCTTTCTCTTCCTATCTTTCCCTTCTTTCCTCCGCTTCTTTCTGCTTCTGTCCTCTCCTGCATTACTTTTCTCTTCTCCTCTCCTCTCCTCTCCTCTCCTCTCCTCTCTCTCTCTTCTCTTCTCTTTTCTCCTCTCTGGGGTCCCATCCTAGAAGGGTTGCTCCCACCCAGACACAGATGGCCCCCAGATCAGATTTATCAAGGCCAGTAGAGCCTTCTGCAAAAGGTCACTCTCTTAAAAGCTGACCGATCAATGGTCCAACTCCTAATCCTAACAGCCATGCTTTTTCATCAGTTCTCGTTTTTCTGTGTGTGTGTGTTTGACCATAAGTGTGTGTATTTACATGCGTAGGTGTGTATGCTTTTATCCATGCATGTACCTGTGTGTGTGTGTGGGTGTATGCAGCTCTGAAGACCGACAGAGACGAGGGCCCTGGGTATTACTAATCGAAGGACCGTCCCTCAGACAGTCCTCTAATGACCTCTCCCACCTCTAATAGTGCAACCTTATTGAAGCTCTACTAAATATTTCAGCGAGTCATTAGCTCATTACACGTCATTATCTACAGCGTGTTCGGCCCGCCAGGATTAGCTGCGAGACTTTTAGCAACTTCTCTGTGGGAAATCAATAATCGGCAGACACTTTCAATCACTGGGATCATCTGTGTGTGGCTATCAGAAATTCACACAATCATACCTTTGTGCACACACACAGGCAGAAATAGTGTTGATTTCTTCTCATATGTGTGTCACTCTTGCAAATGCAGCGTGTCTGTACTTCCTACAATTTGCTGAATAAATGTTTAATTATTCATTTCTTGACTTATTTTGTTGACCTGGATAGGAAAGTAGAAGAACATTTACTGCACAAAATTACATTTATTGGGGTGGCCCTGTGGCTTAGGGGTTAAGACGCCGACCATGAACCGCAACCGCCACATCCGGCCGGGGATCTTTGTTGCATCTCCCTCTCCCTCATTTCCTGTCATCTCTCTATTGTCTGTAATAAAGTCATAAACATGCTTAAAAATTATATTATTAAATTGTATTGATTTTTCCAGATATTCCTCTAAACTTTGCTTTTTGTCTTGTAAATTACTGGATAATTTTACCTTTTCAAGCTTCTAAAAATTATTACATTTTTGGTTGATTTAGTCATAACCCAAAGACATTATGTAACTGTTGACAATCAGTCGCAAGTAGACATTACAGACATTGCCTCACTTTAAAGGGTCATGAGCCAAACCAGTTGTGAACCACTGACATAAACTGTCACGTGGCTTTCCCGACAACCTAAATACAGGAAAATGAGTTTGAGTTGAACTGAATTTCAGTGATGTTTTTATTGACAATCTTGTGCTAAACCAGATCTGTAAATTACTAAGAACACTAAAATAACACCTTAGAATGTTTTTGGCAGGTGGAACATTTAAATTTTATGTATGCACACACCTACATTGGAGCTCGTAGACTATCAATCTGTCACGTTAGTTGCTTTGGGAATTTGTGGTCACTAAAATACAGGCTGATTATATTGAAAAAATGAAAAGCTTTAGCCTTATATTCTCTTACACATCTCCTGGAGCAGCCTCGAGTATTATGGTGCTACAATCTAGAATCAGCTTGACAGGTCTACAAAGGAACAAACAAGTTTACAGACTTTCAAAAAATCTTGACACTAGTATACTTAATCGACAGACTGTGCAGACCATTACTACTGCTTGATATGTTTTTAAAGGAGTACTCCAGTGATTTAGTATTGCACTTCCATAAAGTTGGTGGACTCATAAGAGACAGATTAAAAAAAGAACAGTCAAAATCGAAGCATCAGGGGCAAGATTGGCTGACTTTTAGTCCCTTTTATGGGTCAGGCTCCAAAAAAACACTGGATATTTCCCATAATGCAACTGGATAGTGTCTTTCACATAGACTGTATATAAAGATGGACGACGCGTCTCCACTTCCTCCCACTGTACAAAAATTAAAATGATGATGAAAATATCCCAGATACAGGAGCTGCCATTTTGCACTGGTGACGTCATTTGGAGCCAGAGTCTGCACAGTAGTGATCGGCGTTGAAGCTGCGGTATCGAAGTCCCGCCCATACACCAACTCAATCGCAAACCGGCCTTAGCTGTCAGTCATAACGTGAAACCCCATTTTTATTACATCAAATAACTAATTAGAACCAAACTTATCAGAAAAATTAACATCAGCATGATAAGAACTACCTAAAATGACAGAAACCATCTTTGGGAAAATTTTATTTGACGTGTATTATATAGTTTGGCCCATGGAGGGGGTGGGGTTTATGACCTATACTGCAGCCAGCCACAAGGGGGCGATCGAGATATTTTGGCTTCACTTTTGGGGAGCTGTCATGTCGTCCATCTTTATATACAGTCTATGGTCTTTCATTAGACCCTCCCTGCCTGGTAAACACCTATGTCTTTCAAACTACACAGCTCAAGTTCATAATTTAAGCTTCCTGTTCAAAAGTCTCAAGCCCAATCTGAGATAACCCTGATGACATCATAAGGGTTATTTTTTCAAACTCTCTTTCCAGCTCCCTCTGGAGCCACAGAAGACATTGTACAACTGTTTTTACAGATTTATAATTTACTCCTCGTGATGAATAAACTGAACTTCATGTGTAAAATCTGTGGAGTGCCCCTTTAATTGCTTTATATAGTTTGTTTTCCCTGGCAAGCAGTATCGATACTGAGATCATCCTGGTGAAATATAATAAATTAATGTGAAATATGAAAGGTGCTTATTTAATTCATCAGCCTTATAGCTCTCATTTTTGTCTTTGGCAGCTGCAAAGTAGTTGTGACGTGATTTAAATAAAGTGAAAGTAGGAAAAATGGATATTAGAACCATCACATCAGTGTCACCATTCACTGTTTGCAGTGTGTGCGGAGTTTACCAGGAGCCATCCATTTTGTTTTTAAGGGTAATAGGCCAAGGTTGAGTACCTCGGCTATAGTGTTTAGAAGGGTTTGTGTGTTGAACCTGAGCGTGCCTGCTGCCTGGGAGGGAGGCGAGAGCTGTTTAAGGCAACCATGAAACCTCTTTGACACACTTTAGGAGTCACTTAACAATGGGCAGGGTGTGCGTGGTTAAGTGTGTGACTAATTTCTTTTAACACAGTGTGAGATTGAGAGACTCAGGGCCGGGGCGGGCGGAGCTGCTACTTGTTAAGAAGGTCAGAGGTCGGCTCTTCTTGAATAGACCCAGAAATCCCCAATCAATTACGCAATCACATACACAAACAGAAACACGTCTGCATATGAATGCACGTACAAATGCACACACACAAGAATCAGAGGAGTCTGTTATAAGCTAATACATATTTTGTATGAGCCACGGTGCTGCATACCAAAGAGAAATGGATATAATTCTGTGGGGGCAGTGAATCGACAATCAGTCAACGACAAATGGGAAGCACAGCGTCTGTAAACAGCCTTAACAGTTACAACCTAAACAGCAGCTTTCTCTGCTCTGGCTTTTGCTTTAAAACAACGTATCTGTGGGTCCATCTATCACTCTCTCCTCACCTCGCTCCTCCTGCTGCACCGAGACAGAAGAGGGGGATGTTTGAATCAGCTAAAAGTTTAAAAGCTTTATTATAAAGAGGAAATACAATTGCTCTCTTTCGTTGCTCATCTGTCTTCCCTCTGCTGTTGTCCGCTGTCCGTTGGGACAGCAGTGGCATTACTCAGCAAAACAGCAAATCTCCTCATCGGAGAAATTAATAAGTGAGATATGATCTAATCTAAGTTAAGGTGGAGGATCAATCGAGGGGAGCGCAATGAGTTTACAAAATGTAATCAGATTTCAGTTACCTCGCCATTAAAGTGTTTTCTTTAAGCAAAATGCTTCTACATTGTATCTAATGAGAAGGAATTAGTTTACAAAATGGCCTTAGCAATTATATTATACTCATTTGCACAGACTTGTTTCAATGTAGGAAGATGTTGAATGATTTATTGAGTTTTTAATGAAGCTTAAATGATAATTCCATGTACATTTCATATGTCTAACACTTATCTCCACACAGGTGACAACCACTTAACACAATATTTCAACACTTTATTCAAAGTTAGGTGTTAGACTGCAGGTTAGCTAACATATTTACATTATCATTTTGTTATGTCAAAAAATTTGTAAGCATTTTCTGTAATTAATAATAAATGTGCTGTGGTTGTGTGGCAATATGATTGCTGCAGATAGAATTTAGAATCATGCATTTTGCATGCACTAGCTGAAATTGTATCATGTACCTTTAATAATGAATGTCCTCTCTTTGTCATAATATGTTTAAAATGTGCTCACGATGCCTTTTTACATCCTCCAAGCCAAACGTCAACCTAAATCAGACATACAGCTATCCTACATCATACAATATCTGTTTGTTTTTTTTGCCCAATTTTCCTTCTTTCAGTTTTTTTTACTCCCTATCTCTCTCTCGTCCTCTCATTTCTTCCCTCTCCTCCCCCGTACTCGTTTCAGTTATAGGCCCATCCCGGCATCCACCCCAACAATATTTCACATCCTGATTTATTTTGGTCCTGGAGTCATGTGACCCTAAATATTGTAACTGACCCTGGGCGTATTGATCTCCCTGTGTCGGCTAGCACTGCGACTTCCTGCCTTATAACGTCCCTATGAAACCCTCAACAACCTATCATTATCAACATCATCATAATCATTTAGGAAAAAGAGCAATGCGCTCCATATTTATCTGTTTGTATGTGTGTGTTTATTTGTAGATGTGGGTACCTTTATGTGTGTATAGGCCTAGACTGCCGGGAGACTTCCCATGATGCACCTCTTTCCTCTCTCCTCCTCTCCCTCTCCATCTATACGCATTTGTATCCCATTATTGCATGTTATTATTTCGACATCTTCTCTCTCCTGTAGTTTTGTGCTTTCTCGTCGCTCTCGTCTCTCCTTCTGCCGCTTTCAGCAGGTATTTCTACCTCCAGAGCTGCAGAGTCTGGATCTGTGATTGTGGGCCACCTGCTGCCCCTGTGTTCCTGCTCGACAACTGCTACTACAATTATTATTATTAGTCTTATTATCATTAATAATTATTAATATATTAATATAATATTACCACTACCATTACATTATTATTATTTGAAAATAAATGCCACTGTTTCCAAGTGCTTGCTCATGGTGGGAATTGTTGGGTCTCTAATATTATTATAAAGAGTACAGTCTAGACCTGCTCTATAGGAAAGAGAGATAACTTCTGTAATGAATTGGCGCTATATAAATAAAAATTGAATAAAATTGTGTGTTTATGTTTATCTGCAGTGTGTCCATGTATGTTATGACCACAGTGTGTGTGTGTGTGTTTCTCTAATGATGCTATTTTGCCAGAGGAGAGAAGAAACCCCTGTCACCATTGTAATGAGGGGTATTTGTATCAGTTACCTGGCAGTGAACCACTCTGTTCTCCTCCCATCATGTCTCATTCCCACAAGAAAGGTGTGTGTGTGTGTGTCAGTGTGACGGTGCAAGCTTGCATTTGTAAGTACAAATGGGGTTAAAATACATGCTGGTGGCTGTGTGTGTGTGTATCTAAGTGCACATAAATGGGTAAAGGTACAAGAAATGTACAGGATATCATGGACACAGCACAAAATGGTGTGTGTGTGTGTGTGTGTGTGTGTGTGTTGTGTGTGTGTGAGAAGGAGAAGTGTGTCGAGGGTGGAAGAGACAAAGACGGTAAATTGAAAGGAAATGATGAGCGATGAGTCTGTGTCGCACATTAGTGTTGTGCAGTTTTTTTTCACCATGATTGTCTGTTTCCTTGGACCTTACTGCGTGTGTGTGTGTGTGTGTGTGTGTGTAAGTGAGTGTGTGTGTGCTTTGTGTAGCCTTAGGGTGCAATTTTTATCCTTATCTGTAAGTCCAGGAGTGTGACACGTCTCAGAAACGCCTTTAGAAATTTCTACATCTCTTGACCAGAGGCCTTAAAAAAAGTGTGTGTGTGTGTGTGTGTGTGTGTGTGTACTTTACACCTACAGCCTTGGTTGGGGCAGTGCATGTATGTATTGTATGTGTGTATATGTGCGCGTGTGTGTAGGGATAGTGGGGGTGGGGGTGGGGGTGGAGGTGAGGCCGTATCCATGGTAACACCCCACCGCCACCCCCACTGGGTCCTAAAAGACAAAGCCTCACACACTCACACACACATGCACACAGAGCACTACAGGGCCAGCTGAGCCAGATCAATATTTCTCCCCATTTAAAGAACAGAATTCAGAGAATGGCTTTTCAGCGCCCAGACTGCAGTTGTGCTTTAGACCTTGGGTTTTTACACTAAACACCCAATCTGCAAAGTGGCAAGGTTTTTTGTACCGACCCAAAATAATTCCTGGCCTGAATCTTTTTCTTTTCTTTCTTCTTACTGTATTGATGGATCCGTTGCTCTCTATCTTTGTCTGACTCTCTCCTGTCTTCCCCTCTCTCTATTTTCCCACCTTTACGTTGACCCTCTCTCCCAACCCTGTTTCCACTGTGTGAGTGACAGGGTCAGATTGCATTCAGCATCCCCGCTCTTTGTCCCACGCTGTGGCTGACCACAACTCAGGCCTCGGCAGGTCCCTCTCTGATCCCCTGGGGCGCCTGAGCTCATCTCTGTGGCTGAAGGGCTGGACTGGCCTTGGCCCAGTGGCCCTGCTGACTGCCTGCAGGCTGAGGGGAGGGGGTGCTGAGGGGCCGTGTGTAGGGGGTAGAGGATTGGGTCCTTTACTGCTGTCAGTGGGTGAAACAGAGGAGGGCTCCCTCTAGCACTGCTGAGCTGCTACAACAGGGGAATAACCTAAAAGGAACAGATCCTTCTAGTGCACACAAAAGAAAAGCAGAACCAAACAAAAGCAAACAGACTACTCCATGTGTGTAAGATTACTTTTTTCCTCCAAAATATAACATGCCACATGCCAGCTGATAAATATAGGTGCATGAACATGCATGTAAGACATGCATACAAGCATGCAGTCTCAGACACAAATGAATGCACAAACACACATAGAGAATCGCCTAAGGCTGATTGGTGCATCCTGTTTCTGAAGCAGCCATGGGAGGTTTCCGTGGCCTCTCTGGTTCGATATCTTGACAGCCCCAGTGTGTATGAGCATTGTGAGCACCTGCATTTCATTAAACATATACCGCGTAGCGGTCTATCACTCTCCTCCACCAAATGGAATAATTCATTGTTCCCTGATTTTGTTTGTTCAGAGCCTTCACAGTCATGAGCCTTTCGGTCTTTCGCCATCGCCGCTGAGACTGTGATCTGATTGAGGAAACTGATAATTGATTTCATCAGGCAACGAAGCAGTGGACCACTCGGAGCAGAGAGTGAGAGATTGGAGGGGACTGTACCTGAGTGGGTCCAATTTCTACATAATCCTCCACAATCATCCTCCAGTCATCACCACGCTACTGGCGAGCCTATGTGACACACTGAAGATTACTGTGCAATGCTCTCATTAGATGTTAACACTCAGTGACCTGTCAAGTGCTCTTGAACAAAGCTCCAGCAGCCTGTGGTGGCACTAATGAGAGAATGGTGCATAGATGGAGTGAAGAGAAAGTCAATCCCACACGCCGGTGAAACACAACTACACTTTAAAAAAAGGATGATCCAATTTTTAACATGTCACTGCAGTTTGACACGACACACTTGAAAGAATAAAGACCTGGTAACAGCCTGACAACACATATCAAAGCAGCACGTGTTGCTTTCTACACTGTAATCACATACATTAAAATCACACACCTCCTCTAAGGGTTTTACATACACATATTCTAGTAAATACAACTTTAAGAAAATCTCTTAATGTCATCCAACCTTCCATCCATTTTCTAAACATACATTTTATGTTTAAGGACACCGGAGCCTATCCCAGCATGCACTAGGCCAGAGACGGTACGCCATGGACAGGTCACAAGTCTATCAAACAAACAAACACATTTACAGCTACAGACAATTTAGAATGAATTTTCAGCTCATTTAACGTGCATATGGGAGGGAAATTGAGCATCTGGAGGAAACCCACACAGACACAGAGAGAACATTCAAGATCCACCAAAAATCTATCTTTTGCGTATCACTCGTCCTCCGTAGGCTGGGGAGGTGGCTGAATGGCTGATGTTGAATGGATTTCAGTTCAGTTTTTGTGGTGGGAAAAAGTATCAAAAAATCCACAGAAACTGAACAGGAATCCACTTTTCCACTGTCCATCCATATATGCGGTATGTTCCACTTTTTCATAATACTTGACTGTTGTGAGCCACATTTTAAGCCTACAGGGGGTTAGAAATGTTTATTATTCACTGAAAGGAGTTTCACTTTAACATCATGTGCAACATAATGTAACCATCAGTTTTGCACACTCCTTGCTGTTCTATTTTCTGCATTGTTTTTAGTGTATTTAACAATGAACTTTTTTGTTGAATTTAAATGAGATGAAATGTGTTTTGCTGTTGCTGTGAAATACAATATTTATTACTAAAGCAAGACAGCAAGTGATAACAGACCGAGTTACAACTGTAGCTGGCCTTGTGACAATAATGATATTTTCAAATCAATGAATGAATTAATCAGTTGACAAACTTAGGGGGATCCAATACAATCCAATACCTTGGAATTGGTGTCAGGAGAAAAAAAGTTTCATCGGTGCATCCCTAGTACTATCCCATTAACATATCAGGTTGTGTCATTGTAGGAAATGTTATAAATCTGCAGGACTGTTCTATTACAATATTGGATTTACAGCATTTTTGTAATAAAGTACCCTTATTTGTCATATATTTCATTCACTTCATTAGCCAAAAACAGACATTCTCTTCTGGTTTTTTAATCTATGAATTGGTTTTAACTGAATTTTGAGAAGATTTAATTACTATATCATAATATATATCATCATCATGATATAAAAGAGATGTTACTGTGACCGATCATGGCTTGGACTACATCACAGACAGACAAGAACCATTCAAAGATATAACGTATAGACTGGTTATTCACTGGTTATTAGATTTCACATCATTTTATTTCATTCTTGTAACAAACATAACCTTTTAAGGTTTGAAACAGCATCCTCCTTCCATGAGTAATGGATCAACAGTGTATGAATGCAGTCCACAAATGTCACTGAGTGCATGCCTCCTTCACTTTGCCTGTGACCTGTTAAGAGTGCCGTGTCTCTGAGCTATTTGTGGTGGTGCTTCTTCCATCAGCAGCGACCAAGGTTTTCTGCTGAAGGGACGAGCCAAGATATACAGACTGGGCAGACACAGCCATATTTCAGATGGGAGAGGGAGCCGTGTGTGCTCTCACACTCCAATACACACACATCAAGGCACACACGGACATGTATATCAGCACACACACAATGAGGGAGGGAGGGTGGTGGTGAAGTGGCAGGCTAAGGGGACAGAGTGAGGTGGGGCCAGGGGTTGTGTGACAAGGGGACAGGGACACGCCGTCGGTTGTGTGTGTCAGGGGTAGTGATGTTTCGGTGTGTGTGTGTGTGTGTGTGTGTGTGTGTGTGTGTGTGTGCGGGCGTGCTTGGCGGTGACACAGACACCTTGAGGTGTGGCAGACAGCCACCAGCTGCCTGTAAATAATTTGTGCTGGAGGAGGAAAGTCAAAACCAAGAGAAAACACTTCACAATGGCTTCACTTTTGCCAAATATTCTTGTATTGTAGGCTTGATGTTTATAATTCAATCTTCTTAAATAAAGCAACCCATGACGACAAGACATATTTTAGAAATGTGGTAAATAATTTAAATGGAGGCATACTTCATGCATTCTGTTCTGTCTGAGTAACCTTTCCAGATAATGATTCCACCTGTAGCAAATTGAATTCACTGGACATGATGCAACTGTCCATTAAAAAGTCTACAGTTCACAGACAGCGTTTCAGCAAAAACCAGTTCATGAACTCTCTGTAGACTCTGAAGAAGAGTTGGGGTGAGGAACTCACCCAGGGCATGGTATCAGAGAACCCAGTGGCCTCCATCTTTGAAAATGGAAGAAGTTTGAAATCTTGGAGACTCTGAGACCCAGAGTCTCTGTACATGAGTTTGGCTCAAGGGCGAAATCCTCACTCAGACTTTTGGGGGGACCGAGTGGGGAGGGAAGGAGTGAGACAGTGTGTGTGTGTGTTTGTGTTATCCAGGATCACCAGTGCTAGTTTTAGTGAAGTAAGTAACCCAAAGACCTCAGGACAACAGCTAGCGATATGGAGGTTGGCTGCTAGCCAAGTTCTGCAAACTTTTTTTCTCGCCCTGACAAACTCTGAAATAATGAACTTATATACAACATGCTGCCAACAATGTTGTTATGCAAGTGTTGTTTGAGTAATAGAATGTCTTGGTGCTCACCTCGAACCCACATCTTAGCAGTCAGATTTCTGTCTGCCTCTTTTGCCTCCGTTGTCTGTTTTTACCAGAAGGTGTGCACACACATACACACACACACACACACACACACACACACACACACACACACACACACACACACACACACACACAAACCGTGGCACAAATATGCACATGGTTTGGCTGGAGAAAGAAGAGCCTTACTGAGAGTGGTGACAATAACAGCCGATGGCCTCTCTGACAGAGCTTCAGAGTTGCTCTGTTGAGATGGAAGAAGCTGAGACACTCTCATCCGTCTGGTCTTGAGGGTAGAGGATGAAGGAGAAGGCACTCCTGAGTAGAAGTACACTTAAGAAGACTTGTAGCTGCAAGGACTGCCAGTGATGCTTCTGAATAAAGGATCTAAATATGTGTGTAAATGAGATTTAAGTTTTTAATGTTTCATAAATTGCAAAAACATATTACTTTAAACTGCAATATTTTCCTCCTTTGTCCAGGATATTCTTGCTGTAGCTCTGATTATGCAGCCCACTTCTCTAACATCAAGCTCACACTCTCTTCAGCTTTCCGTTTTCATTAAAACAACTACAAGGAACCTTCCATTTCTGTTGATTCTGGCTGGTGTTTCCACCACCTTGTGTCGTAAAGATCTTGATCTGGCTAGTGCGTGCATTTGTTTTGGAAGCAAGTGACAATTTTCCATGTGTGACTTGTATGTTCACCATGACTCATTAGTGTATTACGTCTGTCAGTGTTTTATTAAAAGCCCTTTTCACTGTGTTAAAGTGATGAATCTACAGATGAATATGGATAATTTTACACGGCAAAGTAATGTATGAGTAGAAATCAAAGCTGTCATTTATTGGCCTCCATCTAATCCTACAACAGGAAGCAGCTGCAGAAGGCGCAGCTATCATACTTTATTGTTTTATGGTTCTCAAATAAAAACATGAATCATCTGGCTTTCTAAAGTGCAATGTCTAATAACACCAGAGTGACTGTTTCTACCTGTGTCTGCACTCTGATGGAATCATCGGTGTGTGTGTTTGTGTGTGTACTTTGTATGTATTTATGTGTGAAAAAGAGACTGAGAGAAAGAGACACAGAGAGATTGAGTATGTGAGTGAGTGAAGGCAAAGCAAGACTAAAAGAAGAGTGAAAAAGAAACTTGTAGAGAGTGCGTGTGTGTATTTCTGCCAGTGTGTGTGTTGTTGCCCATCAGTAGATGCTGGCTGATTAAAGTGGTTCTGTGTAAGTGTTGAGCAGGGAGGAAGACTTCTAGATATACTGGTGACATCAGGCAAACTTGATTTACACACACAGAGACTCTCTACGGATGAGGACTAGGTGTATTTCACTCACTGTAAGTCACTCTAGGAAAGAGCATCAGCTGAATGCCTGAAATGTAAATGTATGCTGCCTGTATAATATACGCAAATGTATACAATAAAAAGACCAGAGCAGCTAACTTTGTGTTTTTCTTTTAGAAAACTAGACACTTTAGTGCATGAAAATCCAATTAGGGTGTCTGTTTCCTGAGATGGAACAACCGGCTGTCTGGCACCAACAATCATACCACGTTAAAAGTTGTCTGGGTGAGACGTCTCTCTCACTTAATTAAATGTTCATGGGCCAGCATTTTGTCATGGCTGCTTTGTTTGTTTGTTTTCAAGCTTGAATGTCTGAGGACGTATTGGTATAATTATGCTTGTTAAACATGTTCATCATATGCTTTCAAATTTTACAGTTTTCTATAAGGCAATTGCATATTTGCATGTATTTCTGTGTGTCTCTGTTCTCTTTGTGAACCACTTTCTAACAGTGTGTTTAGAATAGTGCTCCATAAATAATAAAACTAGGAAATGATTGTAACCTTATATCATTTTATCATTTTATAGAGTACAGCACCCATCACTTACTTACTTATGCCCCCCAGACTACATGCTACCAGCCAGATGACAGCCTGAACCAGCTGGCACACCTAAATGGATCAGAACTATCATTAATGATATTAGTTTCACCTGTGCTTTTCCTGCTATGACAAGTCAAAATATCTGTGAAGAAAAAGGTGTATTGGCATCAAAAATGCACATTATGAAAAACAGATAGTTATGTAGTGTGATATGGTGGGCATTTTGACATGTGAAAGCAGGAAAAGCACAGGTGTAATAATTACTGATGACTGTCAGGGCTTACTGATAAACCTAAATGGAACTGAGCCATAATTAATGTGATTGGCTACACCTGTGGTTTTGTGTATACTCTGTTTGACCACAGGTCTTAAAAACAAAACAAACAAGCAAACAAACCCTTAACAGTTCTGTGTGTTTTTGGCCCACAGAGCATGTGCATTAGTCCTTCTCTGGCTGAGCTGCCTGTGAACCTGCTGCCTCGCCTCACACATGAATCGTAAGGCACACACTGACACATAGTTCCATACTTGTGAGGACCTTTACTGACAAAATGCATTCCTGAGCCAGTAACCCTAACCTCAACCATCAGAACTACACGTCTAGCCCCAACCCTTAACCCAACCTTAACTTGAACCTAAACTTTCTGAAGTCTGAAAAACAGTCCTTGTTTTCCTCAGCCTTAATTTAAAAATGTAAAAATTCTACATATTTGTTCTTCTGGATGTTCCTCTTCACAGACAGGGGAAGATTCACAGTCTGTCAGTCTCATCACCTACCTTTCTCTGCTTTAAACTCATTTCATTTCTCTTCCATCTCCCATTCATCTGCCGCTCCCTCTCTTTCTCTGTATATATCTCTCTCTCCCTCTCTCTCCTCTCCCTCATCCCACTCCACTGCTGAAACATTCATCAATTACCCTCATCCCTCTGTGTTATCCTTCTCTCAATCTCCCTCCGTCTTCCCAGCCCATCCAGCAGAGTGGTTCCTCCCAGTTGGCTGCGGGCCACCCAACCCCGTCCCTGTCAGTCACCCAGCTCACGGTAGCTGTGCGAAGACTGACAGCTCCATGAGCAAATCAATAATAATCTTCAACCAGTGTAATGCTATATACCTGAGGATATCCCTTAACGCACCAACAGCTTCCTGGTTTTGCTCACCGTTTCATACATTCTGATTAGCATTTTCAGTGTAGTTGTGCTGTAATGAGTGGGCTCGGAAAAAACACAGAAGGTGAGTTGAGTGTGACGTAGACAAACAAGCCAAATGATGTGAAAAACAGGACATGTGCGCATGCTCTCAGGGACACGAGTATATCTGTTATGTGCATGAACATTCACAAAAACACACACAAATACACACTCGTACCCACACACCGTCCTGTCCTGACTGTCACTGAGGCTAAGGTCATCTCGTTTGATGTATGAGTCAACTCATATGACAACCTTCATATAACTCTCCTCTCCAAGAAAATTAACAGGAAGGGCTGAAGGACCGAAGGAGAAGACATGATTTTGTTCTTGTCTCATAAAAAATGAAGCATAATAAAACACACTTTCTGTGGCTGAGTCTTATTTCTGGACCTTCTCGGTCTTGAGCATATTTGTTTATTCTTTTAACCAAACTTTTCACTAGTTATTTGCCTCTGGATGCTTGTAATGCTGGGAGTCTGTAGGAGTTTAATCAAATTCTCTCTTTGTCTCTGAGTGTATCATTCTGGGATACGAATGTGATGTTTGTTTAAATGGAAATTTAAATTGCTTATTCCCCAGTCACAATAAACATCTCTTTTGCTACAGAGTTGTATTCACCACACAAGGATGTCCACCAAAAGAAACTAGCTGATTTCTTCAAATTCTGCACTGACAGTCAGTGTACTGCAGCCCACACAGTTTTCATACAGAGCTGCTTTTCATCTGGAAGAGCTAATAACAGAGGAGATACAACAAAATGTAGGGAGATTTGGTATACGAACCCTCAATGTATGCAGCTGAAAAGTTTTGCCAACAGACCTGTCTTTTTCGTTTTAGGTTAATTTAAAAATACCACATCACACTAGTTTCTTGTAAACAAACAGCAGTTCCCCAGCGTTTAGACCGAGCGGCAACCTCCGGGGCTAAAAAATGAAGCCCACGCTAAAAACTGCAGTTCATCGACTGGCCACTTGAGGCCAACTGGCTCCAAAATCAAGTCAATCCCCATAGAGTCCCATGTTAAAATGCCCAACTTCACAGCAGAATATAACATGTTTACAGCCCAGTACAAAAAACGTTTTTGTCTCTGTAGCTACATTAACAAAGCAATCTACCAGGAATGTGTGTTTGCATGTATTAATTGGCTTATGCAGCACCTTACCGGATGATGTTGCATTGTGTTGTGGCAAAAGTTGAGCCAGGTTCAACTTTAGCACAGTGGTTTCATTGAAATAAACGAGTGGGCTGCGCTTTTTCACGCAGTGCTGTTATCTTTCTGAACATGGCCTCAATGTTTCTTACCAAAATGCACTGTGTGTACTGTTGAGGTCTGACAAACTTTCCTATCCACATTTCTTGGTGCATCACCTCCACCAACTTGTCAGTCAATGGAATAGCATAAAAAACAGTCAGCAAGAATGTATATCGCACCACCCGCATGCTGGTGCACATACATGTGCATCCTTGTGCTGGTGCTAGAAGAGAACAAGATACAGCCACTCATCAAAACAGAGCTCCATACTGCAGTTTGTGGTCAAAAACTTCAAATACAGTATGTTACACATACGCATAGTAAATTACTTCACCCATCTTCCTCTCTTTGTCTACACCTCCGCTTCATGTGTCAAGAGGATTTGAGAGGAGCAAGTGGTCCTGCTATTTTGTAAAGCAGAGTAGAGAGTTGACTATACACGAGGAACTCCTTCACTCTTCTGCCTTTTTCACACCTCTTCTTTCTCTTGAGTTAATCCACTTGCCCTCACTCAGCTTCCCCTGTGTCCAGGTCCCTCAGATACTATCTCCATCTGCTGTAATTATAGAGACCCCCACCCCCTACTCTGTCAGCCTCACAAACACATACACACACATAAGACACTGCCCTCTGGTGTAATTCATGCTGCCTAGGGGGTCATGGGAGATTATGAGTGGGATCGATCAATGTGATGGTTCACACACACAAACGTTCGCACACACATGCACAACCTCATCATCAATGAGGGCCTCCTTACCTCCCCTCTCCTACTGAGGGACATCCTGCAGCTAATGAGGACACACAAACACCGCTGACTCTATCGACCACCTTAGCTTAACAAGGTACTTCATATATGGACCCGCTGGAAGACCATCAGCATGAAGACTCCCTACTCCACACCTGCTACACCACCGGAAAGTGTAGTTAAAGACACAATTAGCACACAATAACACAACGTCCAGGTGAAGTCTTCACTCTCCCACTGCTTTCACTTCCTGGACTCTTCTTGGTGTTTTTCTTCCTTAGTATGTACTTTACATCATACCAGAGGATGTACATAAAAATTCAAACTAATTTTAGCATTACAACCTGCAAATCATTTACATAAAAAACGTCACTTTTACATCTGTCACACACAACCCAGGTGCTGATTACACACATTTGTATAGCATTAACGCTTTATTCACTGAAGGATGAATGGAGGATTTCTTCTTCAGGATGAGGATTTGTGATGGTAGAGTGCAGGACAAATCACCATTGAGAAATTTCATGTCTCACTGCGCACCAAATCTCTAAAAACACTACATCATGAGTTAAAGGAGCTTTCTGGAGAGAACAATTTGTTGTGGATCCAGTTTGTTCAGGTTTGTCCACTGGGATTATCTCAGGTTCACTAAAGAAACTGGATGCAAAATGTGGTATTTATGCTATAAAACATATTCGGGCATAAATAGCACATTCAGCATTAGAATAGGCTGGTAGAAATGAAAGGATGTGGACATTGGAGTTGTTAATGAGTGGATGTTTACCTTCTGTTCTGCCTACCTGCTTCAGTTGAACTTTAATTCAAGTTTTCATTTGTTTCATGATCCTGCTTGTTCTGTTAAATATTAAAAATTGCAGTTTTTATAAACAGTCTGTGATAAATACATTGCATTTCCTGTGGCTGCTTCACAATAAAAGCCACCTCGTGTTTTGCCAACACAGGTCAGAGCTGTATTAAGTTACCTCTAATGCAAACAGCTGTAGGAAAACTAACAGCAAACAGTAGGCTGATAACGATAACATTGGATTACGTGCTGCATAGTTTCCTGTGAATCCCTCATGCGTACGTAGGCAATTTCAGTGCAGCGCAGGAATGGCGGACTCTGCCACTAAAAATAAAAAATAATATGTAAAGAGATAATTACAGAATGAAAATGCATCTAACGGCAACTATAAATAGTGTCCACATAGTAACATCATTCGTGCAAATTCTAAGGATTATAATTTAAAACTTAATAAACTTTATCTTTTATTTTCTTCTTTTTTTTAGCCATTGACTAATCCTTTAATATGATGCATGTTTGAAGATGGCAGGTCGAATATTTGGTATTGTCACATTATTATTTCATAACATGTGAACATCTGATTAAACTAATCTGACTTCACACTGACTGATTTCACATTAGACTTAGTGTGTGACTTCGCTGTTTGCATTTAATCGTGTTTCTGTGTGTGTGTGTTTCTATGAGTGTGTGTGTGTGTGATGTATGGATTATGGAAGCTGACTGCTGGGGTCCAGAGCAGGTGTCAGGTTGCTGCTGGGAACATGAAAGAGTCTCTGAGGAGGGGGGGGGGCTGGTTGGTAAATCTGACCTACAGAATCAATGTCCTTATGAAAGAACAAATGACAAGATCAGAAGAATGGCTAACATCTGTAACAGAGGACAGGTACAGTAGAAAGCACTGACACAAAGAAAAAGGAACAACTATTTGATTCAAAAATCTAAACAAAAAAGTCTCATCTTTAACAATAATGTATACACTCTCCTCTTGAGTGGTGTCTGCACTGATGGAATTTAACCTGGTTGTAATGACATGTGGATTTATAGCATGCATAACCCAGGGAAAAGCAGCTGAAATGGACACCCTACTGCTATAAATATTTTCTGTTAATCAATAGGGGACAAAATGTTAAGCAAACTAGTCATTTTTACTTTGCACTTATATTTACATGCAGCACTCTCAAATCAGGGTCCATTTGTGCTACTCACTTATCAACTAATACGCCAAATGTAAAATGATGAATCACTTGGTGAACCAAAAACAATAGATAAATGTAACATGAACAAGAAGTCCTTAAAGTTCTCAGAAAAAATGGAAATTTGAACATGTACATTTCCTTGACAACTGGGCAACTTCATCTGTGGAGGATGACTGTCTGAAACGATCAAAACCTTCAGAACAGCTACTGAGTGGCCACTACGGTGAGATTGTTTTGTCAATAAATAAGTGAATCGAACAGGTCACCATCCTGTCATTTTTGCTCTCAAACATGTTTGAATTTGTCACTTGAAAAGGTTCAATAAATCAACAAGTTTCTTATATTTGACACACACTGTAGACTGGGTGGGAGACATGGTGGTAACACAAAGGTTCCCTTTCAAGTCTTCACAAACCACCACCAAGTACACTGAATGTTATATGGCAGTCTTGAAAAGCTCTTGAAAGGCTCAAGCGATTTAACTGAAAGAAAAGTGCCATCTGCATCAGCTGTCAACAGGCGTGACATTCATTTAGACCTGCTGATCGTAACATCGGATCACATTCAGTCACCACACAATGCACACAAAAGGCAGCGATTCAAGACACTCAGATAAAGACCTACAGACCCTGAGTGTGTTCATCTTCAGTGTGCTGGCGGGGGACCAGAAGACCACTCCTCCTCCTATATCGACATTGTGTGCCCTTTCAGAGCCCCCCGCCACCTTGGTTTCCTTTATCACTGGGTTGGATGGCTCTGCAGCAATCAGTGGGGTTCCCTCACTACAGGAGCAGGGGCTTTCTCTACCTAAAGGTCAGTAATGTTGCCCAGAGGCTTCCAGTCCTCGGTCCTCAGAAACTGAAGGCCAATATTGTCACAATTGCAGGTGTTGCACCAAAGCAATGGCAGGTACAAATGCTCTCACTAAAGGTAAAGTTTAGTTTAGTTTTACTCCCGTAACTCAGTGAAGGGTAAAAGAAGAGTGAATTGTCTTCATTGTGAAGCTGGCAATACAGCTGGATGTAGCTTTCTGCAGAAAAGAAGAGAATATTTTTCTAAGATGTTAAATGGTATATGTAAATATTCTGAACTGAGGTGGGCACCACAACTGTCCTTGATAATATTAGTCTGGCAGCTAATGCTAACATTAAGAGGCAAACACTAAAGGATAGTTTCAGGTTTTTTTCTATATTTTTCTATAACCTTTATTCCAGTCATGGGAAAAAATTAACATTAACTATCCGTTAATTAATGCTAACATTATAAGAGGCAAGCACTAAACTCTTAATGTTAGCATTAGCTGCCAGAGTAACATTTGGAAGCTAGCGTTAGCTGGCTAACGGGGTGGCTAACAATGAAAATAAACTCTTCAGCAAGATCTAAACTGATGACAAAAATGTCAGATAGAACCTTAAAATTCCAAGGTGACGATTTGCCTGTGCAGTTACTAGGGTCCTCCTTGGAGAACAAACTATCTTTTAAGGTAAAATATGAATAAAATGTGGCACAAAGTGAACAAAAACAGAAATAGAAACATCAACCTTTTGGTTTTTTCCCATCTTTATAGGCCTATGTTATAAGTATTAATGACAAAAGCTGGAAATGTAGAGCAGCACATCACAGTTTTGAAGAATTTAACAAATCTATGAGGTTGGAAACAAAACCATCATCATTATCTCAGGTTTGGATTCAAATAGTCGGCTCAGGTGTGGAAAACCCTTAAATTTACTAGAGTCTGTGTTTCAATTGTTGAGGACCCGTTTCATGTATGTTAAACAAAGAATTCCTTTACTTAAACAACATACGATAGGGTGACTCCCGGATAATTAGTCATTTTGTGAATGTGGCCTGACAGTAATAGAGAGAGGAAACTGGCAAATGCAGGTAGCTTGGCGTTTTGCAGCCACAGCAGTTGTAATGAAACCACCTAGTTAAGTGAACACGGCTGTAATGAAGAGTGGTGATTAGCGAGCGAGGCCCTAACAAGGGCGTGTTTATTGAGAGGCAGTTGGGTGAAAGTGTTGCTGAAAGAGAGGGAGAGAAAAGTGGGGGAGGAAGGGGGAGAGAGAGAACTTATAGGCTGAGTGATGCTGCCAGAGCCAATTCATTACGACTGCAGCTCTGTCAATCGCTGCTCATCTCCCGTAGCAGTAGACCACTAATGGAATTAGTCCCTGTCACACACACACATGCGTACACACACACACACACACACACACACACACACACACAAACACACAAACACACACAGCAAGAGAGACACAGAGAGAGACAGATACACATACACAAACACACACTGCATTAACACAATGGGTCCTGCAGATATATCTCGGTGTCAAAGCTCTTGCAGCCCGTAAATCCTTGGAGGTCAGCTGGGTAGCCATGCACACACACACACACACACACACACACACACACACACACACACACACACACACTGTGTGTTATCAAAATAACCACAAAATAATGAAAATATTCTACCATTTACAAATGACGTTTGAAATGAAGTCAAAAGCAGAACAAACCTCCTCAAACCAGCATGAAAGATCTGGTTAATCTCAATCACAAACTCTCTGGTAAATAATTGATGAAACATTCTGTATATCCAGTCCAGGATGAATCTGAACTGTGTTAGGTTTTCAGTGGCACACAACAAGACGATGTCTTTGACTGAGAGCTGGTTATCTGATTTGATCGAGTAGAGGTCAACACCAGCCGGCCAGTCCTGAGGACAGATCACCCACCCCCTCCCTCCCTCCAAACCCCATCACCCATCCTTCCTGACCATCCCCCCCTCATCTCCTCCCCTCCTGTCCACTCCGTGGCCTCCACCTCCTCCTCCCTCCTGCTCTGAGTGAGCAGTCATTAGATTACACCAACGGTCATGACCGTAAGGATTCTCCATCACTTTCCAGTAAACTCCATTCCCTGAGACATAACCAGACCAGCAGGGCAGGAACACACATCCCAACCTGAATGCATGTTCCTGGGTGTTTTATACAGGGGCCTTGTTGCATTTTTAAGCTTAGATGGAGCTCTCTGGTTTGTGTAATGCCAATTTACACTAATATACATTGTGATTCTCTTTAGCACACACACACACACACAAGCTGAGGCTTGTCATCGCAGGCTGCTGTGACAGAAACCCTGCAGATCTGCCGTGATAGGCAGACGCTACAACATGTGCTCCATCACAGCAGGGTGGTATGTTTTTATGGTCAGCTACCCCCACCCCTGTAAACCCAACCTCTTTCCCTCCTTTGCAGAGGGTCAGAGAGTGAATCAAAGAGAATTGTGATTGGGTGGCTTTGACTGGATGACCTCAGAGGTCAAGGGGGAGCGACCCCACAGACCTGGTGAAGAGTCAATTCTCCCCAGGTCAAAGGTCGGAAGTAATGCCCCCCCCGACAGCTTCTGGGGCAGGAGCATCAGGGGGACGAGCTATGTTTCAACATGCCTGGGTGACACACACACACACACACACACACACACATCATAGAGATTGGAAGTGGAGAGGTGAGTGTGAAGAGCTTGATTGGGAGTGAGCAAGGGTGATGGGAGGCGGTGCTGCAGGGGAGAAGGTGGTGAGGAGGATGGGCAGGATGGTGGTTGGTCCTCTGAATGCCTTTGACCTCTGCACTGACCCCCTGCTGAACACTCCCCTGCACTGACTGCTAGACAGTAATGATTGTGTTTGTGTTCACGTGTGTATGTACACATGTTAGCTTTGGTGTTTTCATATAGCTTTAGGCATATACAAATAGACAGGCACACAGTTTGATCTATCTATCTATCTATCTATCTATCTATCTATCTATCTATCTATCTATCTATCTATCTATCTATCTATCTATCTATCTATCTATCTATCTATCTATCTATCTATCTATCTATCTATCTATCTATCTATCTATCTATCTATCTATCTATCTATCTATCATTTGTTCTCTTTTCTCCCAACTATATACTCTCGCCAACCCAATCTATCCCTAAACTCTGCTCAGAAATACACTTTATCTCTCTCTGTCAGAATCAGGAAAACTTTATTACACATATAATAAAGACATACACGTAGCGTTTAAAAGAAAAAAAAAAAAATTTTTTTGCCCATAGAGTGAAGTTTCGTTGTAAGGTGCAAATTTGTGCAAGTGTTAGCATAATAATTCCTTCGTAGCTTGTTTATCATGTTAATGGCATTTGGTATGAATGATGTTTTGAATATATTTGTCCCGGCAAGTGGGTTTTTATTGCAGTGGCCTGTGGTGTAAAGGGTCAATCTCTCTGCCCTCTCTCTTTTTCTCTTGCTCTATCTTTCTCTCTCATTGTTAGGACAGGTGAACCTAGACTACTGAAATGAGATAAAACCAATGAAACCCAATACAGTAAATAGCAACAGGAGGTGGTCACAGTCAACATCAGCCCAAACGAACACTTTTCTTTCACTACATAGTGCAATGATATATTATGGCATGGTGGAAATTCAACTTTGCAAACTACTTTGAACTAGCAGAGAGGTACTTAGATTCTAGTTTCATAGAATGATGCAGGAAGCAGCTACAGATGTTGTTCTACTTTCATCTTGGAGGTATATTCAAACAGGTTTTCAGCACTGATGTATGCTGGGGTATCATCATGTATATATCAGAGCATGATGAAATTATATCTTTATATGTTATGATGGTTTTGATACATGCAGATTTTTAACAGTAATTTTTGGGGAAATAAAAAAGAGATCTATCTATCTATCCATCCATCCATCCATCCATCCATCCACCGCTAGACAGCAGTAGTCCCTGTGACTGGATCTCAGGGGACTTTTTGTGGCAAGTAGGAGGCTAGGAGGTTGTTTTTAAATCAACCACAGGACACTGTTGATTGAATAATTAATGTGTGCCTTCATGTAACAGGGAAACCCCACACTCACCACAAAAAAGACACATTCCGTCTCCTTCCCTAACCTCTGTTTCCACTACATTTCCAAGAACTGCTGCCACAAACCATGAACACACCATCAAATATATCCATCCATCCATCCATCCATCCATCCATCCATCCATCCATCCATCCATCCATCCATCCATCCATCCACAGGTCCACTGAGGCAATATGGCTGACTGTCCTCCCCTCCCCCTCCACTGGATTATTTCTTGCTGTGGCTGTTTCTGTCTCTCCTCCCTTCTCATCTGATCGGTTCCACTCACCCCTTCTTCTCCTCTTGTGGTTAGCTGTCTTTGACCTTTGCTCCCTTGTGTGATCATGCAAATGCGGCACACACTCCCATGCACCCTGACAAACACCCTGACACACTTCCTGACTCACACACACACACACACACACACAAATATCATCTGGGCGACTGAATGTTCTTGACAGCGTGGAGAAACACAGCTGGTTTAAAACACAGTGAGATGAGACTTTAATGTGTGTGACCAGGGACTCCTGCTGGCATCCGAACACTAACTACTAACAATGGAAACATACAGATGCACACACACATGCACACACACACACACACACACACAAAGACCACAGTCACGTGTGCACAAAGCATCGATGTACAGTACATTACACATGTCCCTGACACACAAATACATATAGATTCCAATCTCTTTTATACACACACACACACACACACACACACACACACACACACACACACACACACACACACCACATGTTCTCACACACTGCAGTCACAATGGCAATCAGTGTTCTCAAATTCACACATTGGGCACACATTCTGTACATGTACACACATAATGCATGCATTCATTACATGTGCACTGTCCTTGTCCTTGTGTATGCGAATGTGTGCAGATGCATGTACGTAGGTTGTGTGTGTGTGTGTGTGTCTGTGTGTCTGTGTGCGCACAGCCTCCACAGTGAAACACTGCACCAGAGAGAGATTGGAATCAATACTTTCTGCTCCGTCATTTGTCACATTTTTACAAGGCTGAAGCCATCTGAACACCAGTCTATTCTACTTTGGCGTCATTTATCAAATTGCCCCACCTTGCAAAGACGCACACACACCACACACTCACATTCACACACAAACATACACAGCCACATATTCAAGCACAAACATATGCAGCCAATCACCCAAACTTTTTGGCCATAATTAAGACATAACAAATGCATACCTGGCTACTGTTTATCACCTTGAACATTAGTAAACTGTTGTCTGTTATGGATGAGGTAGGATTCTTGCTTTATGTATCTTTGAAATAGAAAGGTAAGAGAGAACCCCTCGTGGCTTCTTTAATTGACCATTTTCTAATGACCGCACTCGGAGTTACTGTTACGCCTGTCATGCTTTCCATTCTCACACGGCACATAATGCGGTTTACAGTGACAACGGAGGCAGATTTACCATCAAAATTCTTGGTAATTTTTGCAATAAAGGCTGTTTGATTTCAAAAAGAGGTAGACAAAAGTAGGCTTCTTATTTCTAGCCTGCGACCAATGATTCGGCTGAAATAACAACTGTTTTTGGCAGATTTATAGAAGAGACCAGTTAGAGGCGTGAATCAGAGTGGTAGCGAATTCAAACCACTTCGTTGTTACAGTTGAAAACAAAACACGGAGCAACAGTTGCGGAATTCACCTCACAACTGAACCAAAATTTAAAAGTGAACTGATATAAGCTGCAGATTGTGTTTTTAGTGTTCTCAGCACCATCATCTTTAGCTTTCACCATCTGTTAGCAGTGCACTTTAAGCTCAGTGATTAGATGTCTCTTGCCAAAATGCATCTTGGTAGTCGCAGTTAACGTCTACTTTGAAGTTTTTATGTACACAAGCTTGTACCTTCGACTTTTTATCAAAGAACCAGATATTTTCTAATGCAGTTCTTTTGTACTGATGATTTTAATGCCGATCCAAGCCATAGAAGAGCTCCAACTGTGAGTCACGTAACATTGTCTAGGGGAAAAATTAATGGGGCTTAGGTTAATCAGGTTAATAACTTCTCCAACTTCGCAACTCCATTGTTATGTCTGGACTGATGATCTTCAGTGCTGTGCATTTGCAAAATATTCTCCTACAATTAGATTCCTTTCCCATTTGTGCAGCTGGTGTCTGTCTTGTCTTCTTTAAGTTCTTGAAATTGTCTCATACTCTTCAAACATCTCTGCTTTCAAAATGCATTTTAAATATATGCTATGACTTTGTATGAAGTTGCACTTCTCTTTTTCCAAGCCCATAAATTATTTTTCCACAACAGCCTTGACTGAGTGCATGGTGAGTGTATAACAGGATCTTGGAAGAGATTGCTCCACTAACCAATTTTCCTGAACCCTGTGGTAGTATTCCAAAAAGCCAGATATGACTTTATTCAATTCATCCACAAACGATAAAGCAATTTGGCCCCGACCACTTTCCACTGCCTTACACATGGGCCGCCACACTCATACACGCAAGACACACACACACACACATCCTTGTACTTCTATCTTTGTGAGGACCGTCATTGACATAATGCCCTTTGAAATTGTGAGGACCAGCCAAAATGTCTTCACTTTCCAAAAATGTCCTCACTCTGTAGGTAAAAACTTGTTTCAGCCCTCACTATGTAGCAAGAACAAGTACACACACACACACACACACACACACACACACACACACACACACACAGACTAACATCATACTGAAAGTGCAGTTAATCCAGACAGTTCTACAGTAAGCGTCCTCTGGAGAAGGCTCTTATTCCGCTCAGTTTTCCAGGAAGGTTTAAGCAACACTTAAGCCTGGATGATATGTCTAAAATATTGTATCATATTTTTCTACACTTAGCTCAGCATTTCACAGTATTAAAGTTTTTTTCCAATAAAGGCATTTTATTTAAAAGTACATGATCTTGGATAGGGGTATACGATACATCAGGCCTATTGTGTTCATGTTATTCCTCAATAATAGGAGATAGATTTTTTATATCAGAGGTCTATCATTTGATTGATATCATTGATTGGCCTGCTTATTTCATTGGTGCCTATTGGTCATGAAACAGTAGGGAGCGTTTTCAGGACAATCTGTAGGGATGGAACAGGAGGGATGTTATCATGATGGTAGTGGTGAGTGCTGTCTAACAGGTTACTCCATAATCTCCCAGAGGTGTTCAGTTGGGGTGAGATCTGGTGGAAGCTTCACATCATTTTCATACTCATCAAACCTTTGAAGTGAGCCCTCGTGCCATGGATAGAAGATATTTATTTTTGTTTCCTTAAACCCCCTAAATGCCCAGTCCATAAAATTAAATATAATGTCACAATTTAAACTATGTATCTCAGAATTTGGTAATTTAGAATTTTTTAGATAGACTAAAGAATTAAATGCTCCTTAAGGGTTGAGAAAATGTGTCTAATAAAACCCTTTGAATTCCCATTATCTTGAAAATGCAGTTTCACAAAGCTTGAAACAAGTCTGTTTTTCTTAGCTCAAGAAAAGCTGACATTTTGTAGACACATGGTCTTCACATGACAGCGACAATAATTAGATATGTTTCATTTGCTAGGGTAGGTAACGTGCTTCAGAAGCAATTTTTGTTGTATTTGTTGACATTCTCTTTACATCCCAACAACAATCAAATCAAATGCTCTGAAAAAAAATGGTATCTGTGGCTGTCGCAGGCGTGTAATAAGCCCATCCAATGATTGGCTGTCCTACCTGCCTGTCTACCTGCCCACCTGTGCACTCATTGCGCATGAAAATGTGCTTTGGGGGAGTGGCTTTGGAGGGAGGCCTGAAGGGAGGGTGAGGATAATTTTTTCGATTGGATACTTTCAAAATCTAGCTGTCTCTTGCTAGTTTTTCCAACATTACCTACCCTAGCTATAAGGAACAATAAATGTATATGTGAAACCACAGTACATCATCTATATAAATCTAACTGCACTGTACTGTTTGTCACACATCTTGTCTCAGCATCCACTGTGGGGGACCAAACGGACAAGTGAAGCCAAGTCCAAACAGTAGGAGGAAAAACAGCTCAACACAGACCCAAATGACACTCTGCCTGTGGAGTCCCGCACAGTGCTACACCTATATGCTTCATAGAGTGAGACATGACGACTGCAGTGTTAGAGAAAAAAAAATCTCCCTTCCTGAAGGCGATATTCAGGCCAGCCCTTTTGATCTGCCCTCAGGCCTGCTGGTGGGTATCTCATAATGAGGGGGCGGCCATTGACTATATCCTCTGCCTATGTGATTCTTATTGGTGACATGCGCTAATAGGATTCTGCAGTTTGGAATTAAAGATCACTGGACAAAGGCTGGAGTAGTTTGATTATGAGGGATGTAAAGTAAGGTGGTGGTCTTTTCTGCTAATAAGTACTAAATATATATTTGGGCATTTAGGAATTAGACATGCACTTATCTAAGGTGCCACATTAGAATTTTTGTCAATTTCCAGATCATTGCAAAAAATGAAAAGTAATGTGAAGTGACCAGAACTTGGTTTACAACTTTGACAAAGAAAACCGAATAATATATATAGAAACTCAAAAGTTAAAGAAAATCATCCAACACCCTGATGGACATTTTTGTGTATGTGAATAGTCTGTCTGGATCAGTGCCACACTTGACAGAGGAGAGATACGGTAGTTACCAAACAAGTTAAAGTGAAGGTAACACCTCAGACCACTGGGACTGCGACTGAACATCTCACACCTCTTCTTTACCAGGCCTGGAACAAGACGACAGGCTTTCTCCATTTACACCCATTGATTCTGTCATTGACATGTGTTTGAGTCTTGTTTGGCTAAAAGTCGAACTTTAGGACACATCAAACCATTCAATTCATGTTCTCAACCTCTGTGATCGAAAACTCTCCTTTTATATCCTGGTGAGGGAGACAATGGGAGCACTCAAGACATGACAACATCAAACCAAAAGGTTTTTTTTCTTTAATCTAGAGTGACCATGTGCATAGAAACCAGACTTGAATGGTGAAAGATAAAGGTATTACATGTTAAACATAAATATATCTAAATATATATATAGGTATAAATTGGTAAGCAACCCTGGCCTGCAAGTGAGAGCATCATTGAGGCCTCTGTCCTGTGCATTTGGTATTGTTACTGCTCAAAAGTAAGACCATAGCAAATGGCAGATGGTGTATTTTTTAACAGTTAATTAGTACAATGATGATAAAAAAAAAATTAGTTTGGAGAAGCAGATGATATGATCACAATTCTACTGTATTTCATGTTGTAAATGGTTACATCGTATCTTAAAATGTGACACAGCAGTGTTTGCTTTGTAATGCATTTCAAGAACAAAACGTGAACCGCTGATTTTGTATGTTTTTTAAATTGGAAAGGAGGCTGTGATGCACAGGATTAACACGGTCCGGTAATTCAATGTATCCCGCATAAACAGGCAGAATACCGAGTCATAACAGACCAGTCGGATGTGTGTAGAGGTGTGTGTGGCTATTCTGCTTGGTCATTTGCATGTAATTTAATCAAGGTAAACACAGTGAACGGCCGCATGTAATGGCACTGCGCCCTGACGCGGCAGATCTCCAATCAGAGGCTGCAGATTTGTCAACATATCTGTCCTGCCTTCATATGTTCATATGGCTGAAGGGATTTAATGACCTGGAGGAGGTTTTCATACATTCTAAAGGAGCTGTGGACAACAGATACCGAAAGAATAACTCATATTAATTTATAGAGAAATGCAGACTGCTTCACCGGCGTTCCTGATTAAAACACATCAAACGTTATTTTTTGATGCTGGTTTAAACACATCTACTGATTGTGGAGTGTTAATTAAAATAGTAGGTTCTGAGACATCGATTCTCAGCATAATGTCTAAGACACATTTTCCACCAAAATACCAACAACTCACTTTGTGCTGCCTCATTGGAATGATTCTCCCATCTGTTTGCGCCTCTCCTCCTTTTTCCAGAACAGCACACTCTTGCTGATTTGTACGAAAAAGCAATCCACCACTTGTGAAATCTAAGGAAATGGCATGTTGAGGGTATTCAGCCCGAATGTTGTCAATCCTGTTATCCACTAAATGAATAATCTGGTAATAATTTACTCCACCTGAGTGTAATTTATACATATTTGCACATAACTGTTGATATTCCCACACGTCATCTGTGTTGTGTCACAACACTTTTTAATGCAACAACAATAAAAACTGTATTGTCCCGGCTCTTATGTTTGAAGGAGGCCGTTGTGGTGGTGGTGGTGGTGGTGGGGTGCTCAGGCGTGACTCTGTAAAGTGGAATCATCTTTCCTTTGAAAGGACAGATAGTTAGAACTCCTCTTTGAGAGTGATCGTTAAGGATAACCACTAACACCACAGCCTGTGAAGAGACAATTACCCGCAATCACACCGGCCGCCAGTGGAGTGGCATTTTATGCAAGTGTTTGTGTGTGTACGTGTGTGTGTGCGCGTGGAGGTTTGTTCGCCCCTTCGCTAGGCATCTGGATGGCCCCCGTCTGCCCAGCCAGTCATCTGTCACCATTACAGGACAAAGGCAGCAGCGTCTCAGGGCCATTACTGAGATTGCTAGAGATGATTTGGAGTGTCCTCCTCAGCACCGAGAAAATCATTTCCTCACAAAGAGGCTGCCCCTCGGCTCTGCGGGCCCCTGCCAGCCTACGGGACAAACTACAGAGCCTCCAGGAGTGATGGACATACACAGAGCGGGAGAACGAATCAGAAAACAGTCAGAAAAGAAAGCTATAGAGAGCAACAGATAGTGGGACAAAAGCTGAGCAAATGAGAAAGCAGAGAGAAAAAGACGAAAAATTACTTAATGGGATTTTAGGGAAGAAGAAGAAAAATGGATATAAAGTGAAATCTGCCAGGCTGTAATGAGAGAAAAGTAAGTGTGGAATGAAGTTGAATTAGCCAATCTCTAACACACTTCCTTGATTTGGTTCATGCATTGAACTCTGTTCCTTTCATCTCTCGTTTCCCCCCCTCTATCTCTCATCTCGTTCTTCCTCTCTCACTCAGTCTCCCACTCTCTCCCTCTCTCTCTCTCCCTCTTTCCCTCTCTCACACACAAACTGCTGGCCAGATATGTAGCTTCATTTACAATCTAGCTGACCTTGGCTGGAATGTGGATGAGTGTTTAAAGATCAGTGTTGTGAAGTGAGTACAGTTTGTGTGTGTCGGTGTGTGTGTGGACAACTGGTCAGTGGCTGGAGTGTTGCAGTCACCCCCTTCCATCTCTTCACCACACCACACCAAACCCAAACCCACACACACACACACACACACGCACACACACACACCTCTGACACACAGAGATCATGATGAATTGTCCTCTCTGCAGGCCCAGATTGTTTTTAAGGTTTAATTCAGTTTCTTCCTGTGCTTGGATGAGCAGCTGTGTGTATGTGTGTGTGTGTGTGTGTATGTGTGTGTATAGATGAGTGTGTTTGCACCTCTGCGTAGGTGTGTCACAGTATGTGTGTGAGCTAGAGAAGCAGAGGAGAGAGGGCGAAAGAGAGAACAAACAGGCGTTATGGATCTCAGGTCTAATGTACTCCAGCAGGTCAGAGAGAGGGGGACTCCAGTCGCCATGGAAATGACAAAACCTGATCAATACTCAAGGTTACGACCTCTAAACTGTGACCCCTCCCCAAAATTCCCATCTCTCCTGCCCATTTCTCTCCTCACCCCACCACATCTATCTATCTATCTATCTATCTATCTATCTATCTATCTATCTATCTATCTATCTATCTATCTATCTATCTATCTATCTATCTATCTATCTATCTATCTATCTATCTATCTATCTATCTATCTATCTATCTATCTATCTATCTATCTATCTATCTATCTATCTATCTATCTATCTAATCCCAACCCTCTTCTGGTCAGCTCAGCTCCCTCGAGGCCTCTCCAATTGCATTTGTTCTCTTTTGTCCCAACTATATCATCAAGCATTTGCCATCCCAATCTAACTCTAAACTCTGAAACAGACTTTTCTCTCTCTGTCCCACTCTTTCTTTTTCTCTTGCTCAGTCTTTCCCCGAATGTATATATATTTATATTTAGGACAGGCAAACCTAGTCCACTAAAGTAAAACAAAACCATTAAAACCCAATAAATGGCAATGGGAGATTTTCAAGGTCAACATCAGCCCAAATGGAAACTTTTCTTTAACAATACGGTGAAATGATAAATCATGGTAAGGTGAAAATTCAGCTTTGCGAACTACTTTGAAATAGCAGAGAGGTACTGTTTCCTGGAATAGTTGTTCCCAAAATGGGTGCCACAGCATCCCTGGGTGCCTTGAGTATAGGCCAAGGGTGGAGATTTGTTCACTTTCAAATTTTAACAGATCAAGAAATGAGGGAATATTTAACATTTTCATATTACATTTTCAAACATATAAAAAACGTATTAAGTTAATTCATATATTTGAGTTAATTTACTAAAAATATATTTATAATGTTTATACATTTAACTATTTACATGTTCACAAGTTTAATCATTTTCATCAGCAACTTTGAAACAGTTACAGTAATCTGCTGAATCTACCTCACCTTTACCTCAGACTATGTCCTCTTATCTTCTGATTGGTTAGTTCAGTCATATGTGAGTTAAGAACAAGGAAGTATTGTTGTTGTAAAGCTGATGAAGTGTGGAGAACAGTAAAGTGCTGCTTTAGAAAGTTATCTGTTTCGATCATTAAGAGTGATCCAACCACCACATATCGAACCCTCACGTTACACTAACAAGACTTAGAGTACAGCCATGATAGTGGCTCTGTGAAGCTGTACTTAAGCACAGTGTTGAACTTCTAAAAATTATTTTTTCATGGTGTCAGGGATCCTCTGGGGACCATGAATGTCTATACGAAATTGAATGGCAATCTATCCAAAAGTTATAAAGATATTTCAGTCTGTACCAAAGTAGTGGACCAACTGGCTGAACATTTTTAAAATTTTACATTAGAACAAAACGAAAGAAATACATTTTGTCTATTAGCATACATAATTTTATACATTCTTTATCTTAAGTTTAATATTTATCTGCAAATCTGCACAGCAATATTACCTAAAATGGCAGACTTCTTTTTGAACTGATTGAAAATAGGCCTTAAATCTAAAATTGATGTTAGTTCATATATGTCACATATTTTACATCAATGCCATTTGATGTGCTAGTTTGTTAAAATAAATTCTTACAACAGATTTCATGTGTATGCAAGTTGCATCTAGAATGATGGAATTAAGGTATATTCACACTTTATATTTATGTATTTAGTATCACTACATTTGCTTGGAAAGAGTATAATAAAAGTCCATCTTTTTATTTCCAGTGATGGCTTTGAGACATCCAGATTGTTAAGCTTTTGGGGAAAATGTCCAGTAAGCAGAGCAAAACAGCCAAACAGAGAGGAAGTAATAAATGATACAAGTGGAAAGGCAAAAGAGAAGAAAAACTGATTAACTGTCAGAGACTTCTTGGCTTTGCAGAGTGTGTTCATCAATACAGAGACAGCACCCCTTTCTGTCTGTGAGGGCAGGAAAAGTGGAAAATGTTGGACATCTTCCAGTCTGCAAACCACAGAGCAAAGCCTCCATTTGAAGTTATCAATATCAATCTATCTTGGCCTTCCTTCAAACTGAATAAAAGGTATGGGTTCTCTTCATCAGTGCTACACAATAAACTGATACAATCTGGCACAAAAATTAGGACAAAGCGTTGAAGAAGAGGCAAGAGTGACTAATCACAATACATTCCTCTGAACACACGCATGTACTATAGTACCATTTCTAACATAATCTTATCCTGTGGCTTTCAAAGACCACATCTGTTACCCAAAAGGTGGGGCAGAAGAAAATGCGTCTTTAAATTTTTATAATGTATGTGTTCATCTGTTGTGATAACCTGCTAAAGCGTACTGTGGATGTCAGAAGATACAATAGGAAAATGACATGTTCTATTTATACTTTAAGTGAGTATAATGTCTTGCTTTGCCAACAATTTGTGTGCAATATGTGTCTATTGCTTAAAATTCCTTCTTTAATGTGTCTTCTCTGCTTCATGGCTCAAGTATATTTAACAGAAATCATCAAATGATTGCAGTTTAAGTCATTTTCAAGAGAACAGAACATCACTCACCTTCACATTAATTCATATTAAGCAAGGTTGTAGAGTTCCAGTAACGAACAATTAAAAATACACAGATGAATATATCAATAAATAAACAAAAGGTAATAAAAACATCAATAAAAAGAATAAATTATTAATACAATAATATGTATATAATATTATGATAAAAAGGCCATACAGAAATAGTAACTTATAACAATAGTGTTAATAGCAATGGTATAATAGTCATTACCATTACCATTTTTTAACACACCTGTGTAATGGATTGATGTTTTCTATGAAATCCAATAGACAGACCCCAAACTTTCAGTCTATTTTAATGAGAAACTAAGCAGGCAGAATATACATGTACACTGAGCACAGGTCCACATTAAAAAAAATGAACAGAAGCCAGCAGTGGACAGTAATGAGTAGGAGGTGGTGGGGGTCTTATACTGAGTGACTTTAAACCCGTTAAACCCTCCACAGATTGCACCAGTGTTTTGACAATGGCCAGTAAACTATCTAAATTGCAGTGTTTTAGCACCTGTCTTTCTGTGCTGAGCTGGGTAGCGAGGCGTGAGGCTGTCAGCCTTGTCAAACGGCCTTTCTTTCTCTCTTTTCTCTCTCCCTGCACGACTGCTATCATCATCACCGGCCTTTCAGACACCAAACTTTGTCCCTTTATCTCCGATTGTGCCTCTCCTTCACTATCCTGCTAAAATTACCCTTTCATTTTGTTGTGCCATAAAATTACAGCCTGGTGAAGATTGGCAGTGTTTTTCTGCAGAGGGAGGGGGGCAAATCAATGTTTTTGTTGTGGCTGTGTGTGTGTGTGTGTGTGTGTGTGTGTGTGTGTGTGTGTGTTTGTGTGTGTGGGCGTCTTCAGAATGTCAGAATGTAGTGATGTGTGATCGATGTGCCATTGTTTGTGTGTGTGTGTGTGTGTGTGTGTGTGTTCATGTCTCAGAGCTATCACTGAGGATAATAGGACTCTTGGTAATGCCAGGCTACAGGGGCAAAGACCCCTGTTTTACTGGACACGTTTAGATTTTTTCAATCAGTAAGAGGAAAATAGCAAAGTAGTACTGGAGTTGAGGACATGCGGTGGGGCAAAAGAGAAAGGGGAGTGCTGCGGTTGATCTCTGCATGAAAGTAATCATATTCATACTAAATCTCAGCAGAGCAGACATAGATTTTCTCAGTTCTATGGTAGAGCTGAGGCTCTGCTTCTTCTCATGGTAAAGATTGAAATAAAGCAATCTCCAAGAGGCACACACACACACACACACGCACACATCTTTAAATCCTTTGTTGGTGCAGGTGTCACAACCTGGCACAAAAGTATGTGAAAAAGGAGGGAGACCACACATAGTTATTAAATAATGCAAAATATTTTCATTAGATATATGAAATACAAATAAGGTTTGTCCATGAGCAGGTGAGTAGTGTATGCAGTGTGTGTGTGAGTGGTATGGATGCAAAACACAAATCACAAACAAAGAACAATGTCAGTTGGCAGCCCAGGGGAAGAGCATGAGAGGATCTTGCAGGTCTGATTTATAGACTCCTGAGTGCAACTGCATCTCTGACAAAGTTTCAGCTCCACCCTCAGATTCTCTGGGAGAAAATTAAAAAGCACAGCTAATCAGAGAAGACAAGATAGGGCCAATCCTGTGGTCGTCACAGCCTCCCCCTCACGAAATGCCTTTTAACTACAATAATCAATTACATTATAAACAAAACAAACCACTTTAACTTTATGGGCTTGCTCTAAATACAACCCCACACACACACACACACACACACACCTTTACACAACTTGAGGCTCCTCCTGTCTCCAGACTCAGCATCTCCCACCTCAGACAGCCTTGGCAACTAGGAGCAGTTTAAGAGGAGTGGAAACACAGAGACTGAGTGGAAAGGATGTTACCATTAAAGAGTTACAAAGGTGCACGGGAAAGGGCATCTGCCATAAAGTTATCTTTTCCCTTCATGTGTCATATGTCCTTGTTGTAAGGCTGCAAAAACAGAGCCCACCGCATGAGCCTCTAGTTTGGATTCTGAAGGGAGTTCAAAAAAGTGAGTGGGCTATGGTCTGTATATATAACAATTGGCCTCCCAGAGTCAAGGTAGACATGGATGTGTTGCAAAGCCAAGATTAAAACCAGCGCTTCTTTTTCTACCACTAAGTAGTTCAGCTGGTTGGAGTTGAACTTCTCAGAAAAGAAGCTAGCTGGTATGGAAGTTTTTATTGGACATTATTTGTTACCCACAGAAGACAATCCACAAAAGCATAATACACAAATATTTCACTATCCACAAATTTTGTATTTTTTATTTGTGTTGTGTAAAGTCATATCCACAAAAATATGGAGTGATTTGCAAATATGCATAACTCTGTAAAAACGTATTTTAATCCCTCATAAAATTGATAGTGGTTTTACAAATGTAAATAGTTTCACCCCCCAAAATACATGTGAAGTGATATATATGCATTTGTGAGGTGTGAAGTAACTTAAACTCTGGATCAGTTACCATGGTAACTGACTGTGAACCTAGCCTGCTCGCTGGCAGGTTTTCTTCAATAAACCCTGAGTTTCTGTGTGTCTCCTCCCTCTCACAGAGCTAGACATGCTGTTTTATTTCCTCATTCATTCAGTCCATATCAAAGCGCGTATGGAAGCGCATTAGTTAGCAGTGGTTTACTGTCAGAATCTAAATCCTGAGGCTGACACAATACATTTTAATTTTGCCTTAAGCAAGTTGGTAAGAGGAGCCACCGCAGTTGAAAAATTCTGGCAAAAACAGCGGTAATAACCAACCAAACCCAAAAACCTCATTAGTTCCGTTTTTGTGGTGGGAACAGGAAACTCATCAGTAGCTGAAACTTTGGCACGAACCGGCCGCACATGACCCTGACCCACAACCTTACCAAGATATGTCACAATGCTTTTGCAAACTCATTTACTGTGAAATTCCCGTCTGCTAATCATTCAAACAATGCACGAACACAACTCATATGATCCTCCCAGGTGTTAGTATATGTCACCCCATCGTCCACATATACAGCACAACTGTCAAGACCATTAACGACCATATAAATAAGTTGTTAAAATGTAACTGGTGTGTTACGTAAGCCAAACCCCATGACTGTGTAAGAAAACAGGCCTGATGGTGTTATGAAAGCAGATATTTCTGGTGCTCTTGTTATTAATGACACCTTCCAGTAGCTTTTTAATAATAATAAGGATGGATAACTTAGTTCAGCTAACTCCATACACTTTTCAGCAGATAAGTGAGCCAACAAAAGAGCTACATTTTGAAGTGGTTCAGAGTTTTTCAAGCAACCACACAGTAAAGAGTCACCAGGAACTGTCAGCTCCTCATCCTACCTCATCCTGAAGGACTGCCAGAGGCCCACGTACTTTGCAACCAAAAACTAGGCCATTAATAGGTTACTGGGACTGAACCCAATATGTTCTTGATGCACCTCTCTAACAGCTAAAAGCAACGATGGTTAACCTTCCTCCCAGTACCTGTGCACTTTGGTACAATATGCACGCATCAAAAAGTTGAGAGTTTGGTGAAATCGCTCTAAAACTCCTTGGCTTTGTGTGTGACATGGAGATACTTGGTTATGCTTAAAGTTTAGTTGCTTGAGGATTTGGGAGAACAAATGTGAAGAAAAGTTTGACCCTCAATCGCTCTGAATGATTTTTGATATTCCAAATAGGGGAATAGGCCAAGGCCTCAACTACAGACTTGGCTGTGATAGCATGCAATGGATAGGCGACAGAATAGCGTGTGGCCTGGCATATCACAGTCAACAGATATTTAGACCCAGATTTTGACTTGGGCAAAGGTCCAACACTAGCCTGACATTGCCAGACCACCACGGTCAGCTGGAAATCTGTCTGAATGGGAGGGGGACCAGACACATCTGCCAGAGCAAATATAACATGAACTCACAGATTCGTCTGGTTCCCAGGCTAGCCCAACACAGTTGATGATTCATTTGAATTGTTGAGATGGGCTGTCTACTGCAGGGATTGGACAAAGTGGAGCAGGATTAATAGAGTGATTTGTCTTTTATGTTACTTGACATGTATGGCAAGTCATAATGTAAACCGCAATGTCACACTTCAGACAAGGCCAAAAGAAGTAACGCAAAATGTGACAGTATGTTTTCCTAACTCACAAATGCCCAGTCTGGTCATAAGAACACTTCAAAACCTCATTGCAAAAATATATACTATTACACAAGTACGAAAGGACAAACATACACATGCACATAAAGGAACAGAATAAGAAAACCACCAGCTGAAAACAATGACAAAAAAATTAATTAAATATTTTTTTATTTATAATTTATTAACTTTTATATGTATATATATCTATACACATACATGCATACACATATACACATACACATAAAATAAATCAATTTCCCAGCAAAAACTTGAATCGGCTTGCAACCTGAGACTTGACTATCATACAGCCTCCTTAGTGCTGGTAAGGATCGAAATCCCCTGGCTAGACAACTAAAAACCCATAGAGAAAATAGCAACTTTGCAATGTATAAGTTGTGTTACATCAAAGGGTACAGTATAGGACAAAAGGTAAGTTAATATACATATACATAGACAGCACTCATGCATACTGTATATATACATACAACAACATAAAATGTTCAGTGTTTAATTGTTGTAGCTTTAAATATATATGCTTTCCCCAACATAATGATGATGTTGTTCTGGTCTGTTCTGGTCCCTTCTTCATCATCCCTTAAACCACCAACATTATGGTTAAAGGGCAACAGTAACAGTTATAAACAGAGATCCACTTTTCAGTTCTGATCCAAAATAATGCCACTTCCTTACAATACCATAATAAATGAAACATCAGCAGTGGACATAAAAAAATGTTGTAAAAGAACATAATCCAAAGTTTGCAGAATATATCTGGCATTCTTGTCTGGCGATAGGGTTGTGTCAATCAAAAATAAAATTGAGAAACTTTGTATGAAAGATTAATATCTTATTTGTTTTTTACTTAAGGCTGTAGCTTTTATGTTCAGTCTTGAGACCATTTTCTCAAGACTGGGCCAATGGAAATAGTCTGGGGACAACTAGTTTAAATGTTTCTTACAGAAATGATTATTTATGTGATGACCAGTGAGAGAATTCATCAGAATTTAGAGCTGATGTTTGTAAGTGCAAGGTAGTATTTCCAGTGTGAAAGGAACACGATCCACTGGCCAATTGTTTGCACAGTTCTCATAGTCATGTTGGCAGCCAGCCAACATAGCCGACATATATTCAGATATTAAAGCATTAATTTTGCTCCTGCAACTCACTACATTCTACCTCAACCTAAGTGAATCAACAGGCAAAATATTTCCTTATGATTCTGTCATTTGAAACAATGGTATTGCACAATGGTGTCTTTGATTTGCACACTGAAGAAAGTAAAGACAAGTGTTGTGAACATCAGCTCATTCCTGGACAGTCACTCTTTCCTGTCTCTTTTCGCTATCAAGAGTCTTTGAGAGGCAGAGACAGCGTCTGTCCTTATCAGCGTGAAGCAGCCTGCTTCCTTGGATAACTCTTTGTCTGGTCAGTTAATAACCAGCATCGATGTTACCATGTTTGCACAAGGAGCAGGAGAATAAGGGCATGCATTTCCGACGCTGCCATTTCATTATCTCTCTTCTTAGTTGACATTTTGCTCCACTGATACTCTCTGAACCACTTCCTCGTTGGCTGGAGAGTCAAAACAACATGGAGTCCAGTTTGCACACAATCTGAAAGCTATCCATCTAACTGAGTAAGCAATCTTTCCTTTGTAGATTTTGGTCTTGTAATGTGTTGTAATTGGTTTAATACATGGGACACTCTTGTAGTCTACAGGTACTACTACTACTACTCTCCCTTCATGACTATTATTAGCACTACAAAGCTATAAATCTAAAGTTGTTAAAAATGTGTTATGATGTAAATATACAGCAAGTGAGTGGGTCTCATGCAAGAACCACTCACATTTTGGTAATAAAACTTTCCAACAAACTGAGTGGAACAGGTAGCCTTACAGAGCAATTTGAGGGGGTGAATTATGCTAATGTCACATCTGATGCACCTGCTCATGAACAGGTAGCGTTCATCAGGTTGAAACAAGCGATTTAAATCAAGTTTGGGAAGTTAAGAGAGTTTGGTGAATGGTCGGTGAGAGGTTGTGAACAGTGAACAAGTAAAAAAGTAAGAAAGATTTATGATAAGAAAACAAAAATTTGCATGAGGCCCAATGCAACAAAATGCTTTATCTTTCTTTATATTTAGTTCAATCATCGTCTGAAAACGTGCTTGGTATGAGAATCAATGGCACAAGCTTGGCAACATTGTGACAATTCTGATTTTCTTTATTTGGTTTTGTTTATTTTTTCCTTCGTGCCACCTTTCTGTGATTACACAAACTACAATGTGGGTGCAGAGACTCCCACCAATGTATTTATTAAGCCAATCCACCTCCTGACGCTTAACTCACAGCCAACACTTGATATGAGTAACATCAACATCCATGAAGCAGACTGAGTTATGGTACTGTGGTGAATATCCTCTATAATATTCAGTTCATTTGGGCTTTATTGGCATGGGAAACAGATGTTAACATTGCCAAAGCATGTGTGAAATAAAAACATAAACAGAAAAAATGTGCTATTAGAATCTATACAGATAAGTAAGATAATTTAGTAATAATAAATGCAAATACAAGTAAGTGAAAACTACATAAAAATTGCAACATTTTTTATGAATGAGTGATAATGTAGTAAATCTTTTGATATCTACATGCTATTCTCTTTTCACTGAAAGCTTTCTGGATCCATACCAACTCCTTTTCTCCAACGTATGAGGAACGAGGGTGACCTTTATGGCCTTTGAATAGCGTAAGGCTACCAAGACATCTTCACCCGCGGTGCGCGCTCTTTGTTGCAGCCTGGCCTCTCTGTATTGCAAAGTCCAGAAGTATCAGGTATTATATCGAAAGAATGGCAAAAGGATGTGGAAGGCATTTACTTGTGGAGAGGTGAGGGAAGAGGCAGAGTGAGAGGCAAGCTGCAAGGTGCCATCAGTGCAGAGAAATGGGAGTGAAAAGGATGAAAACCTATAAATGAAAATCAATACGAGAAGGCAGGAAGGCATAAGAACTGGGGGGAAGGTAATAGAATAGACTAAAGATAAATAATGAGGACAGGAGGAAGGGGAAAGAAATGAGAAGGGAGAGCAGAAAGAAGGAGACAAAGAAAAATGATGGCAGAATACAATCAGAGGAATATATTTGTTATTGTGTGGCTGTCCTTCCCATCAATAGACTCAAGTCAGAAGATGGACAAATTTGCCCTCTACAGCTTTGATGAGTGAAAAAGTCTCCTCTATTCTTTTCTGTTTCTAAAGGACTCCCTGATTGAACATGTTCTTGTGTAACTTAAAGCGGCAACCAGTAACTCCTCATTTAAACACTGCGCTCATAGACGACTTTATGTTGATTAATGCAACTGATTCCATTTCAGATTTCACTCTCACATTATTCATTTACTTGTTGGTACTCTTGTTGAGTATACAAGATATGCAGTACTGGATGGCACTGCAGTATAACGTTTAATAATTAACACTGCATCCAGGCATACCACCCTGTGTTCTTTCTTGTATAGGATGTGAATGTTGGAAAAAAAGAGGAGTATCAGAGCTTGTTCAAGTTATTCTCTTCAACTTTATGAATTTAAGTTTTATCTGGAAAATGATTAAGGCCAGAATATGCTTGAAATGAGTTAGTTTATATGAAGTGTCATCCCACCTTTGTTGCATGTCCTTCCCATGATTTCCTGCCATGTCTATATTGTCAGATTATCTAAAAAGTAAGTAATTTATCTGATTATCTACATGTCAAGCAGGACAACACTGATGCTCAATTCAAACTTTTTTCTCCACACATATGTGACTACAATAAAACACTTCATTCAAAATATGAATCTAATAGATTGAATGGTAGTTGCTTTTTATGGTACAGGATTTAAAAATTCAACACCACTTTACTAAACGACATTTCTTTACTGATTGAAATGAAAGAGAATTTAACCTTGTTGGCCTGAATTCATTCATTTGTTTAGCATTAGACAGTACACATGAGGCAGCATCAGCATATCATCATTATAAAAGTAGCTCTTCGAGCATTGCTTTCAAATCTACATATGTAGCTGAATGTAATTCAGAGGAAAACTCAATCATCAATCTGCAGTGTTCAGTCCCGATTACTGCCAGCACAAAATATCAGTCCTGTATCAGTCAGTCCTGCTGAGGTGTTGTGGTTAAAGAGGCTTCCAGCTGAACAACCTGTGTTCAAACCCTGTGTTGGCAAGAATCTGTGCTGCCGAAGTGTCTTTAACAAGTCACTCCCCTCCAGCTCTAAGGAACCATTTCATTTCCCTATTTATTACTTCATGTTCGTCTTTGAAAGGCAACACTATTTTGACTGGTTTCCCACTTTATTATATCAAATTGTCTGTTCAGTCTCTTCATTTATAACACCAGCGCTGGCATTTGCGCAGTATATCAGTTGTAAAATCCATTCAAGTGTGTATCTATTTGTATGAATGTTTGCTTGTGCACAGAGTGCATTTGTGTAAAAGAAGCTATTTAATTGTATTTGGAAAGAGAGATGATGGGTGCGAGCGTCCAGGCTATTGATATGTTTCTGTGCCTGTATGAATGCAGCATCCCATCATACCCTGAGATATTTCAACACAACCATCGATCAGCTTCAGCAACACCCAGATCAGATGATACCGGGCTGGGTTACAGGAAGCATGCATGTGTGAGTGTGTGTTTAGGCCAAGGACAAAGATGGCTGCAAGGAATGAAGAAAGCATCACCATATTTCTTATTTGCAGGGTAGGATGATGAAGAAAGTGACCACAATGTTAAATTAATGATGAAAAAAACTGATGAAAGATGATGATGATGTGTTTGTGTGTAGGCCTGTGTGTCTGTTGAGAAGGGATTGGGGGGGGGGGCCTAAACCTCACCCTCAATCATGAATGAGAGCAGATACTCCACCATCACACTGTGCAACTCTCTGGATGCAGGCCAAGCAGGAAAGGGAGGCTGGCAGCAATTACAGACACAAACACACACACACACACACACACACACACACACACACACACACACACACACGCACTGATCGCACACCGAAAACACAGAGCAGTGAGGCCAGTTCCATCTGTGATTCTTCAAAGAGTTTGGCTGATATTGATTTGGTGCCAAGGTTAGCAGCTCATTCAGGCAGAGTGGAGCTTTCAGGAGCAGCTGGAAGGAGCTGAGACCACAGCCGGAGACGGAGGCTGAGACCTTGAGCTGAAACACACGGCAGCAATCCTCTGTAGGGGCAAACAATGTCTCCAAGCACACCATCACAATCACAATGCAGACAAAGACAAATAAACACATTGACACATAGGCACACACACACACACACATACACACACACACACGCACACACACACACACACACATGCATACATACATGCACTCTCCACCTCTCACAGTCATGAGCGTGCCGCATTGAATGTAGAGTGGGAAAGAGGGCAAAAGAGTGTGAGAGAGGGAAGAGGTGTTGTGTGTGTGTGTTTGTTGTGGAGAGACAGAGGATTAGTTGTGTTTTTGAGAAAGTGATTGAGCCTCTTCAATTCAACTCTCGTCCCTGGCCAGAGGACCTCTGGGCTAACGCTGTGTATACTGTGTTGTGCAACATTTGTCCGCGTGCTCGTTGGATGTGTGTGTGTGTGCAACTTTTTTTCACTGCACTAATTCAACATATTAATCCAGCTCTGCCAACAAGACATTGGGCATTTTTGTGTATGTGGGTTTAACTGCTGACTGACATGCATGTATTTGATACTTCCCACAACTCTCTCATTATGAATTATTTTTAAGATCGAGAGACCTTTTCTCTTCTGACCAACCATTCAGAAAACAAATGGAGACACAGGAAACTGCAGTGCTAAAATATAGAAAACAGTCATCATGACCAGACACAACACTTTCAATGTGTCTCTGCAAGAACACAAAAAATATACCTGCAATTTGGTTACAAAGTTACAGTCAGTATGAAGAGTTTTGTCCAAAACAAACATCATAGAAAATGTTTTCATTCTAATTTAGGGTCCTAGTAAACAGAGTATCAAAATGTATGTTCCTTGTCACCATTTAACACATATATGCGTGTGAAAATATGTTAGTAATTATCAGAGGTGTAGTGCTATTTGTTCAAGCACTATGTCGTGTGCACATGTGTGCACATGGCTCATTTCGAAGGCTATGTGACCACTTTTCCTACGGTGGCAACGTTTACATACGTTAGTTAACTGTAACTGACCACACGGCCAATGTTAGACTGACTTTATGAATAGTTTCATCCTGTTAAGAATATTCTGCGGCAGTAAGCCAAACATCTAGCTAAGTAGTATTAGGCGATATCATGGATGTAATAGGTTGTAATTAGTGTGGCATTAAGCAATAACTTATAGGCGAATGAACACAAGTAGTTTGTGTTTTGAATGATTTCATTTACTTACTTAGCAAATGAAGCTGCACTGGAAACATCCATTCTGAGGAAAAGTTGCAGTGCAGGCAGAGGTCAGGGTCATCTAATAGGTTAGGCTATGAAAATGTAGCAAGCTTTTATCATTGTTTAACTTTTAAATTTTTACGTTTTTGGTTGTTCCAAAAAGGTCGGCAGCTATCTGCAACTTTTAAGATGGAATGTTTTCTTGCGTGTTACTCAATGCATTAGTTGATGTCGTGAATGAATCAACACACCTTAAATGTCAATACGACAACTTTGACCATTAGATTTGTTTTTATTAGCTCTCTTGCAGGACATATGCTTTAGTGATGATTAGATCTTCAAGTGCTTAAAAAAATGTATGTGAATTTGAACTGGATTAAAAGAACTGTGAATATTCTATTTCCTCACTTGGAGAAAAAAAGTGGTGGCAGTGGAGTGAGGAAGGAAAAAAGGGTTTCTTTACATTCCAAAAAGGGCATTTATGAACATTTTTGTTATTTTCTTATAAATGAATGCACTTACTTAAATTATTCTACTGTAGGCTATTCAAGTAATGGGCATGATTTGAGGTATTTTTATGTAGATCAGGTTTTAGATCATCTTAATATTTTCTATCATAAACAAAACTAAATTGGAGGATTGTGAAGACTTGAAGACAATGTGTATGGTCTCTTAGCGTGATCAGTTCAGGTAAACAATACTTTTTCTGTATAGTGATACAAGCCACTCTTGTAGTATCTACAGAGAACCAGTTTTCAAGGAGTCTTTCATGTCATTCCCTGTAGATGCTCCCTTCACACACTTATCTAGTAACTATCCTCCATTAGGACTGCAGTTAAGTCACGGACTAGAAGAAGACGATTATAACTCAAACTTCTACCAAGTACCAAGCCATTACTTATATCTTCCAATGGCTGAATAGAGAGAGCATTTTCTACTTATCTACTTACTTTATCGTCTTGGTAAAAGCACAAAGGGTGACAGTAGTTCAGCAAGTATAAAGTAAAAAGTGTGACATTCATAATGAAACAGAATATTGAAATAACACAAATCATATAAGAGTAATTTGTCACATTGCAGTCAGTGGTGAGAAAAAGGTTCCTCTGTTTTTATGTTGGCTCCTGAAAAGTTTACTTTTAGTTACAAGGTTTTAATATGACAGCAGCAACACACTCACATGCATGTGCATCTGCACGCGCTCACACGCCCACGCACTTCACCGCCTCCGCCGTCATCATTCAGACTAATCCCCTCACAGACCCCTCGTGTTGCTCTTTGAACGGAGTACAAAGCGTGTTCTGGGCTTAAAACAGCAGCACAAAGATACAAATAAAAAACCTGCTGAGACTTTTGACCTTTCGGCTGGGATTACAGTTTTCAAACAGTGTTCAAGGAATTCAGCTTTCGCATCCACACAGCTTTTCAAACAGCCTCCCTACTCCCTTCATCTCTGTTTGCTCGCCAACGTAATAGTACTTATTTTTGTTAAATACTGCAAACATGCCCAAGTGAATGAACACATAAAGTGAAATCATACAGTCACTGCAGTCATTTACCTACTTTAGGGCTGTTTACTGTATGTGTCCAACTTTGGTTTTGTTCTTATTGTCTTTTGTCAGTTTACTGAATATAGTAATGCATTTAATTTACCAAAATTTTCATTTTGTAGTATTCTTTTCACAATACCACATTACTGAATGGAGAAACTTCATGTTTTTACTCTTCTTTAATCTTGGACACTTCTAGCTTTGTATGGCTGAATAAATCCCTTAAAACCCACTATAGCAAGGCCCTGCATGTTGAAAAGATAGCTGGTAGTAATAGTTTCTACTTAAAGGACAAGGACATTTTCAGGCTATGTATCTTTTTAGTTCCAAGCAAGATTTTACAGTTGTGGAAACAGTGTTTTTTACATTTAAAGTGAAACATTTCCCTGTAGGTATTAACCAAATCATTCTCGGATAATTATCCTTGAAACAGCTCCGGGCTTTGTCTTTTGATTATATCACAGACTGGAGCTCTGTTTTTTCTGGTTTCCAGCTTTAGGAGACAGTTTTTCATGTGCGCAAATATTGATTAAATTGTCGAGCATACAAGAATAACATATGTGAATTCTGTTTCAGGCAGGATCTTTTGCTTTAACTGGTGTTTGCCTACGAGCAGTTTTCGGAGCTGTTCTCTGTGTATCAACCGGCTCAGAGAAAGTCCGCAAGCGTTTATGTAAACTAAGAGGCATATACAGTACATCAGAAAACACACTCACAGTGATATATTATTTGCAGTCTGATATATTATTTGCAGTCTGAGGTGACGGCGGAGTCTTACATGTCATCATTTATGAGAGCAACTTCAAAACAAAACATACTATATTTAAAAAAAGATCAGAAACAAAGCTGTGACGGGACCATCCCATGAAGGTACATGGTGGCACGTGTGTGTGTGTGTGTATAGCAACACGAGTCAAACGAGTCATTGTCTGCTGATTCTACTCCAACCTACGCTCTCCCTCTCTTTCCTCTTCCCCTACAGCCCATCCCCCCCAAACACACTGACATACACATTTTCTTCTCACTCCTGCTTGGCCGTTGACGCCTCTGCGAATCAATATGTGCAATTCTGGAGAAATACTGCATCACCATGGCAACCGGGCCTCCTGTCCTGGGGAGAGGAGAGCTGCAAACCGCACAGAAACCGTCTGGTTTCTGTCCCACCTTCTCCCCTGTCCCTCGTCATTTTATGAATTTTGTGTAATTTTTTGCATTTAGGTAAGTGTACCATTGCTGTGTTGTTGTTGCTGTCATTAATATTCTGTCATTCGTTTCAACTTCTTTACTTTGTCATGTTATTTTGATCATAGTCTTTTCATGTTTGTTCCCAATATTTAAATACTGCATATATACTAAAGGAAAACTTAACCAAAACTATTATTGGGCTCTGTGTGTTTATCTCCACGTTCTCTCGTTTTCTTCTTTCTCACACTGCTGACTGACTTCTCTTATAGTCACATAGACTTTTCACGCGTTCATTGATTACATTCTCCTTTGCAAACACATCATGTGTATGATTTATCATAATAACAAAGATGTTTTTGTTCTCCAGGACAAATATGCAGCTCTGCTTCATGACACAGCGACCAGTAGAGAGGAGGACAGGAGAGGTGAGAGGGACCCAGTGACAAGCAACATTGATCAAGACATTTGAACACACAACACTGCAGCAGCATGGTGTGGTCTTTTCGATTGCAATCACGAAACTGTGGACGCACACATTCTTGCCATTTCTTGTGAAATTAAGCGATACCCTAGTATATTCACTGAAATCAGACCTTAATTACTATGAGATGGTCTGTTAGTGTAAGCTACAAGAACATCACTCTCCTGCAATCCCACAATCCTGCAGATCCCACTAACTCCAAAGCATTTAGCACCAAATGTAAAATGTGGTGTAGAGTCCAGTAGAGTAGAGAAACATGGGAATCTTGTTCCCCAGTTGAAATTGTAACCAAAGGCAACACGCCTGTTATCTTAGACTCTGAATTAAGCTCTAAATTATATATCAAGAGAGACTATTAAATATTCTTTCCTCTTATAATTATTGCCAGGGCACTGCTGTAAGCCAGAGAGATGCCAAAAAGCTAATTCATGCTTCATTTTTTAAAATTTTTAATTCATCTCCAGCAGACCACAATGTTATGCACTTTTTACTGACCTGTCCAAACTGTGTTGAGAAGCTACAAATCATTCAAATTCTGCAGCAAATCTACTCTACATTCTAAATGGGACCAGTTTACATTGCAAATGCATTTTTTTATGTTCCATCATGTTCACTCTCAGATCCCGTAGTGCGATGTTCAGAACCACAGTCAGAAGATTACAGAAGCAGTTTCTTTCCGTAAACCACGGATGACTGTGTGTGCCTATGTGTGAGAGAGTGTCTGTGTGTGTGTCTGAGGCTAATGAAGCAGGCTGACAGGAGGGGGGGATCTATACCTTTCCAGTGTCCAGACTCTCTTCCCAGGAGGTGAGCTGCCTGACAAACCCCTGGACCCTAAAGACCAAAGACAGGAAGACCTGTCATACCATGATACTGTCGGCTGTCTGTGAGGAGAAGGCGATGATGTTCGTTTAGTGTTTATCATTTTAAAATGTTTTTGGTTTGTGGTTTTTCTATTATTCACAATACTTAATCATATTCTTAGTATTAGTAGTATCTTCTCTGCTTCCTTTCTGTCACTTGTTTTTGCCACATCCCTCACCTACGAGAAGTGCCTAAGTAGGTGTGTGTGTGTGTGTGTGTGTGTGTGTGTGTATGTGCATCTCCCCAATGCAGCTTCAAGGCTGAGGCCGCCACGCTCCAGAGATCTGATGGACACCAGCCATCAAAGGCAGAAAGACGTGTGACAGATATGCAGCTAAAAATACATCCATCTCTCTTTCTCACCATCTTTCTATTTCTTCATCCCTCCTTTCCTTGTCCGCCTCCAGCCTGAATTTTATTTTCTACTACAAAATTGTCAAAAGTATCTTCTATTTTGAAATTATTTACAAAAACTCCTTTATTTTCCCATACAAGGTCTGTTAAGTCTCATAAAATGTGTAAGACACATACATAAAGGGCAACATGATATTATTATTTTTTGATGCACCCATAAATAGAGTAAGCTATATTTCTACTGGAGTTGTTCCATTTTTATAAGGATTATGTGACAAAAAAAATTAAAATGCAGTTTGCATTTTACTGCTCCCTGTTTGAACCAGCTACCTGTAGCTGCTGTCACATAGCCTGAGGAAAACTGCTTTATGGAAAAGAAAAATCAATGTCAAATTCATGAAGGACATTCAATGACATTCACATTCAGCACTCTAAAGGAAGGATTAAAACATTCAACAGTGGCTCTTAAGGCCTTAGGAGAGCAGGCACATAGGGGAGAAAATAAAAAAGGAACAACAGTTCGATTAACTGTAGAATAAGGATGTGTCAGGACTGTGTTACCTAAAACTTTTAACACATTTATAGGAAACTTTTAAAAACATTTTTTTTATGTTTAACATTTAATATCTGAAGATACTGCACAGAAAACATAGAGGTTGCAAGATCTGCTATTCAACAAGTTTTCCAAGAACTGTTCATGAATAGTCATGCGTCATCCTCCTTAGTCGACACATACAAACTGGGATTACTCAATGGATCATCAAAAGGAAATCAGTGGAGGCACTGTGGAGAAAATCAATGACAAAATCATCAAGGACATACATAGACTATCACAGTCAACGCTGTAAAAGGAGCCTAAAGAGAAAAAGAACCAAACATAGGTGATTATCCTGCACTCTTCAAAGTATGAGACCTACTACATAATGATCAATACTTTCTCATCTTTTTGTTATAATGCAGGATGCATAACATCTTGTAGCACTTGATTCAGGAAGTGCCCATCTCAGCATATGTTACCTTATTAAAGAGTTGGAGACAGGAAATATTGTAGTGTAGACAGGGGTGGGGCTTCATATAAAGAAAAAAAAACAGCCCATAGATTCACATTACAATTAAAGGTCGAATGATCCAAATGTAAACAACTTCTCTATCAAATCTGAAAACACAGGATTGAAACCTACTCTTCCTCAGAAATGAACAGGTCTTTTAACACCTTGAGTAACACTAGACAAACACTAAACCCAAAGTTGGTAATGTTGTTATCCTTTCTGTTGCTGTTAAAGGTTTGTAAACATAGATAAAACATACATATATGTTCAATTATCAACATTTGAAGAGCAGAAAAAAATGCTTATTTTTCAACTGTAAGTCAAATACCTTAATTATGTATATGTATATATATGCCTAAAATGTATGTAATAAATATTACTGATAGGTCCTTTAAGTCATTTTAGAACATCACTGAAGCTAAAGCTATATCACTGGTACAGTGTTATGTGTCTTAGGGCATTAGGACATTTTATTGAAAAAAAGTCTGGAAAAAAAGTATTTATTTGAATATATAACAATAGTTTAAAAGTTTTTAGTTTTAAAAGTTTTAAAATCTGTAGTGTAACCACTGAATAGCTGAACCCTATTGGGTTTATACTGTACTAAGAGGGATTCAGG